>NC_064615.1:537809601-538117486 GCF_023898315.1 Schistocerca nitens
TGGTTGTCTTTAAGACAATCATTGAAGTCAATCATCACTAGCAGATAACAAGTGCTAATGACCAGAATTATCGGAGGCCAAAGTAGCAGAGGCTATATCTCATTGCTGAGGGCTGGCAGCTCGTTGTGACTGTGGACACGTGATGTCAAGATTGGTAAGGTGGCTGGAACTGCTGGCTATTATGACGCTGCAATGAGTACATCCTCATTTGGCTCAATCAAGGAAGGGGCCGCGCAGCGTCCAAAATACATTCCCAGTGGAACCATATACGCTCGGCGCTCAGTGGCCATGTGATTCTATGGAGCTGGTGGCGGGGCTGGTGTCTATGGTGATGAAGCTAGCACATGTTACCATGACCGCTGCTGGATGTGCATTCGACAGCACACCGCCGTGTTGATGTTGTTGTCTGTAATATTTATTTTCGATCTGCTTGAGGTAGTGACGCTAGTGTGTCGGATGTTCGGCAACCCACCGAACAGAGCTGTATTGCTGCTAGCTGTCGTCGCTGTCGGTAGTCTGGGGTTATAGCAACTTTTACACAATTCTGTGCAACAAACCTACATTCATGGAAATTTCTTCTTCAAACTAAGGCTTATGTTTGTTACTAAAAGATTTCCTTTATCCATGAACATTCTCTTTTTCTGTCTTCTTTTTTTGTCCTTCGTCAGACATGTGTTATTTTGCTTTAAGAATGAAGAATTTCTTCTTTCGTTTATTTTGTCGACCACAGTTCTCAAGTTAAGTTGATTGCTAATCCTATTTGTGCTAGTCCACTTCAACCTCACTGCCCTTACTACCAAATAAAAACACCCACAAGGCTCAGTTGGTTTTGGGGGTGGAAGAGGAAGAGACTGGAACAATTTCCAGTTTCTCCTTGGTACAACTGTGTCCAGCAGAAAACATGTAGCTAATATTCTGTTCAGAATAGCTTGAGGATTGGGAGCTATGAATGAACTAGAGGTGAAATTCACGCGAAAAGCACAGCATGCATTCGACCATTCTCACAGGAACTGTAGTTGCAGCAACACCGGTGGTTACCAAATCTTCACCCCCAAAACTACAGCACATGCCAATTGCACGATTCTTCAGTTTTAGGCACCATGCTGCTTTCTGTGATTTCCTGCTGTCATTTTATTTTTATTTCTTACTATTGTGGAAGCTGTAATTCCATTTGTTATTGCTCTTGTTTGTTGTTTGGCAGTTGGTTCAAATGGCTCTGAGCACTATGGGACTTAAACATCTGACGTCATCAGTCCTCTAGAACTTAGAACTACTTAAACCTAACTAACGTAAGGACATGACACACATCCATGCCCGAGGCAGGATTCGAATCTGCGACCGTAGCGGTCGCGCGGTTCCAGACTGCAGCGCCTAGAACCGCTTGGCCATTCTGGTCGGCTGCATCATCGACACGGCCACCTTTCACCTCAGGGAAAATGCTCGGTGTTCATGTCGACAGCAGCCTGAGTAGACCTGGAGGCGTCCTGAATGGAATGGAACGACGAAAGACCCATGCTCCTACCAGGTATTCAGCCTAGGACCTCCATGGCCTCTATCTAGCGCTCTAACAGCGAGACTGTTACGGCCACCATCTATTTTGGAGCAAAAAATGTAAATGAATAACTTTTTAGGTTTAGTTTCCGTAATGTGCCCACCTCCATTACAAAATTCGTTTGTCGAAAATCAATATCATCTTATATATTTTGTGTCCTGCTAATATAACTAAGCTTAAAACATAGTGCATATCTTCCAGAAGACATCTATGACGTCTCAATTGTTGCGAACTGAATAATCTGCAAGTTGAACGAATTGACTGAAGCATAAGATTACGCATGTGATCGTCATGCCATGTGGCAAGTGCGTTTCACCCATCACTGCGCTCCTGTAGAGTTGACAATCAATAGAGTATAGTGTGCCTAGACGTGCGTGCAAGTGTGTTCGTGTGTGTGTATGTGTGTGTGTGTGTGTGTGTGTGTGTGTGTGTATTTATTTCTGCCAAAATACAATCTCGATGCCTCAGTCGACACTGGACATAAGCTACTTAGCCCAATGGAGAAGATCTTTCTTTTAGCTAGTCGCAACTGAAGACCCTGGAAAGACAGAAAACTAATTCTGAATTTACATAAAATCTAATATACAGAAATCGTGTGGATCTTAATTGAAATACAAAGGTCACTAAAATAAGATGACGGGTGGGCAAGGCTGTCTTCTTTCTCCGTACATTTTTAATTAAGTTACAGGAAATGCCACAGGCACAGCAAAAACTAACAGAGTGGGTTAAATAGGTTTGTTAGATGAGCTATTAATACTACAGGCATAGCACACACATGAAACGACATTAATTAGCCATTCCCGAACTAAAGACAAATACACTCCTGGAAATTGAAATAAGAACACCGTGAATTCATTGTCCCAGGAAGGGGAAACTTTATTGACACATTCCTGGGGTCAGATACATCACATGATCACACTGACAGATCCACAGGCACATAGACACAGGCAACAGAGCATGCACAATGTCGGCACTAGTACAGTGTATATCCACCTTTCGCAGCAATGCAGGCTGCTATTCTCCCATGGAGACGATCGTAGAGATGCTGGATGTAGTCCTGTGGAACGGCTTGCCATGCCATTTCCACCTGGCGCCTCAGTTGGACCAGCGTTCGTGCTGGACGTGCAGACCGCGTGAGACGACGCTTCATCCAGTCCCAAAGATGCTCAATGGGGGAACAGATCCGGAGATCTTGCTGGCCAGGGTAGTTGACTTACACCTTCTAGAGCACGTTGGGTGGCACGGGATACATGCGGACGTGCATTGTCCTGTTGGAACAGCAAGTTCCCTTGCCGGTCTAGGAATGGTAGAACGATGGGTTCGATGACGGTTTGGATGTACTGTGCACTATTCAGTGTCCCCTCGACGATCACCAGTGGTGTACGGCCAGTGTAGGAGATCGCTCCCCACACCATGATGCCGGGAGTTGGTCCTGTGTGCCTCGGTCGTATGCAGTCCTGATTGTGGCGCTCACCTGCACGGCGCCAAACACGCATACGACCATCATTGGCACCAAGGCAGAAGCGACTCTCATCGCTGAAGACGACACGTCTCCATTCGTCCCTCCATTCACGCCTGTCGCGACACCACTGGAGGCGGGCTGCACGATGTTGGGGCGTGAGCGGAAGACGGCCTAATGGTGTGCGGGACCGTAGCCCAGCTTCATGGAGACGGTTGCGAATGGTCCTCGCCGATACCCCAGGAGCAACAGTGTCCCTAATTTGCTGGGAAGTGGCGGTGCGGTCCCCTACGGCACTGCGTAGGATCCTACGGTCTTGGCGTGCATCCGTGCGTCGCTGCGGTCCGGTCCCAGGTCGACGGGCACGTGCACCTTCCGCCGACCACTGGTGACAACATCGATGTACTGTGGAGACTTCACGCCCCACGTGTTGAGCAATTCGGCGGTTCGTCCACCCGGCCTCCCGCATGCCCACTATACGCCCTCGCTCAAAGTCCGTCAACTGCACATACGGTTCACGTCCACGCTGTCGCGGCATGCTACCAGTGTTAAAGACTGCGATGGAGCTCCGTATGCCACGGCAAACTGGCTGACACTGACGGCGGCGGTGCACAAATGCTGCGCAGCTAGCGCCATTCGACGGCCAACACCGCGGTTCCTGGTGTGTCCGCTGTGCCGTGCGTGTGATCATTGCTTGTACAGCCCTCTCGCAGTGTCCGGAGCAAGTATGGTGGGTCTGACACACCGGTGTCAATGTGTTCTTTTTTCCATTTCCAGGAGTGTATAAATAAATTAAAATTCATTTTGCTGATAAACTAAACAAACATTAGAGAACAAATAACAGAACAGGTAACACTAAGTGAAACAGATGAACGAATTTTGTTATGTGGGCAACAACCGAACAAGCATTGAAAACTATAAGAATTCTATGAAGAGGCAAGTACGACAGCATAAAAAGAAGCAACAGATTTATCACATCCTTTATCTGGAGTTTTCTAAGCTTATGAGTTAAAAAAATATTCAAATGTGTGTGAAATCTTCTGGGACTTGACTGCTAAGGTCATCAGTCCCTAAGCTTACACACTACTTAACCTAGATTAATCTAAGGACAAACACACACACCCATTCCGCGCGCGGCTATGATTAAAAACCGTGAACTCTTGGGCAACAGGAAAAGTACAAATCAGAAGCAGTAGACTTCTGCATGCGGAGAGGAGCAACGAAAACGTCCTTGACATAAAACGATGGTGCATCTGGCTTTTGATGCGACACAATGATTTATCAACGTAACTGAAGAAATGTTCCTCTGACAGAACCAAAGGGAGAAACTCAGAACATCATACTAGACTACTGTAAATGGAATGGAACGTGGGACCAATAACACCACCATGCAGATGGCAGGAAACAGGAGAGAAGCTGCATCAACATTGTATTGCCTTAATGTCTGACGACGAAATATTTATAGTCCATTACCCACAAACATTTTTCTCTTTTATCTGAAGTGATCTACCAAAAACGTAAACACTACAATGCCGAGGTCCAATTCTACAACCTTTCGACAACTATGAGGCTAACTCAGCGACATAGCTTTACAGCAATTTGTGACAAGCACCCAAGGAAAAAGGACAAACCAAAATAAAGTGTTTTGAATGCTTCAAAGATTTAGGCCTCTAAAGTAGACCATATGCCATCAAATACATTTAGTAATGCCTGACGTAATAGTAAATGGAGCAAGCGGTCTTTACGTAATTCAGTAAAATTTTAATGCCTTGACTGCATTCATGTGAGATAATTAAGGCCAAATGACTAGCTAATTTAGTTTAAGTAACAGCCATATTGAGATCTGTAAACGGATCCATTATACGAGGGCAGTTCAATAGGTAATGCAACACATTTTTTTTCTGAAACAGGGGTTGTTTTATTCAGCATTGAAATACACCAGGTTATTCCCCAATCTTTTAGCTACACAACACTATTTTTCAACGTAATCTCCATTCAATGTTACGGCCTTACGCCACCTTGAAATGAGGGCCTGTATGCCTGCACGGTACCATTCCACTGGTCGATGTCGGAGCCAACGTCGTACTGCATCAATAACTTCTTCATCATCCGTGTAGTGCCTCCCACGGATTGCGTCCTTCATTGGGCCAAACATATGGAAATCCGACGGTGCGAGATCGGGGCTGTAGGGTGCATGAGGAAGAACAGTCCAATGAAGTTTTGTGAGCTCCTCTCGGGTGCGAAGACTTGGGTGAGGTTTTGCGTTGTCATGAAGAAGGAGAAGTTCGTTCAGATTTTTGTGCCTACGAACACGCTGAAGTCGTTTATTCAATTTCTGAAGAGTAGCACAATACACTTCAGAGTTGATCGTTTGACCATGGGGAAGGACATCGAACAGAATAACCCCTTCAGCGTCCCAGAAGACTGTAACCATGACTTTACCGGCTGAGGGTATGGCTTTAAACTTTTTCTTGGTAGGGGAGTGGGTGTGGCGCCACTCCATTGATTGCCGTTTTGTTTCAGGTTCGAAGTGATCAACCCATGTTTCATCGCCTGTAACAATCTTTCACAAGAAATTGTCACCCTCAGCCACATGACGAGCAAGCAATTCCGCACAGATGGTTCTCAAATGGCTCTGAGCATTATGGGACTCAACTGCTGAGGTCATTAGTCCCCTAGAACTTAGAACTAGTTAAACCTAACTAACGTAAGGACATCACAAAGATCCATGCCCGAGGCAGGAGTCGAACCTGCGTCCGTAGCGGTCTTGCGGTTCCAGACTGCAGCGCCTTTAACCGCACGGCCACTTCGGCCGGCAGATGGTTCTCCTTTGCTCTTTATGGTGTTCGGTTAGACAACGAGGGACCCAGCGGGAACAAATCTTTGAATATCCCAACTGGTGAACAATTGTGACAGCACTACCAACAGAGATGTCAAGTTGAGCACTGAGTTGTTTGATGGTGATCCGTCGATCATCTCGAACGAGTGTGTTCGCACGCTCCGCCATTGCAGGAGTCACAGCTGTGCACGGCCGGCCTGCACGCGGGAGATCAGACAGTCTTGCTTGACCTTGCGGCGATGATGACACACGCTTTGCCCAACGACTCACCGTGCTTTTGTCCACTGCCAGATCACCGTAGACATTCTGCAAGCACCTATGAATATCTGAGATGCCCTGGTTTTCCGCCAAAAGAAACTCGATCACTGCCCATTGTTTGCAACGCACATCCGTTACAGACGCCATTTTAACAGCTCCGTACAGCGCTGTCACATGTCGGAAGTCAATGAAACTATACGAGACGAAGCGGGAATGTTTGAAAATATTCCACAAGAAATTTCCGGTTTTTTCAACCAAAATTGGCCGAGAAAAAAGATGTGTTGCATTACTTATTGAACTGCCCTCGTACATGTTGCTTTCTACACGAAAGTATGTCACAGCATAATGATTACTACTAGTAATCCAGTTCGTATTCAACTTGCGTTTAGTATATGCGTGGTAGGCATTGCATTTTTGTCGACGCAACACTACAAAGTCAGCTGTGAAGTAGGTTCATTTTTATATATGACGGTTTTTACCTACGAAGTTATATACTGTCACTTTTACGCATTACAGTATAACTTTGTATTCTGTACCTCCGCCAAACATCCGTATCTTGTATATTTACCTTATTAAGATGTTTTCCCCTCAGACGATTTTCTGTATTTTTGCTGTTTTCACTTGTTTACAGATCTGAAGATGGTTGTTACTTACAATCAAACCAGCTAGTCATCTCATCTTCATTATTTTGTATAAATGCGTCCTAGACATTAAAAGTAATTTGTAAAAAGTGTTTTCAAGTTGTAATGGGTATTTTTAGGTACACTACCAGCCATCACAATTGATGAACATTAATCCGAAAAGACATATGTGAATAGTATGTGAACCCTAACGATAACATCTAACGAAAGACATTTCACGTAGGCATCTATTACAATAGTAGATATTAAAATGAGATCAATAGATATATATGAGGCCGTTAGCCCTTTCCTACGAGAAGAATTCCGGTGTAGATGTACTGCTAAATGCGTGTTGAAACACCGCCTGGTGCGTGTACCAGCGAGCCGATGAAGTAACCAGCCCGGTAGGTCAGGTATCAGAATGCGAGAGGGCACTACAGGAGACCACCGGCGTCAAAGGCCACAGGCTGATGGCCTTGAGGGGCGGCCCATCCGTCACTTAGTGAGGCACGAGTTACGCCTGAAATCCTGCTGCCATCATTGTCGGCTCCGGCCCCGCCCTCGCTAATTCTAACGGACGCACTCACTAATACCGGTATACTTATTTTTATCTGTTAGTATAGCGAGCCCCTACCCGTCAGAGTATCTGATTACGGTAGTACGCTAATAAGCAGTTTTTATTTTGAATGAAGTGAGAAAAGAACGACGCGTTTCACGAACGAAGGCACGGTTTACGAGGAGGAGGAAAAGAGGGTCTACAAAGCCTTTCAAAATTGGGATAACCCATAAATTCCCAAATAAGTTATGAAAATTTTACTGTGCTTCATCCAGAGCCTTGGTTTCTAGCAACCGACAGCTTACTGCCCCATCCAGCATCTTAACACTTAATGAGACACGCAGTATGTTCCAACAAGAGCGTACTCGAATTTATACTTTCTACTCACAGAAACACTCGCATGCTGGCCTGATGAAATTACAAGATCTGGGTAATTTCATGTTATCACTTAGTAGTCAGTATAGCCGCCCACAGTGGAGATTAGTTTCTGATCCGCCACAAGAGTTTTTTACACAACATAACTCAAGAATAAAAAGAACACACGAGGCAATTCGGACTCTGTGACTCGTCTTAGAACATAGTTTAAAGAAAGGTGAACCCACGTTTGTACCTTTTGTACATTTAGAAAAAGCTTTCGACACTGTTGACTGGAATATACTCTTTGAAATTCTAAAGATAACAGCGATAAAATACAATGAGTGGCAGGTTGTTTACAACGTGCACAAAAATCATACTGCAGTTAGAAGAGCCGAAATACATGAAAGAGAAACACTAGCTGAGAGGTGAGTAAGACAATCCTGTACCCTATGCCCGTTCTTATTCGACCTGTACATTGAAACCAGCTGTGAACCAAACCAAGTAAATATGGAAAATTGGTGAATACCTAGGAATTAGGATTATGAAGAACTTACATTGGAACTACAACATAAACAATTTTGTGGGGAAAGCAACCAAAGACTGCGTTTTATTGGCAGAACACTTAAAAGATGCAACAGGTCTACTAAAGAGACCACCTACAATTCATGTGTCCGTCCTCTGCAAGAGTGCTGCTGTGCAGTATGAGATTCTTACTAGACGGAATTGGCAGAGGACGTCGAAAAAGTTAAAAGAAAGGCAGCTCATTTTGTTTTACCTCAAAATATGGAAGGGAGTGTCATAGATACGATATGCCTGTTAGTGTGGCAATCGTTAAAACCGTTTTTCGTTGCGGTGAGATACCTACTCGAAATTTCAATCTCCAAGGTACATGTTTTGTCGGTGATAGACCTGCAGTGCTTCCTGGTCGCGGGTGTGCTTCAAGCAGACAGTTCACAGTGACAGTTTCCGTGTAGATGAACAAAGTTCTGTTGAAAAATTGTACCAGGATACTGTCGCATGAGAGGCAACACATGAGACTGCTGGTCGTCTGTCATAGCTCTCACAGTCACTACCAGCCGTGATATGAAGAAATAGTGGATGGGCTCCTACATGACGCCATTGGAAGGTTGGGACTTCACCCTAGGTTACAGCCATAAACGACGATGGTCAACCAGATTACTGCAAAAACACTATTCATTGCTGAACACAATGTGTTACGCTTCATGAACAGTAAGTGGTTCCCAGTAATGGCCCCGCTCCGATGGCAACCATGTTATAGTGTTAACCGCAGGCTAAGCACAGAATGATAATTATCTAGTCCGGCTGCTGTTAGCCTCAGAGCAACGCTGTGGGATAGTAGTCTGGCTGCTATTTGCCTTTGAGCAATGTTGAGGGGTAGTAGTCCAGCTGCTGTTAGCCTCCGAGCAATGCTGTGGGGTAGTAGTCCAGCTGCTGTTAGCCTCCGAGCAATACTGTGGGGTAGTAGTCCAGCTGCTGTTAGCCTCTGAGCAAAGCTTTGGGGTAGTAGTCTGGCTGCTGTTAGCCTCTGAGCAGTGCTGTGGGGTAGTAGTCCAGCTGCTGTTAGCCTCCGAGCAATGCTGTGGGGTAGTAGTCCGGCTGCTGTTAGCCTCCGAGCAATGCTTTGGGGTAGTAGTCCAGCTGCTGTTAGCCTCTGAGCAATGCTGTGGGGTAGTAGTCCAGCTGCTGTTAGCCTCCGAGCAATGCTGTGGGGTAGTAGTTCAGCTGCTGTTAGCCTCCGAACAGTGCTGTGGGGTGACACAAAATGTTGCAGGGAGTCCATTAGTTGTTCTCCTGAGGCTGGCACATATGTGAGGGGCTATGATCTGGTTGGTGTACAACACGGCGATGCTCTCTCGTCGTAATCATACACATTCGTTCGGCAACTTGACAACGAGTATTCCTGCCGTCACCTTCAAAAGCAGTCCACTGGCACATCTGAATGCCCCACAAATTTGGACTTAGTACGACTCGACTAGTGATCAAACAGTGACCCAAAATGATGCCAATTTGAAACTCTCTCAGGTGCTGCTAATGATGACTCACAGGAGTACGTGGCATCTCCATGTCCTTCACAATGGTCACTCAACATCCGACACTGATCACGCTCCTTGCCTACCAGATCTGGTAAAAAACACTAAACACGAACTACAATGACTGTTCTACTCATTACAAATAATTTTGTATGTAATTGTTTATATACCTACCCATGCTGTGTATGTGAAGGAAGTTACATTGGTATCTCTTCATGTCTCTTTGGTGCTTCATTGTTATTGTCAGGCAGTGCATTTTCTACCTCAGTTTCTTAAAAACTTTTCAAAAGCTCAGTGTAGACGAGCATCAGTTGTTAAATTCATCTACGAAATACAAACTTGTGAAATATGAGCAAAATGGGCGATCCGTCGAGTACATATTTCCGCGGTGAGATGGTCACAGGTCCAGGTGAGTGACGAGGGGCATTAACGGGATGGTCTTTCAGCTGAAAACCATGCATGCGTCACTGGTATAAAGTCCAAACATTCCAAAACGATACCCAGGACACCTTTTAATTTACTCAGACAGTTTTTCTACGGATTTTTACGTCACTGGAAACAAGCTCGGTGTAGACCGATACCTTGAATAAAAACTACATACAACGGAAACGTGGAACTTGGGATACAATTATGAATCTGGAAGAAAAATTTTGTGTTCTGCCTTACTGCAGGTCTTGTCATGGGGGAAGTCTCGTCAGAGAGGGCCACCGCATGAGCGTCTAGGGAAGTAATGCCAGTGGTGGTTTCCTATTGCCTTCCACTAATAATGGTCAAATGATAATGAGAACAACACAACACCCAGTCCCTGAGAGGAGAAAATCTCCTACCCAGCCGGGAACTGAACCCATGCCCCTTGGGGTAACAGATCGCCACGGTGACCACTCAGCTGTCGGGGCGGACAACCTGAAAGAACTGCACTGAGTAAAGTTTCGTTCATCACTGACTTTCAGAAACTATATGAATAGTTATGCCTTATATGTATTCATTAGTACATCTTTTCATCCAGTCAGATTAGGCCCTCCATTTCTTTGATTACAACCATTCATTTCAGCACAGTGTACAAATGGATCCTCCGTTTGTTCCTTTGCGTTTTAAAAGTCATAGTAATGAGATGAAATATCAGAGATGTTAACACTTTAATACTAACAATCTCACATTCTGCGTGGGTCTGTTGTTCTAAGTCGTATCTCCCTACCACTTTCGCGCAACGACGCTCTGAGCGTGTTTTTTAGGGAATTGAATAGTTTGAACCTGGTACCTGTTGCTGGTAAGGAGACGCCAGACTACGCATGACATGTAGAGTTCAGAAGAGTTCAGTGAGACTAGCGATGACCTAACCAAATACTTAATGATTTCAGCATCAGCTCCACTGCACTCCCTGTAAAAGAATCTTAATATTAACTAAATTTAATGGAAGGGGTTCAAGGCTTTCCTATTTTTAGTTAGCTGGTAAAATAACGTCGAAAAAGCAGTTAAGTTTACCATTGGAAATTTTATTCTACTCACAAAACATTGTTTATAAATTGCACTATTGATAAAAGGAAATGTTTTAATACAGAATGATAAAAACCAACTGCGTTCAACAAAAATGTGAACGAATATTCCCTGAATGGGTTTCCAAGTTCTACAATGGATCGAAGGATGACCTATGCCATATCACATCTATAATCTAGGTTAAAATTAAGTTTCACAAAAGAGAAAACTATCAAAATGGTCTACAGTGACCCTCAATTATCTTTAATTACTTATCTAACTTGTCGTAAATTACAGTGGCTGATGTGGCTTCTCAATAATTATATAACAGAAAAAGCATCGCGTTTCAGATTTTAACTTACCTAGCAAATGTGAATACAATGAGCTTTAATTGACGATCGACACTAGTATTATGCAAAACGGGGGTGTAACAGATGAGACTTCTGCAGTTCTGAGTGAAGCTTCATGCGCTGTTATGCGGCATCGCGTGCGTTCATTACCTTGTCGTTGGTTAGGCAGTGTCAGGGGGCGTCGGGCGACGCAGCTCCATCCAGCTCGCCGTCTCGGAAGCAACTCTTTTCTAACTTCTCCTTACCACAATTTACCGAAGTTGGATTAAAAAAAGTATCTGGTTGTGTTTTCATCTGACCAATCGGTCTCAATGTTAACCTTAAGCTCCGCCTACAAAAATTCTGTCTTTCGAATGAGAAACGTTATACTTTTCGTGGTGGGGCAATGTTTTTAACGTTTGCAATGTAACGGAGACGCGAAAAAGTGTCATGCTAAAACTTGCAGCTGGTGTGGCCCTTTTTCTGTTATCGTAAGATCTATACTGTTCTCCTGGAGGGCTCTATCTTTTAACATGGGCTAGGGGGTGGTCCTGGCAGTTACGTTTCGTGGTGGGGCAATGTTTTTAACGTTTGCAACGTAACAGAGACGCGAAAAAGTGTCACGCTAAAACTTGCGGCTGGTGTGGCCCTTTTTGTGTTATCGTAAGATCTATACTGTTTTTCTGGAGGTCTCTAGCTTTTAACATGGGCTGGTGGGTGGTCCTAGCGGTCAGCTGGCGACGTGGGTGTCCGTCCCTTATCGTAGGGCTTTCTAGCTTAACAAGGTTCTGCTCTCGGCTTCTGTTCTCGTTTCTCCCCTCGGAACTGCGTCTGTCTCACGGTGGGAAGGTATGATATGCATTTATGCATTCTTGTGTTAGTCTGTGGTATTCCATTTGCTCACTCGTTACTCGTATTACTTTGGTTAATTTAATGTCACGATTTATTCGGAGCTATGTGACATACTACTGGATTTGCTTATCAGGTCAGGGTTTTCATGGAAGGTGTTCGGTTTGCCTGACACCTTACATATCACCACCCTTCGAACTTAATTTTTGCACTGAAAGTAGGCAATGATTGATTCATTTTCTAAGTCAGTCAAAAATTATTCCTTTATCTAAATCTTGTTACCTACTGTTCAGCCATGTTATTCTGGTTCTATGCTAGTTTGTATTACTAATTTATATTTTTATATCCTTCCACATTATTCTCAAAAATATGTTTATATTGACAAGAGAAGAATATTTTTATTCTATTATAATTATTATATTTTAATTATTTTCTTTCTTTATTTTAGTGTGAAGTTTGTTTTTTAAGAAGTCTGTTATCGTAAGTGAAGAGTCTTTCACATCGATTTTCTTAGAAATATTTTTTTTTTATAAATGTAGTAATTAAGTAAAATCTATTCCTAACACATTTTCTAAATATCATGTACAAGTAAATTGTTTTTGTTCCTAGACACTCATTTCACCATTGTTACACTAACAAATAAGAATTATTTCCAAGAATTGCTTTGACAAAAACATATACATACACAAGTATTGACATGTTATCCTAACAAATGGTACAAATGTTAAAAAAAAGGGAATCATCCAACAAGATAATTTATTATTCTTTGTTTTTAATAGGAGAAAATGAGTAAAATATAGTTATTCTTTTATTTTTATGAGGAGAAAATAAGTGGCATATAGTTTTAGTGTTTATTATGCCTTACTTTTTTTCTTTATATACTGTCCATTTCAGTACTAATGACTTATTTTTATCGATAGTCTATTTTTTACTTAAGTCCATAATCAATGACTCTTATTTTGTAGTTTATTAGCTGTCTGGTGTGCTTAACTTATTTAGTTTTTCACACATTTCTTTTGCACAATTCCTACATCACATAATTTGATTTCACACATTCACACAATCCTATGAATGCTTAAGCATGAGGTTGGCGAATGTTTTTGCATGAAGGTGATGGACTTGAGCGAGATGGACGTGGGCAAGTATTTGATTTACAGCTTCGTTCATCGTACCTTGTTGCCTTTGCAAGTGTGTGTTGCTGTTGTGGATGTCCCATAATGGAATGGAGCTGTGAGTGCAGAATCTCATGGTTTACTGGCTTTTTATGTGTGAAAGTCATTGTTATGTGTCGCTGAAAGCGGTCGTTTTTCGTTGTAATACTTTGCAGACGACTGGTTTACAATAGGATAGGGATTTGGGAAGGTATGTCGTCTATTCTTCACCAATCTTCTTTCTTGGTCTCAATCTTGCGAAACTTCAACTTCTGTTCTTCCTGCTTTTTCTCTGCTTCTTACTTGCTTCTTGGTTCTTCTCTGGGCAGGATATGGAAATATTTATTGATAACTAGTCGCTTTGAAATTCTCCTCTTAGTAACTGTTTGATAAATTGTTTGGGCATGTCACTTTTACTTTGTGGAAGTTTTCTTCAGTTTCGTGCATTAGCGTGCTGTTTAATACCAGTAGTGTGACTTTTACACATACGTATTTTTTTGCCAGTGGTGGCTTGCCCAAGCCGTCTTCTCGTCGGGCCGTTTTTTGCTCGCTCCGCTGAGTGGGGGCGTTCCGAGACCCTTCTGGTGTTCGGTGTCCTGTTGTGTCTCAGCAGGGTTCTGTCACTCTGTGGTTCCCTGTTCTGTCCCAGCAGGGTTCCGCCACCCTGTGGTTCAGCGGATTTACTGCCCACTTCGGCTACCCTCTGTTGGTATCGCTGTCCTTTCCCTTCTCTCGACGCTTCTGCGTTTTAGGAATCGTGTCTTGCTAATTAAGTCCTTTTCTTTCTTGATACTTCTCTCGTTGCAACTTGTGGGTCGTTGCATCTCGCCTTGCTGGAGTTTTTACAATGGTTCTTACAAAAAGTTTTACTTATAATCATCTAACATATGTCTAGTACCTACAGTGTTTTACGCCTTCTTAAAAAGCTTTACAAATTTCTTTGCCCTTTCCATGTTACAATTCTAAGATATTTTGAGTCTTAACTTCTACAAGAATCCTCAAATTCGTTTTTTTATTTTTTGTGTAGTGTCATGGTGTATAGCATTTTAGTATTTCATGCTGTTAGACTACCTACGTTTCATCCATTCACCTTAATCTATGGTACTATTTTTGTTATTTTTGTTTTTGTTTTTATTGAAACTACTTTCTTTTTCCCACCTTCCTCTCTCTTCATTCTTCTTCCTCCTGAGATCTTATCTGCAACATAATCTAGCAATATTGTGCTGATTATTTACCAGTAATAAAATTAATCTTCAAACTTTTTGATATGGCTCACATGGTGAAGTCCTAAGGTTTTGCCTGTTTTACTTCAAAATTGTACTGAAAGTGTTTAATACTGCCAGTCTTAGGTAAAAATACCCCTGCTTTACCTCGTAAAATACTGTAAATTCTCTTTCACTGTGTTCAGAAATACCTTGAACTTCTTGCAATTTTTCGTCGATTTCTTTATGGACTTCTAACATGAGTTGAGGCGATTTCCCCTTTTGTGCATACCATTCTAATTCTTCATCCTTTTTATCTCGCATCATTTTTAATTGTTTGTTTATAACTGGTATTTCTTCTAATTTTAGCTTTTGCTCAAAGACAAGTGTGACATTCCCGAATGTTACGTTACCTTTCCCCATATCTAGTATCGCTCGTCTATCAATTAAAAAATCTGCACCTATAATCAAATCTACAGTTAGTTTAGGTATAATCATGAAGTTGGCTTCGATCTTTTAACCTTGGCACGAAAGAGTTAACCTTGTTTGTCTCGTAACTTCCGCAGCATTGTTTCTAATAGGACCTCTTACTTTAATCTTACGTGTTTTCAGAACTGGCAATTCCTGATTGGCATTACACTGCATGAATAACTTTTCTGAGATCGCAGTCAGTTCACTTCCGCTATCAATTACAATATTGACTGGGATATGCCTTACCATGGCCTTCACAATTGGTTGAATTTGAAAGGGTTGGTTCTGTTCTTCATCTTCTTACATCAACGAATCCTTCACTGAATCATACATGAGTCTTTTCAGGAATTTCCCTTGTGAATTCGAACTTTCTGTAGGATAAACTTCGACTGCTACTTCTCTCTCTTTTATTTCCTCTTATCTATTTCTTCCTTCATTTACGCTTTCTTCAACATCCTCTACTTTTTCCTCGTCCTCGTCTATCTTCTCCTTCTCTGTCGCTACTTCCACATAACCGCATGTAAATGCTCTAATTATCGCTTCATAACTTCCTTCATTATTGACGTTGGGTTGTGTGCGCACTAGTAACTTATTTTCAACTTCTGTCGACTGCGCATTATCCTCATTGAATTCGCTTTCCCAGGTTTCCATGTCAAATAACTCTGCAATACTCATTACTTCGTCCTTTCCTCCTACATTCGTTGTGCATGCCTCTGGTAATTCATCTTCCTCGTCAGTATTCTCCCAATTAATTTCGTTCCAACACAATATTGTTATTTTTCTGTCTTCGTTTTCATCTGGTCCCTGCGGATTTGTTTCTTCCTTCTTCTCTTCTCGTGATAAGATTTTTACTTCTCTGTTCAAGGTGCTGCAATTGTCCTGGGTCGGTGCGTCATTCTCTTTGGCATGGGCGCTTAGCTGTCAATTCGAACATTTATAGGGGTTTGGTGGTCTTACATCCATCTCTTCTATCTGTATTCTCTTTTCTTGTTCAGCTTTGTTGACAGTGGCTTCTTTGTTGATAATTTGTCGGTGTATTGGTTCTCCAGTACCCGTTCCGGTTGTCGTTGCCTCCGCGACCTACTAATGATTGCTGGTATTTCAATGGTAACTTCATCGCGCATAATTTAATCAACTCTCCGTCACTGTATGGTACATCTAAGCATTGATTTTTCTTTGCCATTAATTCGAAAAATTTCACGGGACTCTTCTCTCCTGAATTTTCAAAATATGCGTTCTGTAATAATTCGTACTTCACTCTGTTCTGTGCTTCGCTGGACCAATATCGTGAGAGAAACTTCTCTCTGAAATCTTCGTACGATCGGTATGTCGCTGCAACATTTTGCATGGTTTCTGAGACTGTTTCTGACATGTGTGCACATATAAATTCTAATTTGTGTGCTAGCGTCCAGTGTTCTGGTAATCCTACTCGGAATTGATCAATAAAAGTTCGTGGATGTAATGAGTTTCCTTCTCGAAAGTGTTGAACTTTCCTGACTGTGAGGAAATGATCGTTTTCGTACTTCGTCATAGTTCCATATGAAATTCGCGATTCTTCGCCACTTTTGTATCTGATCATTTCTCCCGTCGTTCTTTCCGGTTGTGGTAGATCCATTGGATATTGTTCACTGTAACTTTCGCGTACCCGCGGTGCAGGCTGTCTGATTTTACATATGTTACTTTCCGCCTGTGATTGGAATCGAAAATGCATGATATCTTCGTTAATTGCTTGTTTTTCCGGTGCTGTTACAGATACGGATGTGATTGCAGACTCAGTGCTTGTTCGATCTTGTTCACTACGCTCTTCAATAGTTTGCAACAACTCTGTTCGCAATTTCTGAAATTGTCGCTTCGTTTGCGCTTCTGTTTTGACTATGCGGTTATCATATCTTTTCAGCGGTGCTTTTGTGATACGTTTGTGTAGCACACTGTTTTCAACAATTTCACGTCTTGTACCTGCTGCTTGTCTAGTAATTACGTTTATCTGTTTCTCTAGTTTCTTGACTTCTCCCTTGGTGTTGTTACGTAATGTTTTGATCTCGTCCTGAGTGTCATTACGCAATGTTTCTACGTCCGCTTGTACCTTTTCAGTGTCTGCTCTCAACTGATTGTGACCTGTTATTACGTTTCCTATCACTTCTCGAGATTCTTTTGCCTCGTCTTCAATATGACTTAGGTGTAACTGAATTTTTTTGTTTTTTTCTTTAATCTCACGCATTTGTCTCGTGGTTTCTGCATTCTGAAATTGCATTTGGTTCGCTATGTCTTTATTTTTCCTTGTCATGGTTTCCGTAATTTGTTGTAATAATTCTGCTAGATTGGTGGGTCCTATTGCGTATTCTTCCGACGTCCTACGCTCTATGTTTTCGCCCAAGTGTTGGTTCGCAACCGATTGCATTGAACTGTGCTGTGACACGTTTCTGCTCGCCTTCCTTGTACTCTATGGTGAGGGAGCTCTGATTACTTGTACTATGGGTTCTACGTATTCAAGACGCAAGCTAGAATCCTCATCGGCTGTCTCTCTACTTTCCTGCTCCTCTGTCGTATGCTGACTTATGTTTTCTATGCCTTGACGTACATTATCCTCGTTATGGTGCGTTATCTGTCCTATTTCTCGCGATACTGCATCGTCTGTTGTACTGTCCTCTATTCTCTGTCCGTCTTCATGTGGGGTCTCTACCTCAACTCGGTCAAGGTCTCGATCTGCCATTGCTAATCTTTCCGAATCCCTTATTTTCTGTATTAAAGGCAATTCACGCGCCCTACTTCGCGTCAACATGCGCTCATACGATCTCACGCGTTTCATAAACATTTTGCACACACGACTTGACAATCAATTCTCTCACTTGTTGGGTTAGAACCAACTTGTCAACGATGTATCCGCCACCTGTGCGCTTGCATTGGAGAGAAAACTTAATTCTAACAATATTAAAATTCATAACTTAATTTTGCTATTGTCTCTGCTAAAATGTCTCACTTTCTATTGAATGCTTTTACTATCTATCGCTGCAGCTA
The DNA here is from genome assembly GCF_023898315.1 of Schistocerca nitens. Classification (NCBI taxonomy): domain Eukaryota; kingdom Metazoa; phylum Arthropoda; class Insecta; order Orthoptera; family Acrididae; genus Schistocerca; species Schistocerca nitens. Next base: position 537,827,784 of record NC_064615.1, read on the forward strand.
CTGTTTTCAACTATTTATGCCTTTCAAAAAAATATTTTTTATTACGAACATTTTTAACAGGATATTTTTCAGACCTAGTTAGGCATGTGGTCGACTTCAATCATGGTATTTTACCATCTTGGCAGGGTCGCCATTCTCTAACATTCTGCGTGGGTCTGTTGTTCTAAGTCGTATCTCCCTACCACTTTCCCGCAACGACGTTCTGAGCGTGTTTTTTAGGGAATTGAATAGTTTGAACCTGGTACCTGTTGCTGGTAAGGAGACGCCAGACTACACATGACATGTAGAGTTCAGAAGAGTTCAGTGAGACTAGCGATGACCTAACCAAATACTTAATGATTTCAGCATCAGCTCCACTGCACTCCCTGTAAAAGAATCTTAATATTAACTAAATTTAATGGAAGGGGTTCAAGGCTTTCCTATTTTTAGTTAGCTGGTAAAATAACGTCGAAAAAGCAGTTAAGTTTACCATTGGAAATTTTATTCTACTCACAAAACATTGTTTATAAATTGCACTATTGATAAAAGGAAATGTTTTAATACAGAATGATAAAAACCAACTGCGTTCAACAAAAATGTGAACGAATATTCCCTGAATGGGTTTCCAAGTTCTACAATGGATCGAAGGATGACCTATGCCATATCACATCTATAATCTAGGTTAAAATTAAGTTTCACAAAAGAGAAAACTATCAAAATGGTCTACAGTGACCCTCAATTATCTTTAATTACTTATCTAACTTGTCGTAAATTACAGTGGCTGATGTGGCTTCTCAATAATTATATAACAGAAAAAGCATCGCGTTTCAGATTTTAACTTACCTAGCAAATGTGAATACCATGAGCTTTAATTGACGATCGACACTAATATTATGCAAAACGGGGGTGTAACAGATGAGACTTCTGCAGTTCTGAATGAAGCTTTATGCGCTGTTATGCGGCATCGCGTGCGTTCATTACCTTGTCGTTGGTTAGGCAGTGTCAGGGGGTGTCGGGCGACGCAGCTCCATCCAGCTCGCCGTCTCGGAAGCAACTCTTTTCTAACTTCTCCTTACTACAATTTACCGAAGTTGGATTAAAAAAAAGTATCTGGTTGTGTTTTCATCTGACCAATCAGAGTCTCAATGTTAACCTTAATCTCCGCCAACAAATATTCTGTCTGTCGAATGAGAAACGTTATACTTTTCGTGGTGGGGCAATGTTTTTAACGTTTGCAATGTAACGGAGACGCGAAAAAGCCTCACGCTAAAACTTGCAGCTGGTGCGGCCCATTTAGTGTTATCGTAAGATCTATGCTGTTCTTCTGGAGGGCTCTATCTTTTAACATGGGCTGGGGTGTGGTCCTGGCAGTTACTTTTCGTAGTGGGGCAATGTTTTTAACGTTTGCAACGTAACAAAGACGCGAAAAAGTGTCACGCTAAAACTTGCGGCTGGTGTGGCCCTTTTTGTGTTATCGTAAGATCTATACTGTTTTTCTGGAGGTCTCTAGCTTTTAAAATGGGCTGGGGGGGTGGTCCTAGCGGTTAGCTGGCGACGTGGGTGTCCGTCCATTATCGTTGCTCCTTCTAGCATAACACTGTTCTGCTCTCGGCTTCTGTTCTCGTTTCTCCCCTCGGAACTGCGTCTGTCTCACGGTGGGAAGGTATGACATGCATTTATGCATTCTTGTGTTAGTCTGTGGTATTCCATTTGCTTACTCGTTACTCGTATTAGTTTGGTTAATTTAATGTCACGATTTATTCGGAACTATGTGACATACTACTGGATTTGCTTATCAGGTCAGGGTTTTCATGGAAGGTGTTGGATTTGCCTGACACTTTACAACAATAATACTCGCTCGTGGAAGTAATATAAAACCAAATAAATGTCATGCTCTGTGACGCATATTTATTAGAAAACAATTTCGGATCTGTGACAGCAGTAATAGAAATATAATAATAACAACAAAAATAATGATACTAATAGATAAATAAATAAAAGTAAAATATGTTTAAAAAGAAACAGAGGCACCGTTATCCGCTCAAGGAAAACAATCGCAAACTTGAATCAACAGAACAAGAAGGAGATTTTAAATGCGTTAATCAGCAGATCTCCTACAAGAGACACATGGTGTACTGTTCACGTCGACGAGAAGGGATTAACCGTTTCTGATTCGGTTTTTATAGTTAGGCGTTCCTTAAACACTAATTTCGACAAAGAGTGCTATTGTTATGATGGTTTTCAGTCTGAACACTGGTTTGATGCATCGCTCCATGCTACTCTACCCTGTGCAAAACTCTTCGATCCCGTATAGCTGCTCCAACTTCTTTCCTTCTGAATCTGCTTACTGTATTCATCTCTTGGTCTCCTTCTACAATTTTTATCGCCCGCACTTCCCTCCAGTAATAAATTAGTGATCGTTTGTTATCTCCCTCCTTCTGGTCAGGTTGTCCCACAAACTTCCTTCCCCCCAGTTCTATTCAGTGCCTCTTCATTAGTTACGTGATCTACCGGTCCAGTCTTCAGCATTCCTGCGTAGCACAACATTTTAAAAGCTTCTGTTCTCTTCTTGTCTAAACTGGTTATCGTCCATATGTCACTTCCATACATGGCTATAACTTTGTAACACTTAAAATCAATATGAGATTTTAAAAAATTTCTTGTCTTCAGAAACACTTTTCTTGTCAGTCTGCATTTTATATCCTCTCTACTTCGGCCATCGCCTCTTATTTTACTGCCCACAAAGCAAAACTCATCTACTATTTTAAGTGCGTCATTTCCTAATCTAATTCCCTTAGCATCATCTGACTTAATTCAAATACATTCCATTGTCCTTGTCATATCTTTGTTGATGTTCACCTTATAACCACCTTTCAAGATGCTGTCCATTCTGTTCAACTGCTCTTCGAAGTCGTTTGCCGTTTCTGACAGTATTACAATGTCACCGGCAAACCACAAACTTTTTATTTCTTCTCCTTTAACTTCAATTCCTTCAAATTTTTCTTTGGTTTGCTTGCTCATTGTACAGACTAAATAGGCTTGAAACGTGTCTCACCCCTTCTCAATGAAAGCTTCCTATTCATGCCCCTCGAATCTTATAACTGCCATTTGGTCCCTTTACAAGTTGTAAATAGCCTTTCGCTCCCCGTATTTCACCCTGCTACCTTCAGAACGTCAAAGAGAATATTCCAGTCAAAATTGTCAAAAGATTTCACTAAGTCTACAAATACCATTAGTGTTGTTTTGCCTTTCCGTAATCTATCTTCTAAGAAAGTCGTAGAGTCAGTAAATAGTAGGGTAAGAGCAGCATGAGGACACTTTTGATATCAAACTATATACAAATTAATTAAACTGATCAATACTTCGCTGTATGGATGGGAGTCACAGAATATTCTCGCATTCGCAGGATAAAGTCGGAGATTTACAGACTCCCCCCGCATAGTCCTTTACCAATCCTTCCTGGAAAACAGTCGCCAGTTTAATCTGCAAATGACCAGAAGTATGAGGGTGCTATACACACTACATTCCACATCTTGTGAAGGAACAGGGAAAGCTCTGTCCATAACTGTTGCTCAGTGAAGATTATTCCACACAAGTCTTACCTGTGGCACCCATCCAAGTGTTCAAGATCTCTCCAGATGCGTACATGTCGCACATGTCGAGGAGGGTGCTTTCCTTATTGGTTTATAGTAAACATGAGAGTGTTGTGGTGACATAAGAGACAGTTAAGACGAAACGTGTGGTTTTTTATTCATGAAAGAGCTCCAGGTGGTTGGAGTTTAAAATATTTCAGGAAAATATGTGGAACGGTGTAAAGACGATCATTCGCAATGTGTTACGTCTGGGATGGGGTTTGAAGGTGGATCTACTGGTGAGAGGACTGGTTTGGGTTTATAGAGGCCATCCACAACACATGCATAGACATAGACGTAAAAGAAAATAGAAAATGCGTCTGTAGAATTTTTGGTTGTGAGTGACTGAGTGCGTTTGATTGCAGTGCTTGTATACTATACCGTTCAATTAATGTGTTGTTCTATCTTGTCCATAAGAATAATACTCATGAAGGACTGATTCCTTGTGTAAGTAGGCTGTTTAGGTTTTTATGTTGGTGACACCATGTAGCGCTCTATATGAAAATCACTGACTGTGCTGTGTGCAGTCTGTGGCTGGTTTGCATTGTTGGAATTTGCTATTATAGTGTTGGGCAGTTGGCTGTTAACAGCGCATAGCGTTTCGCAGTTGGAGGTGAGCCGCCATCAGTGGTGGATGTGGGGGAGAGATGGTGGAGTTTTGAGAGCGGATGATCTGGACGTGTGTCCATCAGAGACAGTAAATTTGTAAGACTGGATGACATGAACTGATTTATATATATATATATATATATATATATATATATATATATATATATATATATATATATATATATATATATATATAAAATGACTTTTGAATACTATTAAGGTAAATACATTGTTTGTTCTTTATGAACATTTTTCATTTTGCTAACTAAGCCTATCAGTAGTTAGTGCCTTCAGTAGTTAGAATCTTTTATTCAGCTGACAGTATTGGTGCACGCTGTATTGCTGTAGTTTGAGTAACGAAGATTTTTGTGAGGTAAGTGATTCATGAAAGGTAGAGGTTTTTGTTAGTCAGGGCCATTCTTTTGTAGGGATTTTTGAAAGTCAGATTGCGTTGCGCTAAAAATATTGTGTGTCAGTTTAAGCACAGTCTTTTATAATTTTTTTAAGGGGACGTTTCACTTGCTTCCAACAGACATCTAACACACAAAATAGCGGAAATAGGATGACAACATGCCATCATCGCGGATATTTAAGAGTATAAAAAGAGGTGTGATAGGCGCAGCAGGACGCCTTTGTTTTTTGTTATTACTGGAGAATACAGACAATCATTACAAATATTGGTAACATAACTTGAATCGAAGATATTATGCTCCTTAGCAGGGTGAATTTAAATGTGATTACATTCCCTGCAGGAACGTTTTGCGGAGAGTTTTTCGATGTGCAGCGCTGTAGCACTGTCGAAAGTAACTTACAAGTGGTTGAAATCGAGACATCATGATTGGTAATATGCATGCATAGTATCTATATGTATTTGTATATAGCTCTCAGCAGCGAACGGTTGCTGTTTGAATGCGTAACTTGCTAACCGTTCGTCTATAAATTATCCTGCTGAGGAGGCGCACTCTGTGGGTACGGAGAAGGGAAACTCTGACATTCCAGGATGCTAAGTGCAGTCGACACACTGCCAACTAACGAATATCTTTTAGTACGATAAAAAAATCCACAGGTTGTAGATTTCCTGACAGGGTTGTGGGAGGTATAAACAAAACTAGCGAAGCTCATCTCATAAGCAATAAGAGCATATAATTACGGGGAAAGTAACTGAAAAGCAGCAGAAATCAACTCTGTACACATGTCAGCTGCTTGTTGCAGGTCCCTACGCAGTAGACTTGAAGTCAAATGAACATGTAAAACTGTGCCAGCCTTCGAGTTTCCATCAAGTGCGTTGCTAAAAGAGTCTGCATACCAGCTCTCAGATGTATCGTAGCAGTACACACACTTGTTTCCAGACTAAGAGTTTCCAACCACTGGCTGAGCCTCATCTACGTACGCGGCGAGTGTTACTATACTTTTCATGATCCTCCTATACAAAATACATGCATTTAGATCATCGGTAAGAGGGGAATTCTTAGCATTTTTTTAGTAGGCTCGTGTATAGGACACACAAATAACCTTTCACAAAATCGAACAAAGGCAGGGTATGCCATTAATATGACCATATACATAGGGAAAACTATCGAAAACGTATGAAAAACGACAGGAAAAAGGTAAAAATCGAGGAAAACCGCGTGTAATTATGACAAATTGACGGGAAATACTTTCGAGGGCTACCCAGAAAGTAATGCACCGCATATTATCCAGCCGAAAACAATGCTACAAATTCGAAACGTTACGTATGTATTATTTGAAGCCTCCTGGGTGAGGACATCAAGTTTCCGTCACTTCCGACAGATAGCGTAGCTGCAGGACTGTTTCAAACTGGCGTCTGTACGTGATGTACGTTAGAAGCAACGTGCCGTCATTGAATTTCTCATTGCAGGAAATGGAACTGTGGAGAATATTCACAAATGCTTGTGCAAAGTCTACGAAGCATCTGCTGTTGCAAAAATACAGTTGGTCGCAGGGCACACAGGGTGAGGTCATGAGAAGGCGATTAGGCGGAGCTCTACGATTTGCAGTGGTCGGGGAGACCATCCACAGCTGTCACATCTGACGTACAAGACGTAGGCCGCTCGGACTTCCACTTGTTTGTGCCATTAAAGGATGCCACTCGTCGAAGACATTTTGGGTATGATGGCACAGCAACAAGTTCAAAAGTTAGATCAAATGGAAATTTCTGAAGATGTAAAAACACAAATTTGTGAGAATTTTCAGCCTTTTTTTCGCGACACATTACAGAACCATGAAGCAGCAACAATAGAACCGCATATCACTATGCACGAAAACCACGACACCTTGCAGGCTGAAACTGACTCTGCTGCATCTACCGACAAGGTCGCACAACTTGTAAAAATCAGGAAAACTTGAAGGACAGAGTAGATACGATTACGACACAAATGGACAATCTAAAACGTGGCTCAGAAAAAACACACAGAGGAAATTAGCGCGTTATAGGAAAAAAATAGCCGAACTTTCGGATCAGTTTACGAATTTATCTACGAAGGTAGATGATGATTTGAATGATACAAGACCGGTAACCTTTACTGACACAGAGGAGTACGACGAAATTGGGAAATTTAAACAGAATCAGAAACAAATTAATACGCAAGCAGAATTACGGGAAGTACAAAATCAGTTGGTATGGTTGATACGAGAATTACATATTTCAGAGGATACTCGCTCTTCGACACCGGAAGAGAGATTTAGAAATATGGGAAAGTCACATAGTAGTAATATATGGTATTTCGGAGATCTTGAAAGGAGTCTGCAGGGTGCACCAAGCCTTGAGATGGAACCGCCGACACGATGACTTTGACTAAAAGCTCTTCATCACAGCGCGTAAATTTAAAACATTCAAGAATTCTAGTAATGGCATACATCCAAAAGCTTGGATTCATTAATTTTTTCATTGTTTTCCTCCTAATTGGTCAATAGAGCATAGACTAGAATTTTTGTGTGGCTATTTAGAAAGTGAACCAGCTGTGACACTGAAATGTTCCTTCAGGTGATGTGGAATGTAGTGGGTATAGTACCCTCATACTTCATTTGCAGATTAAATTGGCGACTGGTTTGCAGGGAGGGTTGGTAAAGGTCAATGTGGGGTGAATCTGAAACGTCCTGGCAGATTAAAACTGTGCGCCGGCCCGAGACTCGAACTCGGGACCTTTGCCTTTCGTGGGCAAATGCTCAGTTGGTAGAGCTCTTGCCAGCGAAAGGCAAAGGTCCCGAGTACGGGTCTCGGTCCGGCACACAGTTTTAATCTGCCAGGAAGTTTCAAAATCAGCGCACACTCCGCCGCAGAGTGGAAATTTCATTCTGGGGGAAATCCGTTAATCTCCGACCTGAATGCGAGAATACCCTGTGACTCCCATCCAAACAGAGAAGAACGGCCCGTCGCAATCGTAAATTCTGCACTATGAACGATGTACTTGAAGTATGTAGATCACCTATTTGCATCATATAGGAGGCTGTCAGATATTATCTGATGTATATGACCGAATGGACGTACTGCATAGTCATCTGTCTGCATTTTCTATCTAGTATGTGGTTCTTATAAAGTAGTGAAGGGGTCGTTTACCAATGATACAGAAATTGGGAAGCATTCTGCTGGGTCATTGTGTAGGCTTGAAATTATGGAACAACTAGTAAAATTGCTAAAACTGATCACACTGTCGACTGAAGTGCTTATTACAGACCATCGTTCCATACTAATGGTGTCTGTCCCATCCCATCTGTCCAGTTGTACACTGTTGATTACCACATTATGACTGAATGACAGACTGTTTGGGATGGAGAGAGCCTTGATGGAACACTGAATATCTTCTAATTTTCACTGTGGAACATGGGACTGAATGTAGACGTCATCACCTTCAGACAGTTGTTTTGCAGCATTCATCAATGCTGCAGACTCCTCCTATTTCCATATGCTGCGATGCCCTCCATGTGTTTTTTTCACTAGTGAAGTAATAATACCTCTTTTTATTTCTACTACACTGTGTGTGTTGTGAACGTCACCTTCCAGTGATGGTCCACACTAGAATAATTATTTATATGACTGCAGGATGCCAGCCGCTGTGGCCGAACGGTTCTAGGTGCTTCAGTCTGGAACTGTGAGACCGCTACGGTCGCAGGTTCGAATCCTGCCTCGGACTTGGATGTGTGTGATGTCATTAGGTTACTTAGGTTTAAGTAGCACAGCTGTGGGCAAATGAAATTCCCACCACAATTCGAAATTCTCGCCAAAATTCGAAATTACTTCCAAAATTTTAAATTCTCGCCGAAATTCGAAATACCTGCCAATAGGGCAGGTGGGGGAGCGGGTGAGGTGGGGAGGTTGACGGAGCGGGAGCCGGGACCCATGTGCCAGCTAGGGAAAACACATGACGTCATCCAGGGTAGGGGTGGGAGAGTGGTTAATTGATCAGTTTAATTAATATGCATGTCAATTTCATATCAAAAGTGCACTCATGCCACCCTTACCCTACTACTTCAGTATTGCCATGCGTGTGCCCACATTTCTCTGGAATCCAAACAGAGCTTCCCTGAGGTCTGCTTCAACCAGTTTTATCGTTCTTCGGTATGGAACTGGTGTTAGTGTGTTGCAAACATGACTTATTAAACTGATAGCTCTGTAATATTCACACATGTCAGCAATTGCTTTCTGTGGAATTAAATTCCTACATTGTTCTTGATGTCTGAGGCTCTTTCACCTCTCTCGTATAGTCTGTCTGTAAACTCAAGAGCGAGCAGCGCATTTGGTGGGAGAAGGCCCCTCCCAGAAGAACCCCGCCACCGGCCTACCGGGCAACCAAAATCAGTTGTCCGTTACTGCCCAGCGGTGTAGATTGGAGTGCAGCGATATACGTCAATTCTGTTCGTGGGATTTTAGTTACCAACGTCATTCAACTAACTCTGTATAATTACTGATGTACTTAGATATCCAAAAGTGATGGATAATCGCCCTGCATTGCAAGAAAATGTGCAGAATACGAAGAACAGAAGGAGGTATTTGGGGAGTAACGAGCGTTCAGTCGTCTTTAGTGTTATTACAGTGTCTGTTCAAGTGGCGACACAATAAGAACTATTAGCTAATGTTACCAGTCCCAATGAAAGGTTTGCAATTTACGCAAACGTCAGCATCGCCACAATAGGTTACATAGGAAAGGAACACGAAAATAAACCACATGGTTTACTGGAATCGCCACGAATGCCACCCAATAATTTTGGGAGGAAACCTATCGTCATAGACAGTTTCGTAAAATCGGTCATTCGACAAACTATGGAGGACTTTTGCATAAATCAAAAAATAGTGCGGCCATTACAGAAGTTATGTTTTCCTTGGAACAAAGATGTTTCACACAAGACACTGCATGAAGTGGGATTTACCTGGAAAATATCTGTAAGTAAACGAATGATTCTGGTATAGAGAATGGATATAACAGACTGGCGATGTAAGTACCTGCTCCAAGTGAGGAAATTAAGGGAGTGAGGCAGAAACTTTTTTATGTTGATGAAAACAATGTTATTTATAGAAAATGTTGACAGAGTCCAGGCGTTGATGGCATTAGGGACAATGTTAGTAGAAGAAATAGGAATTTGTGGCCAATACTGGATCAAAGATGGGTTTAGACCCCACACACAGTTAGTTTATAAAGCGGGCTGTGTAACAGAGGACTACCATGGCCAAATGGCCTACGAAAATCTTTCAAGTTAGGTATTGACTAAAGTAATTCCGAACTAGCACCGAACTGTGTTATTCTTATGGACAATGTTCCACATCACAACTAGGAGCATAACAAAGCTCCAGCCAGGTTCTCGAATAAAAGGGAAATGATTGAGTGGTTATTAGCAAATAAGGTGGAAGCTGATTGTCAATGATAAAATAAAATTATTTGATTTAATTGAACAACATAAACCGGAAGACGAAGTATTTTATGTTAATAAAATACTTGAAGTTCATGGACACACTGTGCTGCGACTGCCACCATATAACTGTGACTTAAATCCAATTGAACTGGCGTAGGCAAAACTCAAAAATTTCGTCAGAGGAAGAAATATTCTTGGAATTACTTGCATAGCGAAGTTATTGCAGTTACTGAAAGAAGATATGTATCAGTTTTCTGAGTTTCCGTTTTTTATTCTAAACTAAATTTTGCAGTAACCGAAAAGAGCATGTACAAGCACTTGTCCCAATTATTACAGGTTTTGGAACTATAACTGAAGATGACTGGAATGCATACTGCCTCCACGTAGAGAAAGTTAAAAGAGAGTACTGGGTTAAGGATGGGATTATTTAAGGCGTACTAGACATCATAGTTATTAATTTAGAAAGCAATGACGACGGCGGCAATAATAACAGTGACAATGGTTATGATGAGCTCTAAAATATGATGACTGTAAACAAGCAATGAATAATTTCTTAAAAATATGTTGTGTGCTTTCAAACCTGACTATATTTACACACTATAAAATTTAACTTGGTATAAGTGTACTACATGCTCGAAAACGTGTTAAACTGTTTTCCAAGGTAAATACAGTCGAATGTGTTCCAATGCAATAAATACCTTTATCACTAGTTGTACAAAATCAGCAATAATTTAAGAACTTCACGATAACATTAATTAATTTTTCAGCAGTAGCATGTGACTCAATCACGTGAAACGTATGAAGCCCATGGAAGAGCAGCTTGTAAAATCACTGCGCATTAAGGCATGCTTTGAAATGTTTATACCACCTGTAAAACCTTGTTTTACTCATGGCAGACACCCCAAAAGCAATATTTAACATTTCTAAAAATTTGATGGACTTTATTCCAGTCTTATAACAACATTTAATATAGATTCTCTAATCTATTTGGAAACAAAACAAATGATCGTTGATACTACCGAAACACATGCAACGTTTTTGACAGCTGGCAATTTACTAAATACCCAATATGCATAACCTAGTACAGGTACTTTTCAGACATATTTACGAAGACAATGACAAAAAAGTAGTACGAATCAGACTGATACTACAAGTGACATTATAGATTTTTCGTTACTTTTATAACATTCTTCGTGCTGCAAGACCTGTTATGTTCCAACATAGGCCTTCAAAGAAAACTTTTAGTAGAAACACGAAGTAAGAACAAGCCTTTAATTCTACAAGTTGATAGCACTATATGTGGTTCGTTTAGCCGGTCGTTGTGGCCGTGCAGTTCTAGGCGTTTCAGTCTGGAACCGCGTGACCGCTACGGTCGCAGGTTCGAATCCTGCTTCGGGCATGGATGTGTGTGATGTCATTAGGTTAGTTAGGTTTAAGTAGTTCAAAGTTCTGGGGGACTGATGACCACAGATGTTAAGTCCCATAATGCTCAGAGCCATTTGAACCATTTTTTGTGTTCGTTTCACGAATAGTAATAGAGGAAAATACGTTGACACGAACAGGCATTCGGTTCTATGTTTGTAGTAGAATCCTTACTTCCATTCCTATGTTAATATTATTTACTCCACAACACTGTGTTTCAAAAGAAGCTATCGTCCTTTGTATACATTCTGGTCGTAACGCATTTATCTAAAAATAAACGCTGCCGAGACGTATCTGTACGCGGCGTCGCCGGTACTATGTTGTGGAACAGCCTGCAGAAGCGCCTTCTGCCGTAGCTAGGTAGGAAGAGTGGGAACTCCCTCGCTCGAACTTAAGTTTTCCGACAGACTATATACATCTTGTACACCAGGTGTAAGAGTTTTGTGTGACTGTCTTCCACAAGGTTATCAGTAGGTCTGACGGAATGTCATCTACTTCCGGGTCATTGTTTTGACTTAGGTCTTTCAGAGATTTGTCAAACTCTCCTTGCTGTATGATGTCTACCATATTCTCTTCATCTACATCCTCTTCCACTTCTATAACATTGCCTAAAAGCTCATCTCGCTTGTGTAGACACACTCTATTCTCCTTCAACTTTTCAGCTTTTCCTGTTTTGCTAAGGACTCGTTTTCCGTATGAACTCTTGATGTTCATCTAGCTGCTTCTCTTTTTCCAAACCCCTTCTTAATTTTCCTGTAGGCAGTATCTATCTTTCCCTTAGTGTTATATGTTTCTGTATCCTTATATTCGTTCTTTAGCCATTCCTGCTTAGTTGTTTTGCACTTCCAGCTAGTTTTCTTCTTTTGACGTTTGTATTCCCATTCACTGTATTTTTATATTTTGTACTTTCATCAATGAAATTCAGTGTCTCTTGAGGTGTCCAAGGATTTCTATTAGACCTTGTATTTTTACCTATTTATTCTTCTGCTGCCTTCACTATTTCATATCTTACGGCTACCCATTCGTCTTGTAGTGTATTACTTTGCCGTATCCTGATCAGTCGTAGCGCAGTGATCCCTCTGAAACCCGCAGCAACCTATGTCTCATCACCTTCATTCCCTAAATTTTTAAGTTCTTTAGATTTAATCTACAGTTCATAACCAATAAATGGTGGCATAATCCACTGGAATTGTCTTACAATTTAAAATCTGTTTCCCTAATTTCTGTCTTATCGTTATGTAACCAATCTGAAAACCTCCGGTGTCTCCAGGTCTCTTCAACGTGTACAACTTTCTTTCATGCTTCGTAAGGCAAGTGCTAGCGTTGATTAAATTATGCTCTGTGCAGAACTCTACCAGACGGCTTCCTCTTTAATTCCTTTAGACCAGTCCTTATTCTCTTCCTTTTCCTATTATCGAATTCCAGTCCCCCTTCACATTTAAATTTTCGTCTCCCTTAACTATTTGAATAATTTCTTTTATTTCATCGTACATGTCTTCAATCTTTTCGTCATCTGCAGAGCTAACTGGCATATAAACTTGTACAACAGTGGTGTGTCTGGCCTTCGCGTCCATCTTGGGTACGACAATGCGTTTCCTATACTGTTCATAGTAGGTTACCCACATTCCTGTTTTCTTATTCATTATTAAATCTACTCCTGCATTATCCCTATTTGATTTCGTATTTATAATCCTGAATTCACCTGACCAGCGGTCCTGTTCCTGGTACTACCGAACTTTGCTAATTCTAACTTCAACCAAACTATTCTCCTTTTTAAATTTTCTAACCTGCTTGTCCGATTAAGAGATCCAACATTCTATGCTCTGATAAGTAGAACGCCAGTTTTGATTTTCCTGGTGGCGACCTACTGCTGAGTACTAAGCACATAAAAGCATACCTTAACAAGAAGCAGTAAATGACTTTCACTTGTGATCATACATGGAGTATGTACTCCTACTTAATAGAGCAGAGCAAACAACCTTCACGACGGGACAACAGCAATGCCGTTCATATCCGTTACACAACCATCCGACGACGACCGAAAACACATAAATGTTATTTTGCTATATTGATTTAAGTGCCCAAGTACATTTCAAGAATTTAAATCAAAGTGATTGAGAACCAACAATACTCATATGTGTCAATACACTTGTCGACACTCCTCAACATATATGACAAACGTTAATGTTCATAATGTGATTGACTCCACTGAGACGATCAGGATTTAATCCATGTCGTAACATTTGTGGACTTTTATAGTCAATAAAACACATTACCCCACCCTACACAACAACTAGTGAGAACAGTTTTTTAACACGCAAGCCTCACTGTTGCTGCTGATAGGAAACATATAATATTGTGCGAATAAAGGTAGCTTTGCAATAAGGGCTACTAAAGTAAAGTAATGTCGTAAGGCATAAACGGCTGAGAGATCCCTAACGGCAAGGCCACTCCCTGACTGGATATATTTTGATGATACTTTGAGTCCATAGGTACCTTTCCTTCACGAACGTTAATAGCTGTATGTGCACTAGGTGTATCTGTTAAGTGAAGATGACTGTAATGTGTGTGTTTGTGTGTGTGTGTGTGTGTGTGTTTATGTGTGTGCATGTGTGTGTGTGTCATGTGTGTGTGTGTGTGTTTGTGTGTTTGTGTGTGTGTATGTATGTGTAGTGTCATGTTTGTGTTGGAAATGTCGAGGGACGAAGAGGCTGCAACCCCATAGTAGTGGTACAAAGTTCACACAAGCGCATTTGGTTAGTGAGGGTTGCCTACATCCAGTTCAGGTATACACTCAGGGGCAAACCTATTATTCTCCTTTGATTGACAGGTCCTTAACCTATTGTTCTGCTAAAAGGATCCTTCCTCTTGATTACCAGGTCCTTAACATATTGGTCCAGCCATGGTTGCCGAGCAGTTCTAGGCGCTTCAGTCTGGAACTGCACGACTGCTACAGTCGCCGGTTCAAAAGCTGCCATGGGAAAGGATGTGTGTGATGTCCTTTGGTTAGTTAGGTTTAAGTAGTTCAAAGTTCGAGGGGACTGATGACCTCATATGTTATGTCCCATAGTGCTCAGAGCAATTTTTGAACATTAACATGTTGTTCCCCTACCAACTCCCCTACCCCCCCCCCCCCCAGCCTTCAGGAAACCTCCTCCCTCATTACAGGTGCACTTTCAGGTCTGAGCTATTGGAATAGCCCCTCTCACTCTTATCAATCTGATTGTCTACTTAATTAAATTGATCAGTTGATTACCCTCTCCCCTTCTAGTAAACTCCCTCCCCTCCCACTCACCCTCCCAGAAATTGGCCGGAAAAAACTCAGTTGATCGGTCATTTGGAGTGAATTCGGATGTAGCGTATAGAATATTGTTTAAACAATTTAGACTATGTATACAATATTGTTTCATTACTTATGACAGTGTATACAATGTAGTTTGTTTATTGAGCTAAAGAATTTGTCCGGAAATCGATTGCTGTGAGTGAAATATTGTTTATTTAAACAATTTGGGGTACTGAAGGAAGTGTATGGAACATAGTTTATTTATTTATTTAAAGAATTTTTCAGGGAATCGATCTCCAAGCCTACCACCCCATGCCCGCCCACTCCGCTCCTCCCCCCCCCCCCCCCTCTACCTCTAACTGGAAATAGGCGGCTCGGCGGTGGAGAGGAAAAGATCTCACGAATGGAAAATCAAGGGTATATTTTTTTATGTAGAAAAAAATCAGTTTGCAGGGCTTGGATATCTCTTGCTAATCATTTTGTGCTGTATGGAAAGATGCAGGTCTTGTGAGAAGTAATTACAGCGAGTATACAAGGAATACTGTCATGAAGCACACATCACACGTAATTATACACAGTTAAAAAATCTTTCGATCGCGAAGCACACACCACTCGCCATTTCCTGTCCACTGGACCACACAGGACGCTAGCGCACATGATCCCAGGAGTTTCGGGATGCACCAGCGGCCCCCAAGAAGTGAAGACGCGACCGTCAGCTGCCGAACCACGTGCATGTGTCAGTTCGGGGCGGCACCATCCCTTTTATACATGACACCTGAGGAATACCTGTTGAAATATGTGTTCACCTAGGCACCGTTGCTGGCGCGATTATGTATAGCCGAGAGAGATGTTTGCATAGTGGATCACCTTTAGCGAGATGTTTGCATAGTGGATCACCCTCGCAGGCGCAGCTAAAAGGTTCTCAAATTTATAATGAAATCGTATGTCTATGTATATAAGAGCCAAGTCTACCTCTTGAAAATTGTAAAGTGCTGCAGAAATAGTTAACAGTCGCTTTTGTAGGAGTTCTCGTGATGTGTCAGCTTTCTTGCATGGAAATTCGTGTTCTGGCAGGATCTGTTTACGAAAATAGCCCATCTCATACTGAATTTACCCGGCAAACTGCTGGTGCTGCCAGTGAAGGAACACTGCCCACCTTTTTTTATCTGCAGACGAGACTTTCAGCAGCAAAACTATTTCGTACTTATTGCCATATTGCACTGACAATTAAACCCTGCAAAAAGTGGTCTACAGATCGTCAAATACATTCCACGTCATCACTGCGCCACAGTGCAGGGCATACAGAGGAAACTGCTGCCATAAACACGGCCCCAGACGTGCATGTCAGCCAGAAAGAGGCCAGGCGGTCATGGACTAGCGCCCCCATAAGGGAACTTAAGTGGTAGGAGTTCGAACACTGTCAATACTCGCAGTGCAAACACTGGTCGTATTGAATTTTCTCAAATTTCCATAGAGTGTACACGCGAAACACGCGGCCCCAAATGCAACTGAACGCAAACTATGTATTAGTTCACTATTCACCCGCCCAGGGGAGCCGCAAGCCAATTAGAAGACATCTAACACACACTTGAAGTTTAATAAGTGAATGACGATGGATTCATAGTGATTATTCTGTTACATAACGCTAGTGTGCTGAAAGAGGCAAACAAAAGTCTATTGCATGCTTGTAATAAAGCATTCTTTGCATTAAGGCCTATAGGAGTTCTCTGCATAACAAGGTATTCCTTTTTGAAAATTCAGCTCCCATACACATGAAAATTAACTCCGAATTAACGTACTGCAGTATATTTTCCACTCACAATGATTTCTTAGTCATAGGATAATTATGTGATCTGGCTGGTGGAAGTTACGCATGGAACATACTGACACAAACCCTGACTTGGCCGTCTGAATATGTAAAAGACGCCACTGTGTGTTGGATGGATTTAAAAGTATTGAAAATACCAAAAGGTTTCGTGGAAGTGGTGAAATCGATAAACCGAGAAGACTCTACGGCGTTTTTTAAATTGTAATTTCAACCTTAATTCATCGACAAGTATGTGATGATGGGAGGCTTTTTGTAGTATGAAAACGACACCCAGCTCGTGCAAGTGTGGATGTACCATATTTTTTTTATACACCTATAACTGATAGACATGTTACGCTGCTGCTTCAACATAAAGGGACTGTGACTTATGATCCGACACGAGCTTCTGCGGCTGTGATCATGGGCAGTGTTTATGGCAGCAGTTTCCTCCGTCGGTGCTGCACTGTGGCACGGTGAGTAGGTGGGATGTATTTGACGATCTGTAGACCACTTTTGCAGGGTTCAATTGTCAATGCAATATGGCGATCTGTACAAAATAGCTTTTGCCGCTGGAAGTCTCGACTGCAGAAAAAAAGGCGGACAGTGCTCCCACTTTGGTAGCAGCAGCACTTTGATGGGCTATTCAGTAAGCGATCATCAGGAAGAATGCATTCGGTGTTATTGGAGCTATTTTCGTAAACAGGTCATCTAAGGACAAGAATTTCCATGGAAGCAAGGAAAGCTTCTACGAAAGCGACTGTTAACTAATGCTGCAGCACTTGACGAATTCTGGGAAGGGATTGATAAGTAATGGACGAGCTGTGCCATTAGGATCGTGAGGAAGAATGCAGTCGGTGATATCCTGGGTTATTT
Source organism: Schistocerca nitens (assembly GCF_023898315.1). Taxonomy (NCBI): domain Eukaryota; kingdom Metazoa; phylum Arthropoda; class Insecta; order Orthoptera; family Acrididae; genus Schistocerca; species Schistocerca nitens. Next base: position 537,845,254 of record NC_064615.1, read on the forward strand.
TCGTGAACAGGTCCTGTTAGGACCAGAATTTCAATGCAGACAAGCTGAGTCACCACGAAAGCTCCTACAAAGGCGACTGTTAAATACTTCTACAGCACTTTACAATTTCCAAGAGGTAGACCTGGCTCTTATTTACATAGATATGTGACGCCAGTATAAATCTGAGAACCTTTCAGTTGCGCCTGCGAGGGTGAGCCGATATGCAGACATCTTTCTGCAGGTAATCCACTATGCAAACATCTCTCTCAGTTATGTGTCATCGCGCCAGCAACGGTGCCTAAGTGAACAGATATTTCAACAGGTATTTCTCAGGTGTCATGTGTGAAAGGGATGGTGCCGCCTCAGCCTTGTGGGACCCGAACTGACACCTGCACGTGGTTCGGCAGCTCATGGCCACGTCTTCAGTTCTTGGGAGAGCGTGTGCACTAGCGTCCTGTGTGATCCAGTGGACGGGCAACGGCGGGTGGTGCGTGCTTCGCGATCAAAAGATTCTGAACTGTGTCTAATTAGGTGTGATGTGTGTTTCATGATGGTATTCCTTGTGCAATCCATGTAATTACTTCTTACAAGACCTGCATCTGTCCAAACAGCAGAAAATGATGAGCAAGAGAAATCCAAGCACCGAAAACTGGTTTTTATGTAAAAAAATATACCTTTGAATTTCCCTTCATGAGATCCTTCCTCTCCACCGCAGAGCCGCCAGTATCTAGGTAGAGGAAGTGTAGGGGGGGGGGGGGGGCTGTGGGGAGGGGGAGAGGGTGATCGATTTGCTGAAAAATTCTTTAAATAAATAAAAAACTATATTCCATACACTGCCTTCAGTCCCCTAACTTGTTTAAATAAACAATATTCCACACATTGTCTAAATTGTTTGAACAATATTCCGTACACAGCAATCGATTTCTGGACAAATTCTTTAACCAAACAAAAAAACCACATTCCATACACTGTCATAAATAACGAAACAATATTGTATACATTATCTAAATTATTTAAACAATATTCTATACACTACAATCGAATTCCCTCCAAATGACCTATGAACTGAGTCTTTTTACCGCCAATTTCCAGGAGTGAGGATGGGAGGGGAGGATTTACCAGTGGTTGAGAGGTTAATTAATTGATCAATTTAATTAAGTAGTCAATCAAATTGATAAGAGTGAGAGGGTCTATTCCAATAACTTAGACCTGAAAGTGTGCCTGAGGTAGCAAAGGAGGTAGTTTCCTGAAGGGTGGGGGGAGGGGAGGTGTAGGGAACAACACGTTAAGGACCTGTCAATGAAAAGGAAGGATCCTTCTAGCAGAACAATAGGTTAAGCACCTATCAATCAAAGGAGAACAGTTGGTTGATGACATGTCAATCAAAGGAGAACAATAGGTTTTCCCCTGAGTGCATACCTGCCCCTGATGTAGGCAACCTGCACTAAGAAAATGTGCTGGTACGAACTCTGTCCCACAGCACCCCATGCCACCTGTCTCACACAGCACCAAAGGAGTGCCGAAAATAACATCCCCAACAAATGGACGGATCACCAACCAGGTCGCTTAACCTCACTACATCAACCATTGTGGAGAGATTTGGAACTTAAGCCAGGACACTGGCGCAGAGACTGTTGGTATGCGACTTTATGCTACCAATGTTTCTGTTCCATTTGCTACAGAGGCAGAACGAATATTGTCAACACATGTGGCATACTCGGACAGTCACCCATCCCAGTATCGGACACACGCAATAATGCCTAACTTGGGTAATCTCTCAGCATCTGATGCATCTGACTCTTTTCTTTTTTTCTAAATGATCCTTCCTGGCGCCGAAAAGGAGACGCGAGGGCAAAGTGCTTCAGAGTCACAAACAGAGGCCACCTTGTAACAATAACCTGTTCCCTCCCCAGGAACCAGAGGAAGGGTAACAAAGAACAGCAACGATTTTTTTAAATTTTTTTAAGGTTTATATACCTCTACTCCAAGTTCCCTACCCTTTTGTGCGTGTTTTTGTCATACCGCCGAGCATAGCATAACTGACGCCATGAGGAGGAGTAAATGGCATGTCACTACACTCGGTGGGTCTATCCACTCATAGTTATTAAGAGAAGAACATTCCAATGACCTGAGAATAACTGGTATTAAAAGTGGAAAATACATGGACCAGCTCATCATTGAATTTGCTCCTCAACTCGAGGGTGAGTTAAATGAGACTACAGAGAAAACTGGAAAAACATTGTAGATGTTTGGTATTTCGGACAACTGCATATTGTCGTTCATTAAGGAAGCACCTAAAATTAAGGACATTTTTCCCGCTCTCAGCAAACAAATCCACTTCATGGGATTCGTCTCCATTTGTGGGAAGTATCCGAAGTCTGGAAAGACAAGCAGGTAAGGAGTTACCTGAGGAGGGGTTGTATGGGTAATTAAGGCCAGATGTGTCTTACCAAGAACCATACTCCTATCGCCGGTCCACACACCAGGCAATGCTCGTCCATGTCCTGAACATCACAGTTGACACATAATGGAGTGGCTGCAAGGTAAAACCTGTGAAGATGTGACAGGCATATTTACTTCCCATTAACAGCAAGGTACCATGCAGACTGGACTCAGTGGAATGATAAGGACCACACACCGATCACCAGACAGCACACCAGTGGAGTTGAGAATGCTTCCTTTGAACCACATTTGGTGACTTGTTCTGCTGAAGAAAACCATAGATTTCCTTTGTGAACATCAAGGGGTTTGGTAATATTGCAATAGAGACGTAGCTCACTTTGAGGCAAAACTGGCAGTAGTAAAAGAAAGAAATTGGGATGTTCGAAAGCTGGAAACTGGACAGGGACTGAGAGAGTGTGCAGTCCATGGGCCTTCAGTAATAGGCTCAAAAGGCCGGTGTGACAGTGTAGCCACAGCACCATTTGAGAGCTGACTGAAAAGGGCTATCACTCTGTAGGGGATGTGATAAGGGCTTAAATCTCTCATGCACTGCGGGAGGTTGATGAACCCAATGATGCTAGTATGTGCTGGACCATGAATGGTGGTTTGGGGAGTATGTGTACCACGTTGGGTAGATGTAACGCCAAACGAACATTTATACATTGGGTCCATTGCAAAAGACTGAGGTCTCATAAACGGTTATGAAGGAGACCAGTTCGTAATTGGGACAGTAGGTGCTGGCAGTTGAGGGAAATCATGCTATGCAGATCACTTTCAAAACCGAGTCCTAGGCATCTGATAGTAGCAGCTACATGCAGTGGAGCAGCTCCGTCTGCAGGAAGCCCACCACCTACAACTATAGCGATCGATCTGTGAACATTAACTCAGCTACCAGAGGCCTCGCTATCGGTGGTAATTCATGCTAATGAATCTCTGACCTCAGCACCACTGTTGAGGATGAGGACGAGACACTCCATATAAGCAGTGAAACTGAATACGTGCTCACTGAGAGACATCCCAGACAGGCACTGATGGAGGCTGTAGAGTAACGGTTCCATGGCGAAAGCATACAACATAGCAGAGAGTGGGCACCCTTGATGCTCCAAATGACACGTAAGGATGGGAGGAGTGAGATGACCATTGTAAAGTACATGGGAAGTCGCTCCACAAAGGAGATGCATTATGACATCAATGTTGGTATCATGGTATCCCATACTGTGGAGCACCCCTTCCAGGTAGTTGTGATCGAACCAATCAAATGCCTGCCTGAAGTCAAGAGTGACCAATAGACCAGGCACATGATGAGCATGAGCAAGAGCGATTGTACCCCGGTAGTGACAGAGGGCAGTGGCGATGTTGTTGACACCTCCCAAAGAGGGCTGATTAAGAGAACAATATACTGGGCAATATGTTTAAGCTGTGCAGCCAACAGGCAAATAACACCTTCATGTCACTGTTGAGCAACGTCAGTGAGCAGTAATCACATGTTAGTGACATATACCTTGGGGTTGTGGGTGGGAATGAGGAGAGAATCGATGAAACAATCTGGGATCTGCACAATAGTTGACGTAAGATCCTGACATCTGGGATCTGCACAATAGTTGACGTAAGATCCTGACAAATTTCTGTCCAGAATGGTACCAGTAACAGGATGTCCGATAAAACTCTCAAGAAAGGCCATCAGGGCCAGGCGATTTGTTCATAGAACCTACCTGGATAGCATCATAGACTTTGCCTTTGGGACATTGACAAGCAGAGCCATTGATGCATGTCCAGGAACTAACCCAGTGGATAATTGGGAGACTGCCACAATGCTGGCAGGGTGGTGATGGCTAAAATGGCTCTGAACACTATGGGACTTAACATCTGAGGTCATCAGTAACCTAGAACTTAGACTACTTAAACCTAACTAACCTGCCCAAGGCAGGATTCGAACCTGCGACTGTTTCGGTCGTGCAGTTCCGGACTGATGTGCCTAGAACCACTCGGCTACACAGGCCAGTGCAGGGTGGTGACATAGTGCAGTGTATGGCTTAACATAATGTGCATATGGAGCAGACCCTATAACGCATTAGGTATCTATACACCACCCATCATCAGTCGGAAGCACATTAATTAAAGTCATCCAATGGGTGGCCATTCCACTACCGTTTGGTACATGGAAGTATGCTACTACACTAATCCATGATGCATGCACACCCTGACCACATATATCCTTCAAGATGACATCGATAGATGGCACTGAGCTCTTCTTTGGCATAATTCACCATTGCCTGATGGTCTAGTGAATACAGCATCGTAGTAAATTCCTGGAGAATGGTGAAGTAGAAATCCTGGGTTTGTTGCCAGCACATCATAACCTCCCTTCCATAATGAATCACAGCCTTGATAAAGGCAGACGTGGCCCAAAGGACCCAACATGACAGAACACACTCAATGCAGTTTTGATGAGCTGTCAGCAGTTGGGTGAAGTAAGATGAATTGTGTTCAGCTTTCATAGTCCCCAATGACACCACACTCTTTGGTGGCAGATATATGCACCGTGGTTAGAGAGTGCAATGGACCAGACTTGAGCAGCATGCACCCTGCAAACAATATCATAGGAGGTATAAAGATGATCAAAGCATATAGGTGAATGGTTAGTGAAAAGCATACACCCCAGATAATCACCATAAATATGCTCCCAAGTGTCCACAAGGCTGAAGTGCTGGAAAATTGCTGCTAGTGATATGCATGGAGAGTAACATGAAAGTTGGTTTTTGGCCACTGATTAGAGTTGAAGCGACATCCCACAATTAAGGTATCCTGTTGTACCAGGAAGAGAGATGTGACTGCCTCAGAGAAGAGAGTAAAACATTCACAGCAGCATACCAAACCAGATTTAGCATAGACGTGGATGATCCTGACGTCACTGAATGTGAGAGCCATACCTCTGGTATCGTGGAGATAGGCAACTGTATCATTGTGGATACTGTCACGTAAGAGGAGTACCACTCCACTACCAGTAGGGGAAGATTGGGAGATGTGTTCTGTGAAGCCAAGGGGAGCACAAAAGAATGCAACATGAACCTCCTGAAAGAGGCCAACGTCAAGCTTCCCAGAACACAGAATTCCATGGAGTAGTGCCAGTATGTGGACTGTGGGCATGGTATAGACATTGACCGTGGCTATAAGAAACTGCAATTGCCAGGTAATGGAAACATGGAGGAAGCATGAGAAACTCCCCTTTAGGCCCTTTTGGAAGGGCCCATCACTATGATGGGGAGGGAGCCGACCTCAGCATTGGCATTGCATCGCTCTGTACCCTACCAGAACATCTATACTCAGCACCGACGTTGTCTCACCCACCTAGGTCACAGAACACTATCTAAGGTGCTCATACAGGTAGCGTCTGATACAGAAAGAGGGGCAACCATAACTTGCACAAGTAGAGGAAGGTTGGTGTCCTTAGGTGGACTGCTGATTAGAGATGGTGGAGGGGATAGACATCACATCATGAGATGTGAATGCATTGGAAGAGAGCACATCATAAGCAGGCAGTTATCAGAAGAGGTATGGCGCTGTCTCTTCCATTCCCTAAGTGACTGTTCCTCCATAACGCATTGTTATATGTCAGATAGTGAACAACTGTCGTCTGACTGCCAGACAGCAGAAAGGTAATGTCTGGTATAGCCCCATAGCCAGTCAACTAGCAATGGGTAGGGACAGATGGCTTGCATCAGCTGATGCCCGTCATCCATCGTTAATGCATCTGGTTAGAATTTAAGAGAGACACAAAAACCATCCACCCCTCTGTAGAGATGAGTCAACGCCAGTGCTGACAGTGCTGACTGATTCAGAGTGGATATAGAAGTCAGCCCTACAGTGGATACATAAGATAGAGGTAACACGGTGAGTGCCACAGGATGAGTGACGTCTCTGATTAGTGTTTGAACCAGTCTACATTTGAGAGATTCAGAGTCGACATGGCCCTCCTGGCACAACCTGAACAAGTGCGTGATTAGCCATAATAGATGATGAAAGCCGTGCAGGCAGCAATAATGAGGTAAGAAGGCAATGGTTTCTGCAGTTCAGTTTTTATCTGACAGACATCTTAGAGGATGCAATAGGTTTCGAATGTCTTCCAAGTTTCAGCATGACTGATAGCGTTGCCACAAGGTTTAAAGATGGCAACCACAACACCCAATGGCACCTCAAATGGAAGTTAGAAAACCTTCAATGTCGGGAGGCCAAAACCAGCTTGATCAGCCATGACAGCTCCTGTAGGGCCGTCACAGTATCAGAACTTCAGATCAGTATCATGACGCTACACAACATTAGTGCACAGCTCTTCATTCAGCAGCTTTATGTACAGAGAAGTGTTGGGGTAATGTTCGTTCTGGACAATTTTTTATGTGTGGGTTGCATACATTCAGGGGTAAATTATCCCCTCCCTTTAACCTATCGTTAATTGATTTAGAACCGTGAAGGGTTGATTTACGACCCCTTGGAAATAATTCATCCTTCTGAAGAGTCCCCCATCTCTCTGTCCCTCTGGGAAATGCTCAATGTCCCCTCCCTCTCACTGACACCAGCACACATTACATACCAAATTAATTGACTAATTAATTAAATTGATCAATTGTTTACCTCCTCCCTCTCTGGGAAATCCATCAGCCCACCTCTCCCCACTCTCCAGCTTCCCTCCCCATCTGGAAATATGTTTTATTTACTTTTGTGGGAGATGGGGCTCCCAAATTTGGGTAGAGCTCACATCTGCACACCGCAACCTCCCTCGCCCCCCCCCCACTTCTCATGATGTAATAGCTGTAAGCACCGAGAAATAGAATGAACTGTGGCATATTAGTCACATGTGTCTGTCGTCTGGGTGCTGTCAGATATCAGGCAGAGCCCCGAGCGCACGTCTGCATGCCATAGAACTAAAAACCTGCCCCATGTCCTAATTACACATCACTATAGTGAATACCACAGAACGCGGACAAGAAGCTAGTGTCCTTTGATATTCGATACGCCGTAAACTAACTCTGCTCTCTTTCGAGTGGCTTTTTCTTGCTTTAACACCTGCACCTCAAACCCATAGACCAGGGTTACCTGCCTCATAGACCTTACTTTGTTTTCGTGGTCCCCAAACAAAGGATCAGGTGACAGCACTCCTTTCATTTTGAAAAACCAGCTTTGCTTTGTGTCTCTGACTCTTTCAATTGGTTACTTCCTCTTTGTGTGAATCAACACGTCCATACACGAAGTTTTCACCACGCCTCAGAATACTGTGTTCCTATTGGCTAATGAACAGGACAATTGGGATATCAAAAATGGCGGGAAAAAGTGCATTTGCACTATCCCATCAAATTAATAGATTTGACTGTAGTAAAACATATTGTCAGCATTTGCGAATCACACACAAAGATTTAGCACATCAAGTAATTAAATTTATGCCAGAAATAGATCATAGCTCTAAAGATATCCGAGGTCTTGTATGCACTGATGTTTGAGAACACAAGCACGCTTCTCCATCACAACTTTTTCACCTTAAACTAAACATATCTGATGCCAAAAACCTTCAAATTACACACACTCTTGATCATAGAGCGTGCACCATCCAATGACTGTTGTGGAGCTGCGGTCGCACCAGTCAGGAGAGGACTAGAGACCTTCACTCGAGTCGGCCATGCCAACAATTACACACACACCTTCAGGTATCCACTTGCCAGCTATACCAGACACTCAGAGGCTGGAGACACTTTCATCGTGACTACCAAGCAGTGAACCATCAATTTTCATGGAGGGGGGGGGGGGGGCGAGGAGTAAAAGTCTAGCACAAGCACTCGACATACTGAAGCTTCTCGCGCAACATACGTCTACTTCTATCACTGCTGAACCAGTACATAGTTACTTCGGTATTCCACCATCTAAAGGGTGCTAAAACTTGTCGATGGGACTGCAGGCAAGAACCGACAGGTCAAAGCATTCTTTGTACCCAGAGTTCCCGCAACACTAAGCCACGGCATCCAGTCAGCCAAAGCCTCATACCCTGGCACTGTGCAAGACAAGCCGGTGCGGCTTGGTTGTATAGCTCTAACTGCAATCCACCCTCTATATAAACACCACAGTTCAAAAAACTCCACTTCACCCAATCCAAAATGAGGACGTTGTAGTCGATACGCCTCGAACTTCTCACACAAAATGTATATTCCTGCCTTTTATACGAGTTACTTTCGAAGACAGAAGAAATCGGAGCATACACGCATTTTCACATCGCTAAAATATCGATACTTGTTGTGAAAATGCTCACGACGTTATGGCATAGGCTGTATTTCCTCTAAGTATTTTCTGATCAGGTAAAAAAATCTGTTTTTTCAGATTTATATCTGTTATGTTCTGCATAACAGGACTAGTATATTAAACTCATTTTTGGCTCATGACGGAGAACATTTTCTACCTCCGTCTCAGGAAGCCTCCTCACCTTCGACCTCTCTTGAAGTAGCCAAATACCTTAGCAGCTAGGAATTGTAAATCTCAGGTTAATACTAAGTATCACTTTATAAATTGGTTAATACAGCTGATTTTATTACGATAGCCATCTCTTCCTGTGTAGGTGGGAGATTAACATCTAGTTGAAAGATCTCGTCGCAAATAAAAACCCCTTATTACTGCTCCAACTCATGAATCATATCCGTGGTAATCTCACCCCCTCTCCCACCAGCATGAAAACAAGTCATTGATATCAAACTGATTCACTCATTAATTAAATTGATCATGAATGTCTCTTTGCATGGTGAGTAGTGTTTTCCTGCAGTCAGATTACATTCACCAGGTAACTTAAAAGACGCTTCTGTGCCTGCCAGAGGGTTCATCGAACCACCTTGTCAGTACTCTATTATTCTAATCTCGTGTAGAGCGCGGAAAGAATGAACACCTATATCTTTCCGTACGAGATCGGATTTCCCTTATTTTATCGTGGTGATCGTTCCTCCCTATGTAGGTCGGAGTCAACAAAATATTTTCGCATTCGCAGGAGAAAGTTGGTGATTGGAATTTCGTGAGAAGATTCCGTCGCAACGAAAAACGTCTTTCTTTTAATGATTTCCAGCCCAAATCCCCTATCATTTCTTTGACACTCTCTCCCATATTTCGCTATAATACAAAGCGTGCTACCTTTCATTGAACTTTTTCGATGTACTCCGTCAGTCCTATGTGGTAAGGATCCCACACCGTGCAGCAGTATTCCATAAAACGCAGTCTTTGCTTAGCCTTCCCCACAACATATTCTATGTCTTCCTTCCAGTTTAAGATGTTCGTAATTGTAATACTTAGGTTCAAAAAATGGTTCAAATGGCTCTGAGCACTATGGGACTCAACTGCTGTGGTTATAAGTCCCCTAGAACTTAGAACTACTTAAACCTAACTAACGTAAGGACAGCACACAACACCCAGCCATCACGAAGCAGAGAAAATCCCTGACCCCGCCGGGAATCGAACCCGGGAACCCGGGCGTGGGAAGCGAGAACGCTACCGCACGACCACGAGATGCGGGCTAATACTTAGGTATTTAGTTGAATTTACGGGTCTTAGAATAGACTGATTTCTCGTGTAACCGGAGTTTAACGAGTTCCTCTTAGCACTCATGTGGATGACCTCACACTTTTCGTTATTCAGGGTCAACTGCCACTATTCGCCCAATTCAGGTATCTTTTCTTAATCGTTTTCCAGTTTGTTTTGATCAACTGATGACTTTATTAGTCGATAAACGACAGCGTCAACTACAAACAAGCGAAAACGGTTGCTCAGATTGTATCCCAAAACGATTATATAGATAAGGAACAGCAAAGGGCCTATAACACTAATTCATCACGGTGCAGCAGCTCCTGGCCAACGGTGCACGCCCGATGAAACAAGCACCACCTACTACAGTTGCTATATCACCTTTTCGACAGTTTTGTGAACAAAAGAGGAATGGCTCTAGTGGTTGTCCCATTTTGAAGCCCACAATGTACCAGGTAATGTGAAACTTCCCTATCTATTATCAATGGGAGAAGTGCAGTGTTCCGCCTCATAAACAAACTTTTCCCTAACGGCACTCCGAATGAACTTAGTTTTGAACAGGCGGTACGACCAACAACTGAATGTAATAGCAGCAACTAGATATCAGTTCTTTAATTGCAAAAACGGTTAGGACAAACTTATCGCGGGTGGGTAACAGATTTGCAGGGTATGACAAGAAAATGCAAATTCGAATGTGCGGTGCTTTATATTCAGATGTTAAGTTGGGTGATGCGCTCGTGTACAGTCTACCTGATGTCAAAATCAGAGAACAGAGTTTGGAACAGTCCTATCCATCATTTCAGCAGGTAGTGCAAATATTAGATCAGTACGATTCCGGTGCCCTGTCGGCTGTTAAATTTGAGCAGCCAGCTATTTACCAGGTCGAGTCCCTTGCTCACGATCGGCCTACTCCGTGGCAACTTGCGGTATCCAAGCAAAGTAAACACCACCTCTCAATGCCGCTTCAGCAGTTCGCTACCAGGCGGCTCCATAGGCGAACAGCATCAAGTCTTGCCCACGGTGTTATTCACAGCACAAAGGCCGAGACTGCCCCTCCTGATAAACTCAATGTTACGCTTGTAGTAGGAAAGGACATGTACAATCCTTACGCTTGCAACGGAACAAACATAAGAATTCGTCCACCAACCAAAATCTAGAAAAATGTCTCTGAGCACTATGAGATTTAACATCTGAGGTCATCAGTTCCACAGATTTAGAACTACGTTAACCTAAGGACATCACACACATCCAAGCCCAAGGCAGGATTCGAACCTGCGACCGTAGCGGTCACGCGGTTCCGGACTGAAGTGCCTAGAACCGCTCGGCCACAGTGGCCGGCACCAAAATTTAGACACAAGGCCCATGTAATTAGTGCACTATATTCAAAGTCTGAAACACGCATTCGCAAAACTGGCACGCTAGCAGTTTCTTCGGCGATATGCCATCAAACAAACTTTTTGTTCCTTTACTTATTTGTGGGAAATGTGGGAAATTTCTGTTGGACACAGGTGCCTCTGTTACATTGCTAAATCGTCGCACATGTGAACTGTTAGGCTCTCCACGTCTGTCTAAAACTAGCACGCAAATGTCGTCTTAAAATGGACAATAGATTCCCGTTCTCGGAAAATGTACTTTGGCTGTCATGTATGGCTCGCATACACGAACGGTTACTTTTACAGTGCTGCAATCACGCGATTGTGATAATATATTTGGTCTTCATTCTTTTGATTTGTTTGGCTTTAACATTGATGAAAATGGGTTGTCAGTGTCTACATTCAATGCAAAAGACAGGGTAGCTCCATTGCTAAAACATTTCCCGGAATTCTTTTCTGAAGGTTTAGGCAAAACTAACAATTTTTTGCACATATTACGCTGAAAGACAATGCTTAGCCGAAATTTTGCCGGGCTACAGCTGTTCCCATTGCATTACGGGCAATATCGCAACTGAACTTAAAGAATTCCAAGATCGCGGAGTTATTGCGCCCATATCAACTAGTCACTCGCAAAGTCCATTGCTTTTGCTCCCCTAGCTTTCACGTCGCATTCGCCTCTGTATTGACTTTAAGTCTATTGACAACCCGCAAACCGTGACTGATTCTTACCCATTGCCACGCCTTGAGGATCTCATGGACAGAATAGACTCTGGACGCTACTTTTCAAAAATTGATTTGCGCGACGCGTTTCTTCAAATACCTGTCGTTGAACAATCTCAGAAAGTGTGCCTAGTAAATACTCATTTGGGCTTGTTAAAATATTTACGTTTTCCTTTTGGCAGTCCTTCCGCACCCACCATTTTCCAACGGCATTTTTAACAGCTGAATGCACAAGTTCAAAAATGGTTCAAATGGCTCTGAGCACTATGGGACTTAACATCTATGGTCATCAGTCCCCTAGAACTTAAACCTAACCAACCTATGGACAGCACACAACGCCCAGTCATCACGAGGCAGAGAAAATCCCTGACCCCGCCGGGAATCGAACCCGGGAACCCGGGCGCGGGAAGCGAGAACGCTACCGCACGACCACGAGCTGCGGACTGTATGCACAAGTGCCAAACTGTTCAAACTATTTGGACGATACTGTCGAAGCAGGTCGTACACCTAAAAAAAAAAAAAAAAAAAAAAAAAACCTTGCAAATTTACGTGCTTTGTTTCGTGTGTTATCTGATGCAGGGCTAAAGTAGACTGGACAAGTGTGATTTTCTTTTCTTTAACCTAAGTTGCAGTATCTTGGCCTTATCATAAACAGTCAAGATGTACATCCTCTTCAGTCACATTTGTTAGCCATGCGTGACCTGCCTGTTCCTCTCAATGTCACAGAACTGCAGTCAGTCTTAGGGAAAATGAACTATTATATTAGGTTCATACCGAAAGCTGCATAATTCGCAGCTCCATTGCATCGTTTGCCTTGCAAGAATGTCCCTTTCGTTTGGACAGATGAGTGCCAAGTAGCTTTCCAAAAACTTAAATATGCATTACTCAGTGATCGGCGCTCTGTTCACTTTGGTCCTGACAAACTAGCTGTATAGCAAGTTTACGCTTCCTCTTACGGAATCGGTGCAGTGCTTTCGCACAGAATTGGTGATAAAGACAAACCTATTGCTATTGCAGAAAAGTGTTCTCCAAAGCTCAGTTTAACTACTCACAAATTGAAAAAGAGGCTTTGGCTATTGTGTATGGTGTCACCAAATCCCACCTCTATTTGTCTGGCAGAAAATTCTACCTAGTAACGGATCACAAACCTTTGCAGTCCTTGTTACATCCGACTAAACCGGTTCCTGTAGGAACTGCCCAACAGATGCAAAGATGGGGTTAGTGGTCTCAATACCAGTACCAGATTGTGTATCGTCCGACAGCTCAACTTGGTAATGCGGACGCACTTTCACGTCTTCCGATTGGCTCTGATACAGACTTCGACGCTTCTGCTGCATCTTGTCACATCGATGCTCAGGATTCTGAATTGCTTGTATCTTTTCTCTGAACTATAGGAAAATTGCACAGGCCACGGAAGCTGATACAGATTTGAACATTTTGATAACATACTTTCGCACATCTTGGCCTCGTTCCTTGCAAACTATAAAGAACTTGGTAGTGTGCCAATACTTTACACGTCGGCATTGCCTCGTTGTACAGAAAGGTGTGATTCTTGTTAAGAATGACAGTGGACAGTCACGTGTGTTGATCCCTAAAGCTATGCAAAAAGAATTGTTGCAGTTACTTCACAAAGGACACTGGGAGACTGTTCATACTAAACAGTTTGCGCGTCGACACTGTACTAGGCAGGGCATGGTTACCCAAATAGGACAGATCACGCACAATGTCACGCATGTGCTGAAAATCAGTCCGCTCGGCCACAAAGATTCCGTGCTTGGCCTAAGTCGCAATCAGAATGGCAAAGTGTGCACATAGACTTTGCGGGACCTTTTTGGAACACTTGTTTGTTGATTGTGGTTGACTCATATAGCAAGTTTCCTTTTGCTGTGCGAATGAACTCGACCACGTCATCTAACACAACTCTGGTGTTGTCCTCTATTTTTGGTTTGCCTGAAGTAATACTGTCAGAGAACGGACCTCAGTTCACGTCAAATGTATTTGAAACATTCTGTGAACGCAGTAGCATACAGCATCTCACTAGCGCATCATTCCATCCACAGTCAAACGGCGAAGCGGAACATTTTGCAGAACCTTCAAGCAGTAGGGGGCCTATATGGCCAAACGTTGCTCCGCACACACTAGGGATCAAGCCTTGCAACTGTTTCTCGCCTCCTATCGTTCGCACCCACAAGATGGGCCATCGCTGGTGGAACTGCTTCACGGACGCCGCCATCGGACACTGCTCCACCTGCTCTACCCTCAGCATCCAGTGCCAAAGGAAGGCCGCAAGTCTTGCTTCGCGCCGCTTGATATTGTCTTTTACAGGGTTTTCAGCGGCAGCAGACGGTGGGCGCGAGGCTGCATCGTCCGTCGACTTGGCACTTGCATGTATTCCAGATCCAGATGGGTTGCAGCGCCGACATCAAAATCAGCTTCCCGTCTGTCATGTGCACGATGATCTTTCAATGTCTCTTCCCCCAGATTCACGGATCCAGAGGTCAGCGCGGCCACAGCATCCGCCAGAGGGTGTCATCACGACACCGCGGGACGGCCCCATGGAGCCTTCGCCTCCTTCGCCTCCTCTCGGCCTGCCAGTGGAGTCGGAACCTTCCACACCGCAGCAGTGGCCGCCTTCTTCATCTGGTGAATGGCATCAGGAGGTGGACGCGTACCCTTGTGGTCGTTAGCGCCAGAGCGCAAGCAGGATGGCGGGGTACAGCCAGAAGCTGGAATTCGCTCGCAGCCACTGCTTTCGGTCCCGCGATGCGCCCACACTCCTGCCTCCCCCCCCCCCCGCCCCCCCCCCCCCCCCCCCCCCGTGGTCGCACTCGCGACAGGGCGCGGAATAGCCAGACATGTGGGGCGTTTGGATGTGACTGTGGCCCGATTTTGGAATATATGAGAACGTCAGGGCATGCATAATCGTCGTAAAGGTTCTGGTCGACCACGTGTGATACCACCAGGGACTCGTCATAACCACATCTGCACCTGACGTCCCAGATCAAGTAATGGACTCCTTGCAACATTCTGCATGCTGCACAATTGATCAGAGACCATCAGCCGCTAGAGTGGGGATATACCGTCTCATGGGTAGGCTAGCACCACAACACATTCGGCTGTGTTCGTGATGGCACAAGGACCGGGAAGCATGGACTACTGATGAATGGCGTCGCACTGTGGTCAGCGATGAAAGACGGTTCTGCAGAACCACATATGGCCATCGTTGGCGAATATGGTGGAGACCTGGTGAAGTCCGATTTTTCCAAAGTTTGGAGAGGAATAGCGATATTACTCATGGAGTCACAGTGAGGGGAGCCGTTGGATATGACATAAACTCGCAGCCTGTAGTGATTGAGGCAACTCTGGTAGCATAATGGTACGTCACGGACATAGTGTGTCCTTCTGTGTAACCTCTCACGCCGTTGTACGGTGGTACCAGTTTTTCAAAAGATCAATGTTGGTCCACGCACATGACATGTGTCTTTTTCAATTGTCTGAATGATGTTGAAGTATTCCCGAGGCCAGAAAATTGCCCAAATCAGTTAACGATGCAGCATGTGTGAGACCAGCTGGAACCTCTATCTCAGTGCCAGTACTCTGAATATGAAGGAGCAGTGACAACAGTTGTGTTCCAGCTTACCTCTACAGTTTTTACCCCCTCCCCCAAATTTCACTTCTTTTCCAAATTAAAGGCTTGTTGATGCTTCAGTATTCGTCCAGTCAACCGAGAAATTCTTTAATTAAGTTGCGTCATGTATTTAGTTTTCGTCCAGTTTGATTCAGAACCTCATAAGTTACTCGATCTATCAACTTAATGTGTAGTATTTGTCTGTAACATGCCATTTCAAATACTTCTTACAGTCCTGATCAATACCTGCACGACAGACCTTGCAAAATTTAAATCTAATGTAATTTTTCCTACATCGTCTAATTTGATTCGACTTCATTCCATAAACCTTGTTTATAAGTTTTGTTGATGTTCACTTATAACTTCATTTTAGGACTATCCATTCGGTTCAGCCACTCTCCCAAGTCCTTCGTTATTTACCCATTAGTCTGAGAATGTTTTTTTTTGTTTTTTTTTTTGTTTTTGATATCGTATTGGTACATTTTGTGTAGGATGTTGTTGACACAGTCATGAAACTGTGCTTCATATTACACATCTTTTCATTCACCACACATCACTGTACATTTATATAACGGTCCACGAATAGCAACTTGTAAATCCATGTCAGACCGCGAGGTGGATGACGAAGCGAAGCGGCAGTCGTATGGTAAAGCTATGAACACGGCCAGGGAGCGGGTAGCCGGCGTGGAGCGCGGTTCCCGCTGGGAGCTAATCCGGGCGCGGCGCCACCGGGCGCGCGGTGGCCGGCAGACGCCTGCGCGTAATGGATCGAACTGACAGCGGCCGGCACCGCGAGCCTTCCATCACGGCTGGCGGGCTTTCGACTGCGCTCTGCCGCTGCCGTAACTCCCAGCCCGAGCTTATGACAGGGCTGGAAGCTTCGTCGACAACAGGTTTTGCTACGGAGACTCTGCGTTAAATACGAAACCCCTCAGTTACAGAAAGGTGGAAAATATTACAGGCGATGTTATTAAATCCTTTTCACGTCTCTAAGATGCTTCTCGAGGTTATATTGTCACCACCTGTAGTTAACGAACTCCTTGAAAGCGATATGTAGCTTTAATACTCTTTCCGAAACAGTTTAGGTTTACGATAACCTGCTGGGAACGCACAATTCGGATAATTGAAGAAAATATCCTGCGGTATCGTAGTCTCCCTTTTTGTCACGTTATTATAGTGCAATAATCATACCATGAAGAGAGCGTTATATCGAACCCACAAAAAATCTCGATTCCAATTTCCCTTTGCTAGAATTAATTCGTGCTTCGAGAAACACACCAACTTCTTAGAATTTGCACTTACCTTTTCTACACAATTTATGAGAAGCTGAGTAATAAAAAAGCCAACGGCCTTGCCGCAGTGGCCGGCCGGTGTGGCCGAGCGGTCCTAGGCGCTTCAGTCTGGGCCCGCGCGACCGCTACGGTCGTAGGTTCGAATCCTGCCTCGGGCATGGATGTTTGTGATGTCCTTAGGTTAGTTAGGTTGAAGTAGTTCTAAGTTCTAGGGGACTGATGACCTCAGATGGTAAGTCCTATAGTGGTCAGAGCGATTTGAACCATTTTTGACGCAGTGGTAACATCGGTTCCCCCCAGATCACCGAAGTTAAGCGATGACGGGCTGGGCTAGCTCTTGTATGGGTGATCATCCGGTCGACCGAGCGCTGTCGGCAAGCGTGGTGCACTCAGCCCTTGCGAAGTTAACTGAGGAGCTATTTGATCGAGAAGTAGCGGCTCCGGTCTCGTATACTGACATGCGGCCGGGAGAGTGGTTTACTGACCACATGCCCTTCCATATCTACATCCAGTGACGCCTGTAGGCTAAGGATGACACGGCGGCCCGTCGGTAAAATTGTGCCTTCATGGCCTGTTCGTGAAGAGTTTAGTTAAATTTTTTTTTACTAAAACTGTTATTGACTTTTATAAAGTTGGCTTTCTGCAGAAGTGCACGAATGTCATCAAGTCATCTTGGAACAGTACCTCGGTGGACCCTGTACTTGCTTACACAAAATTAGCATAATTATGTAAATTTCACACCTTTAGAGCTGCGTTTTACAACCTCAGCTACTGCCACAGTACCTACATTTTATATTTAGTTTATCCATGGTGGATTACTGAACGTGGTTGTTAAAATGAATGATAACATGTAGGCTCATCCATCTTTCACGACGCAAAAGCACCAAAATTGAAGTCTTCCAAAGGAACAAGCCGTCGATATCAGAATTATTCTACAAGAAGCTTATAAAAGTGAGATGGATAAAAATACAAGCAGAAATATCAAAATTTCGTGGTCACATACCTTGCAACCGAGTCATCCTAAAATGTGATTCAAAATCATTTGCGCAATCGGCAAAATAAACTAAAATAGTCGGCATTTGCACTTTGTCAACATAGGAAGTGTCCTAGTTTCTCTCATCTTATCTATCCGCTGTCCACGTCGTTCCCCTGACGAAGGCCTCACGTAAATTATAAGCAACTGTGACGCATTGAAACTGTCTCAGAACTTGACCCCGAATCATGATCACTATCATTACCGACCACTCTTCGTGGACCGATTAAAATCTTTCCATACCCTCCAAAATCAAATGAGTAACAATTTTGTCAACGCTTCAACATTCCTCAAAATCTCTATTGTATCATTTCTCCCAAGCGCAAGGGTCAATCAGTTTAATGAGAGAGACTGTGCGGGTTTGGAAGGTATGGAGGGTGATGAGCTGAGTACTGAGTATGTCCGAGAAATGGGCTCGATACTGGTAGTAGTCTGACCACGAAAATCAGGTGTCCATATTCAAGATCGAGCTCGCAGCTGTTCATGATACTGCACATTCTGGTAAAGCATAATATAAATATACTCGCTAACTATTCTTGTGGATGAATATAGCAGTACTAATATTAATGTCAGCGAGTAAAAACACTCCTCAGTACATGATAAATTAAAAAATTTCCTGTAAATTGGAAACTGAAATAAAATTAGCTAATCAACTGGTACTAGGGTGTAATGCACACCGCCTGCAGCAGGTGCAGCCGGGGTAACGCAAAATGGTCTGCAGAAGATGTTCATGATTCATCTTAATATACACTACTGGCAATTAAAATAACTGCACCACGACGATGACGTGCTACAGATGCGAAATTTAACCGACAGGAAGAAGATGCTGTGATATGCAAATGATTAGCTTTACAGACCATCCACACAAGGTTGTCGCCGGTGGCGACACCTACAACGTGCTGACATGAGGAAAGTTTCCAACCGATTTCTCATACACAAATACAGAAGTTGATAGGCGTTGCCTGGTGAAACTTTGTTGTGATGCCTCGTGTAAGGAGCAGAAATGCGTACCATCACGTTTCCGACTTTGATAAAGGTCGGATTGTAGCCTATCGCGATTGCGGTTTATCGTATCGCGACATTGCTGCTCGCATTGGTCGAGATCCAATTATTGTAGGCAGAATATGGAATCGGTGGGTTCAGGAGGGTAATACGGAACGCCGTGCTGGAACCCAACGGCCTCGTATCACTAGCAGTCGAGATGACAGGCATCTTATCCGCATGGCTGTAACGGATCGTGCAGCCACGTCTCGATCCCTGAGTTAACAGATGGGGACGTTTGCAAGACAACAACCATCTGCACGAACAGTTCGACGACGTTTGCAGCAGCATGGACTATCAGCTCGGAGACCATGGCTACGGTTACCCTTGACCCTGCATCAAAGACAGGAGTGTCTGCGATGGTGTACTCAACGACGAACCTGGGTGAACGAATGGCAAAACGTCATATTTTGGATGAATCCAGGTTCTGTTTAGAGCATCACGATGGTCGCATCCGTGTTTGGCGACATCGCGGTGAACGCACATTGGAAGCGTGTATTCGTCATCGCCATACTGGCGTACCACCCGGCGTGATGGTATGGGGTGCCATTGGTTACACGTCTCGGTCACCTCTTGTTCGCATTGACGGCCCTTTGAACAGTGGACATTACATTTCAGATGTGTTACGACCCGTGGCTCTACCCTTCATTCGATCCCTGCGAAACCCTACATTTCAGCAGGATAATGCACGACCACATGTTGCAGGTCCTGTACGGGCTTTTCTGGATACAGAAAATGTTCGACTGCTGCCCCGGCCAGCCCATTCTCCAGATCTCTCACCAATTGAAAACGTCTGGTCAATGGTGGGCCAGCAACAGGCTCGTCAATCTACGCCAGTCACTACTCTTGATGAACTGTGGTATCGTGTTGAAGCTGCATGGGCAGCTGTACCTGTACACGCCATCCAAGCTCAGTTTGACTCAATGCCCAGGCGTATCAAGGCCGTTATTACGGCCAGAGGTGGTTGTTCTGGGTACTGATTTCTCAGGATCTCTGCGCCCAAATTGCGTGAAAATGTAATCACGTGTCAGTTCTAGTATAATATATTTGTCGAATCAGTACCCCTTTATCATCTGCATTTCTTCTTGGTGTAGCAATTTTAATGGCCAGTAGTGTAACTTTATCTAGATTAAAAGTGTCCTCCATTCGGAACTCCGGGAGGGGACGATACTGAAATGCAGACGAGACAGCAAATGATTAAACATATTGCAGTGGAATACTGAAGGACGTTATTAGCGAAAACGTCTGAACTTGGGAAACACTAGATGAAGAAAAAGTAATAATCGAAGCTAACATTAATGACGATAATAAAAGGTGGTGTGAGTTTACAAAATACCAATTGTACTTCCTCCAAAAAACAAGACAAAGTTAGTGGAACTTTTAGGTTGTGTTTCGAATTGATTAATAAATGATTTTTCCGGAGCTAAACAAATGAATTAATAGGATAAATTGGAAGTTATGAAACTATATTTACAGATTGTAATTATTTGTGGTATATACAATCCTCCTAAAAAAAACACGATGTAGTTGTTATCAATATTTGTTCCATAACATTGATAATTTTTAATTTTAATGCTCCCATTTCGATTATGAAAATATTAATGAAGGAGGTAGGGTTTTGAAGAATCCATATCTTCAAATGTCTTAGATATTCTACACTGAAGCGCCAAAGAAACTGGTATAGGCATGGGTATTCAAATACCGATACTGAATGTAATCAGACAGAATACGGCGATGCGGTCCATTGTGCATTCCGACGGATTTGGACAATTACAGCAGGACAGTGTGACACACCACACGTCTAGAATTGCTACAGAGCGCCTTCAAGAATACTCTTCTGAGTTTGAACACTTCCGCTGGCTACCAGACTCCCCAGATATGAATATTATTGAGCATATCTGGAATGCCTTGCAACGTGCTGTTCAGAAGAGATGTTCACCCCCTCGTACTGTTACGTAGTTATGAACAGCCCTGCATGATTCATGGTGCAGTTCCCTCCAGCACTACATCAGACATCAGTCGAGTCCATGCCACGTCGTACTGTGGCACGTCTGCGTGCTCGCGGGGGTCCTACACGATATTAGCAGGTGTACCAGTTTCTTTGGTTGTTCACTGTATGTAGCTCCACTGACATACCCTCAGCACACGTTATTAGTGTATTACGAAAAGTCAAGGTTTAACTTTGGCATCTGCTGATATTTCTTCTAATACATCTCAAAAATGTTCAAATGTGTGTGAAATCTTATGGGACTTAACTGCTAAGGTCATCAGTCCCTATGCTTTAACACTACTTAACCTAAATTATTCTAAGGACAAACACACACACGCATGCCCGAGGGAGGACTCGAACCTCCGCCAGGACCAGCCGCACAGTCCACGACTGCAGCGCCTTGGACCGCTCAGCTAATGCCGCGCGGCTCTAATATAACTAGAAAAATAATAATAGTTAATCCTGGTGGAGGACACCGGATGATAATTTCCAACATTCAGATACAAAATGAAGCAAGAGTTAGACTAAGTACCCTACCACAAAGTAGCTGGAACTTCAAGAAGGCAAACTGGAAACAGTTTCTAGAAGAATTGGAAGAAGAACTAAATTCTTGGAATTTTGATTCCATTATAGATGGATCAAGGAAAAACAATAAAAAAAGTATAATGTCGTCACTGAAACAGCCAAAAGAAGTATCCCCACGGGAAAACAATGTAGACGTAAACTCTTCTGGAATTCATGTGTGCTATATTCATTCAGTTCAAATATTCTGCTGTCGTGTCCCTCGATGCATTTACACGTCTTGGAAGCATCGCACAGTGTCTTGCTACATGACAGAAGATGACATGAAAGATGAAGACTGTTGGACCAGGCTTCGATAGTTGTGGGAGCACTCCGCTTCACTGCATAAGCTGCCTCGACACCTCTTGCATTTCTGTCCGTCTCATATTCCAAGTTTATTGTTGTAGACGTTGCAGCAGGAGCGTTCGGCCGACTCCAACGCAGCCGAGGTAACCGCTATCTCACTCCTACCACCCTCACTAGTCACTCCCTCTGTTATCACTGTCCACTGTCCTCGACAAAGGCCAGTGCCACGTCCCTGCAGAAAAGGCAGTTTTCGCACATTTATGCTGAAGAAGTAGTCATTGGGCAGAAGTGAGACGGGCAGAACAAGAGAGGATGAATATTTAAAATAATACTGTTGTCCGCTGAGGTGTCACACTGGACGTTATGTGTATTCCTCGCGCACCTCGGCTATGTATTCAGTTCCTTGATTGCGGATGACCTCGAAACCGGAAGCCTATAGCCGTCTTCTCTATTGAAGTTACATTTGTTTTAGGAAATCTGACTAGCTTCTCGTAATTTTCTTCCACGAATATTGCTTTGCTTGATCAGTAAACGTGGACCGAATTCAATGTCTTGGCCTCAGTTCTCCTGACGTTCAGCCACCGCAGATTTTACATTTTGTCTTAACCTCATGTCTCGTTCGTGTTCCTTAATATGTTCCTTTACAGTCCTTCCAGTTTCGCGTACGTACAGTCTACCACAGCCAAACATCACTTTATAGACTCCCGAAGTGTGGCGGTAATCAGGTGCGTCCGTTTTGCAGCGGAGAAAGTCATATATTTTGTTTTGTATACCGTCTTCCGTAGAAATCTGCCCGCTATAGTTCACCAAGGAGTACGTTTGACTAAAAACCGGTTTTACGAAACAGATTCGCCATTTCCGAATATGTATTGACGTCAGCTGTTTTTGGCACGTGAAAATTTATGCCGGACCGGGCTCAGCGTGAGCGGTTGTCTTAACCACTTTACAACGTGGCATGTGGAGGTCTGG
This sequence comes from Schistocerca nitens, assembly GCF_023898315.1. NCBI lineage: Eukaryota > Metazoa > Arthropoda > Insecta > Orthoptera > Acrididae > Schistocerca > Schistocerca nitens. The sequence goes on from NC_064615.1 coordinate 537,868,130, forward strand.
ATTGGTGCAGGAGGTGTGCACGAATAGCCGAAATTTTCACGTATCACAAACAGCTGACGTCAATACATTTTCACAAACTGCTAATACATTTAGTAATAATTTCAACAGCTGTATTTGTCAAGAACAGTGACTGTTCCTTCAGACTTGCATACATGTCTCAAGGACATTGTACTGTAAAAACGCAGAAACTGTATAAAACACAGACATTTTTGTCATCCGTGATAAAAAGCCAGTGGCTAGCGAAGGGCTAATTTTGAGGTATCGTCAACTACACACACACACACACACACACACACACACACACACACACACTCTTTAATATATACACTGTCTGTCCAAAAATAAGGAATCCTGATGAGAAGGAGAAAACGATAAGGTACTTCACCGTTTGAGAGGGTATGTTATGTTATGTCAGTGATGTGATACGAAGCCACTGATGAGCAGCACGTTGCACCCCCCTCTGTGCTGGATGCATGAACTGATTCTGTTGGAAGGGTGATACAGAGACGTTATATACTCTCATGAGGCAAGCTGGCCCACAACTCTTGTAATTGGCCCTTGATATCCTCAATATTGGTACTGGAATGGACTTGACGCCGGCCTCTGTCTCCACTCTCCTAGAGCGCGCTCGTTCGTCTCCGTTCAGCGACTCCAACAGCCCACCACCATGAACAACTAGGCCGCTGCGCCAGTGCCGCCCCTGATGTTGCACCATCACCACGGCGATGTCGCTGGCCTCCAGAAGACATTACTGGTTCCACCTGCTGCCGCTGACTGCATGCACTGCCGTCTGTGCTTGTGATCAGGTCGGTCATGACGGCGCTTGCAAAAATCACGTGCCCACGCCGTTCGCCCTCTCCTGGATCCAGCGTGACATTCTGCTAAAATGATTCTCTGGCATCAGGGAAAACAATCTTGACATGGGTATGACAGAATACATTTTCCAGCCCAAGGGACATGGAGGAACACGGATATCGCTCTCACTTACACTAAGTTGAACTGATCATTCACAAGTCAAGACGCACATGAAGACTGTCTTTTTGACCAACTTTAGATGATCTGTGTGATGGGAATTTGAGCTGCTCGAAGATATGTAATGAAGAAAGTGAATCAGCTTTCTGCACGGTACTTGTCATCTCTATGGCCCTGCATACTGGTTGTGTCCAACATACAGAACTTGGGAAATCAGCAGGTCGGCCCGTACACACACACACACACACACACACACACACACACACACACACACACACACACTACGTTGCCAGAAGCGCTAACAGCGGTTTGAGTAAGGCTTAGGTCACAGCCGCGAAATATCCTAGCATCAAAGAATTCAGTACGCCAGTGCGGCATTGACAGATTTGCAAACCTTAAGAGGCAGAAATTGATAAAGCTTAAGCTGTTGCATGACGGACGGACTTGAATGTTCATGAATGAAGGAACTACACACATCAAAAGAAAATTTTGCCTCACCCCAGTTCCCAGAACTCCTGAATATAGACGTTCACTGTGGATATTGTATCACAGACACAGTCCTTTTGACTGATCAGAGGTGTCACTAAACCCGCCCAAAGATGTAAGCAACCATGCATGAGAAGCGCCTATTAGATGGAGAGGGTCAGACTGCCGATCAGTTCCAATCATTCCACCAGGAAGGAGGTACACGTCTCGCAATGTCTCTAGTTCAACCATGCCTAGACGGTCAATACCGCGGTTCGATCGCGTCCGCATTGTTACTTTGTGCCAGGAAGGACTCTCAACAAGGTAAGTGTCCAGGCGTCTCGGAGTGAACCAAAGCGATGTTGCTACAACATGGAGGAGATACAGAGGGACAGGAACTGTCGATGACATACCTCGCTCAGGCCGGCAAAGGACTACTACTGCAGTGGATGACTACTACCCACGGATTATGGCTCGGAGGAACCCTGACAGCAACGCCACCATGTTGAATAATGCTTTTCGCGCAGAACAGGACGTCGTATTGCGACTCAAACTGTGTGGAATAGCTGCATTCCCGACGTCGATGGCGAGGTTCATCTTTGAAACCACGACACCATGGAGCGAGGTACAGATGGGCCCAACAACATGCCGAATGGACCGCTCAGGATTGGCATCACGTTCTCTTCACCGATGACTGTCGCATATGCCTTCAACCAGACAGTCGTCGGAGGCGTGTTTGGAGAAAACTCGGTCAGGCTGAACACCTTAGTCACACTGTGGGACACATTGTCCAGTGAATGCAGCAACGTGGAGGTTCCCTGCTGTTTTTGGGGTGGCATTATGTGGGGCCGACGTACGCTGCTGGTGGTCACGGAAGGCGCCGTAACGGCTGTACGATACGTGAATGCCATCCTCCGGCCTATAGCTGAACCATATCGGCAGCATATTGACAAGGCGTTCGCCTTCATGGACGACAATTCGCGGCCCCATCGTGCACATCTTGTTAATGATTTCGTTCAGGATAACGACGTCGCTCGGCCAGAGTGGTCAGCATGTTCTCCAGACATGAACCTTATCTAACATGCCTGGGATAGATTGAAAAGGGCTGCTTATCGACGACGTGACCCACCAAACCACTCACAGGGATCTACGCCCAATCGCTGTTGAGGAGGGGGACAACCTGGACCAACAGTGCTTTGATGACTTATGGATAGTATGGTACGACGAATACAGACACGCATCAGTGCAAGAGGACGTCCTACTGGGTATCAGAAGTACCGGCGTGTACAGCAATCTGGACCACGACCTCTGAAGATCTGAAGGTCTCACTTTACGGTGGTACAACTTGCAATGTGTGGTTTTCATGGGCAATGAAAAGAGCGGAAATGATGTTTATGTTGATCCCTATTCCAATTTTCTGTACAGGTTCCGGAACTGTCGGAACCGAGGTGATGCAAAACTTTTTTTGATGTGTGTATAATACAAAGTGCACGTTGCTGAAAGGCGGGAAGATAAAGTTGACTGCTTTCAACAGTGACTGTGTTTTTCTAGCTTAGCGTCGTTAACGTTTGGGAACTGCAACTGCTGCTATGGACTTCTGGTAATTGCAAGACTATGAAGATAACGCGAAAGAAACTTCAAACTGGCATAAAGGACAATAGACGCTTGGTACGCGGGTGGTTAGTATTTCAGTGAAACAGCGCAGAGTAGTTAGGAGAAACACCATCTACATTTTGTTTATAAGGAAGCATTACACAGCGATTTTTTTCATTTAGAAAGCACTTATCTTCTGACTGGTTTCATGAGATCTGAAACAAATTCCTCTCCTGCGCTAACCTCTTCATCTCAGAAAAGCACTTGCACCATACATGCTAAATTACTTGTTGGGTTTATTCAAATCATAGCCTTCCCCTACAGTTTTTACCCTGTACAGCACCCTCTAGTGCCACAGAGATTACTCACTGATGTTGTAACACATGTTCTATCGTCCTGTTCCTTCTTCTTCTCAGTGTTCCCCATTTTTTTTCTTCGCCGATTCCAACGGAGACGATTGTGGTATACCTCGTATATTAAGGAGAAATGTCTATCAACACGTGTCGGTATTCGAAGCGGTAGGAGGAGGAGGAAGAGTAGGAGGACGAGGTTAGAGTTTAACGTCCCGTCGACAATAAGGTCATCAGAGACGGAGCACAAGCTCGGAATAGAGAATGATGGGGAAGGAAATCAGCCGCGTCCTTTCGAAGGAACCATCCTGGCATTTGCCTCAAGGGATTTAGGGCAATCACCTAAAGCAGGATGGCGGGAACGGGTTTGAACGACTGTCATGCTTATATCGAGTCACTGGATGTACGAGGGCCATACTCAACGCTGTGCAGGATTACGGAGGACCTTAGCGAGTAGCCTCTGAGAGGACAGACACGTATCGGGGTCGATCGTGGACGATCTTACAACCATACCACGTACCTTGAGTCAGAAAATGTGTTTGTACGCAGCAAGGTAGGTTTTCACAAGGATAGTGCGTTAACGCCTGCAGCGCCACGGGCCGTAAGCACGGTGACCATTATAGCAGCTTCTCGCGCCGTGGAGGCGGAGTATGGCACGCCCAACTACATCTCTGGACGTAGGAGTGGCACCACACGGTCCTTCCAGACGAGTCCCGGTTCAGCGTTCAGCATGACGAAATAATTATCTTTCTGCAGAGGATCCGATGAAAACCATCTTTTCCTAATTCCACTGGCCATACAGTCCCAGCATGTGGCGCGTCACAAGGGGAGCGACTGAGCGCACAGCCCGATCATTTGTAGTTCGCATAGCCGGTAATTTGAACGGCAGCCGTTACATTTGTAACATGTTAAAGAAGTTGGCTGTACCCTATCTTAAAGATTTCCTTGACGTTATCTTTCAGAAAGTAAACGCAAGAACGCGTGTTGCCCATGCTGTTCTGACCTACCTACTGACAGAGGGGATTCGACTGTGGCCCTGACAAGCACGTCCTCCAGATCTCTCAGTCTTTGTTAACATTTCGTCAAGTGCTACAAAGTGAAAGATACACCACCACCAGTCAGTCACTAAGATTGATGAACTCTGTCATAGAAATGAAGCAACTTGGAATGTCGTCCCATATTTCTCACCCAAACTCACAGGTGAAGTTGTCTACGCTTCATGACAGATTTCATCCTAATTTACGGTATATGCAGGGTTTGGCCAGAAATTATTGTGACAGACCTGTGAGTGAAAGTAATGTACTGCATTTTAAAATATGAAGAGGATGTAAATAATAAGGTGCGCTACAGGTCAGTTCGTCACCGTAACCGTTATTTGGCCGTCATGTAGACTGTCTTCTCCAACTCACTACTAAATTGTCACTTCCAACTTAACGGAGACCTCGGGCTGTCGTCCAGATCAGTCTGTCACCACAACTGACATTTCAGGAGAACGAAATACCACAGCGAAACCAAAATGAGAGCTCCAGATGAGTAAGCGTTGACAAAAATGCAGCATTTTTAGCGCAGGTCAAAGTATGAGCCATCTTTGATGCCTTAGTTTCAAGGCAGCGGTTGGGACAGTGGAAAGAGGGTAATCATAAGGTCGTCGGGTTGACTCCCTCCTCAGATTCTTTTTTAATTTCAGATTTTAAGTTTCTTACACTACAAATAAAACTAAATAATTCTCAGGTTATCATATGTATTAATATTTACATAAGAGTAATGAAAAGGATATAGCGCTAGCAACCAGATGATTTGAAGAGCATGATCCAGAATGCCCAATTACCCGATTTTACGTGCACCGTGAATCTTTCACGACGTGCAGCTACCGAGGGCTCCTCGAATGTCAAAATAAAACTAACTGACATCAAAGTCCTCAAGGCCTTAACACCAGTCCCTTCTAGGAAAGTTATTTGCAGAGGTTTCGTAGACGCTGTGGGTATTATCATTTCTTGAAAACTTAATTGCAGTCCCAAAATTTCCTTTAACTTCCTTTGAAGATGTCTATTGTTACATCGTACAAAAGTACTCTCGTCGGTAAAGCAGTGGGTTGTTTGGCTTGCTCCAGAAGCAGACAGAGTGGAACTTTAACACTTAAAATGTTGTAACTCTTCAGGCTTTCCTGGCGATCTAATGACATCTTGGGTTGTCGGGTGTTCTGCCGGATATCAGCGTCGTACTTCCACGATATTTCGGTCACGTAGCTCGTAACCTTCATCAGGTGCGACCTGAGACCTGTGGTCCGCGCCCATTCCCTGCGACCTGCTGGAGCGTTGCTGCTCCGTTTTCCGTCCGCTGCGGTTCTAGGTGTTCCCTCTCTGGTCCGCGCCCACCAACCCCGCTCCTGGGGGTTTCATCTACGGTCTGGGGTACCAAGCGTTCCCCCTGCGGTCCGCGCCCGCTCACCACGACCTGTTGGAGCGTTGCCGCTCCGTTTTTCGTCCAGTGCGGCTCTGGATGTTCCCTCTGCGGTCCGCGTCCACCAGTCCCACTTCTGGGTGTTCCATCTTCGGTCTGGTGCTCCTGGCAGTCCGTCAGGGGCTCGTTTTCCATCTCCATGTCTCTGGTTCTTCTGTTTGTGCAGTGTTGCAGCTGGCCCCGTTGCTCCTTTAACAATTCCAGAGCCGGATCCCAGGCTCTGCTTAGCTGGTACCCTGTGTCACGGTTAATAAGATCGTCAGCCATTTTAATTTCTATCGATTCTCTTATAACACTGTCCCAAAATCTGGGTGTTTGTGCTAGAATCCTGGTATCCTCATACTTCATGGCATGATCTAGTTCTAGACAGTGTTCAGCAATGGCTGACTTAGTCACCTGTCTTAATCTAGTGTGCCTCTGATGTTCTTTGCACCTGATCTCCACAGTTCTTGTTGTGTTAGTACTCTTAATTACAATATACATACGAACATTCACTTAGCTTTGCGTAATGTATTTCCTCAGGAGTAATCTGAATGTTGACGAATGTTTCAGAATTGAAGTATCACGTGCTACAGCAAATCATAAGCAAAAATTGAAAATTTGTTGTAAGGTCTTATCGGACCAACCTGCTCAGGTCATCGGTCCCTAAGCCTACACGCCATATTACCTAACTTACACTAACTTACGCTATGGACCACACACACACACACACACACACACACACACACAGAGATCTATGAGCGAGAGAGGACTCGAACCTCCAACGGGGGGATGCGATACGGACCAGGACAAGGCGCCCCAGACCGCGCGGCTATCCCGCGCGGCCAAATCATAAGCCTCTTCACTTGAAGAAATACGGACGTCACGTTCACATTTTAAACTCTGGAGACATATGCAAGACGATGCTGTCGTCTTGATTGTTGACAGCAAACTCTGATGAGCGTTCTCTGCTCAGCCTAAATAGATGAGCTGTTACGGTGGAACAGACAAACTCTAGCAGGCGTGGCTGCATCGGAGCCTTTATTTCTTTAGTGCGGAAGGCAGCGAGTACACTCTTCTGCGATTTTGTTGCGAGGTGCCAACTCTGGCCTGGCACCCTGCAATTCAGACAACACCGCATTAATAAATGATATACATTCAGAGTTACTTCGGTTTGTATGCAGTATAAAAACTAAAAAAATTGTTCAAATGGCTCTGAGCACTATGGGACTTAGCATCTGACTTAGAACTACTTAAACCTAACTAACCTAAGGACATCACACACGTCCATGCCCGAGGCAGGATTGGAAGCTGCGACCGTAGCAGCAGCGCGGTTACGGACTGAAACACCTAGAACCGCTCGGCCACAACGGCCGGCTATAAAAAGTAAAAACTGGAACAAGAAAATGTGTCCACACATGGACTAGACGCCACGAGCCTTAGGTTACCTTTCTGTACTATTTCTGCTGCGTTACCCGCTGCCTGGAAACTAAGGTAACATAAATGGCTTGTGCCTCGTCCGAGCCTCGCCAGAAAACCTTTGTTTTTCTTTTGTTTTACTCTTGGCCATCTGGAGCCCCCTTTGAGATCAGTTTTATTTCTTCCAAGCTCTGCATGTGCCATAACTTTTGGACAAAATTTGTGATGAGGAGTGGGAGCGGTCACCTTGTCAATCCCATTAGATGCGCAACTGGATTATAATCAGTGTTGCTGCTGGAGGTGGCAGCTCTATATTATAAAATGCTCTATGCGTAAAATAAGTAAGTTTTCGTTCATATTAAGGCAAGCAGTGTATTTTGTTTTTCTCGAGGAAGTCTCGCCGTGGTTGGTGCGAAGTATCTGGTCTGCAGGGCCCTGGCTGGCTGGCTGGCTACAAAGGCCGTGGAGCGCCGGCGACGGCTGACAGCGGCGGGCAGAGGCCGTCGGCTCAAAGCGGCCGCCGTGGGCGTGAGGCGTCGCGTTAAGGCTGAGCTATCACCCGGCCGCGCCTGCCGTCACACCACAGGCGACGCACTGCCCCCGGATTTACGGCGTCCGTCCGCCAGCGAGGCGCGGCCGTGCTAAGCCCGCCACAATAACGTCTGCCCGCCGCCCGGCAGGCGCGAGCCGGCTCGCCGCTGAAATACTGCACCTGCACTTCAAGACTCGAAAGTGTTAAATCATGACTTCGTCGTTTCGCTTCCAGGCTTTTGCGCTCTAGCAAATAAGTCTCTGCGAATACTGGGAGGTCGATGCCCGGCGACACTAGCTTAACCTGGTACCAGGAGAGAAACAAGACGCAGAGAATGGTAAAAACATGCCGCTGCTCAGAACCTAGTGTTAAAGTAGGAAATGACCACATAAAACATTTTAAAAAAAAATGAAACGGATTCCACGCTGAGATTCATTGGAAGAACCTTAAGGGACTGTAAGTCATACGCGAAAAAAGTGACTTCTAAGACACGTTCTAGAATATTGCTCATCAGTCTGAGATGCACACCAGTTGACTTAATAAACGAGCGAAGATTCGACGAATACGTCGCGTTTCGTCATTGGATCGTTCAGTCGCAGCTAGAGTGGTGTGGAGATCCTCAACAAACATCAAAGGCAGACATTGAAAGAGAGGCACTGGGCATCAAGGACAAGTTTACTGTAGAAATTAGGAGACTGTACGCTCCGGAAGTAATCGGGCAACATATTGCTTCATCGCACATACGTCTTGGGGACTGACCACCTTGGGAAAACAGGCTTATACTGATCCTCATTCATTCTTCTTTTGCGTCATTCGCTATTGGAACAGGAAATCGAAAACAGGTAGTGATACCTGAAGGAGTCCCTGTCACAGATAGCAAGGTGGCTTGCGATTTTAGATGTAGATACAAATTTTCTCTTAAAAGTTAATTTAGTGATAGACGTAAGGAAATAGCCTTATTAAAGTGTAATAATGCACGTTCTTGTTGCGCCTATGCTTCGATAATAGTATCACATAAATGCCAGAGGTCGTGTACTAACCTATTCCACTTTATATGAGAAGGTAAGAAATTAATTAATGACTGAGTATACTTTTATGTTTGTTGTGCCTTTACTACAGCCATTCTCTTACGAAGTAGTATTGAAGAACGTCTTCACCTGCTCCGCTCTTATTATGTTATAAAAATCCGTCGCATTCTTTTTCATTGCCAGCTAAGACATTCTTTATTTAAACTGTAGGACCTCAGTACTCGACTCTGGCAACTAAATTCCTTTGTCGTGCAGGTGTAACTAAATTAAATCGAATTAATATAATATATTAATATAATATTAATATATATTAATATATTAATATATATTAATATATACTAATATAATATATTCTTTATTTAAACTGTAGGACCTCACTACTCGACTCTGGCAACTAAATTCCTTTGTCGTGCAGGTGTAACTAAATTAAATCGAATTAATATAACAGATAGAAGCAAATTCCACTTAGTGTAGCATTATTTCTCGCATGAGCAACCTGTTTTATAAAATAAACCGGTTCCGTGAATAGTTAAAAACAGTAATCGTAGATTTCCATGTCGAGTTCAAATGTTTTATGATCCTTCACAATTTCTCGTAAAGTTCTTCTATTATGTGATCTGAAAAGATCTTCATATAGCAACAGTCCAAAATCGTACGTACCTTGAAGTGAATATTCACGAGTCTTCAGTTAATAATTGCGTAACTGGCTCGTACTATGACTGATAAATGATGTTTATTTTTTACTTACTCTTCACAATTACAGCCTCTTATCTAGGAAGCTAACGTTGGCTATACGGTCACACCTTCGTGGATAGTAATAAATCTATGTATTAATTATTTTTACTAGCAGTAATTAACATTACAAAAATACGCTAATTCCACAAAAAATGTTAATTCTGCAACCATCCAAAAAACTGCAGGAACACTCTTTAACCGATTACACAACTGCTAGCACAGCAGATTCTGTTCTGTTTACGTTCATTTACGAAAATGCATCTGAACTGTAGATTGTCGTTTTCGCTGTTGTATCCGCCCTCGTAATACCCTGGTCAACAATATCGTCTGTTGCTTTCCTTAGGCATATGGCAACACCTCAGCAGCAATTCCACTGCAGCAAGAGATTCGACGATCCACTGTAGCATCTGTGATTCCACACTTCCATTATAACTTGCACCAGCGCAATGTGCATCCTTGAAAAACCATTTCATTCAGTGGTCGCCAACCTTAGATGCCCTTTCTTTATATTGTTTAGCTAAGATTGCAGCGTGCTGTACTGTGGTTGAATATCTCCAGAAGTCTTCCTTGGCCTTCGAGAATACTGCGGTGACACTATCGTCCAAGATGTGGCAGGGTGACTCATGCCAGAGTGTCGCTTTGGGATAATACATCGTTAATGCCTGACGAGCATTACGCGCTGCGTTTTCGTAAAGGTCACTGTCCCACCATGTGTGCTCTGGAGTGCCCACACTGTCAGTGGCAGAACTGTAATTTATCACTCTTTTTGTTTTGTACAGATACGTAGCATACAGGCCATGAGCGGTTACGTAATTTATCAGTTCACTGGACGGGCAAAGAAATCTTACTTTTCCTCTTTTCCTGATGTTAGTGACTGATAAATTCTACTGATATGCGTTTGTTTTTGTATCGTAATAAATCACAAAAGTATTCTTCTTTCACGACTTCTGTAATCTACTCACTGTCTCATCGCTAGAGGCAGTATCTACATCAGACAAGTCTTCCAATATCGACTGGTGTCTAGCAGGTGTGGCTTTTTGGCTGGATAACGCACTACAATCAGGACAGGACGTTCGGCTCTGCGAATTCATTGTGCTGGTCCAGCGTGAGCCTGGTCAGGAGAATCAACGCGTGAGCATGTTTATGGGGATGTTAACCTACAACATTAAGTTTTTCATGTTTCATAACGAAGTTTATTCTTTACACGGCTTATGGATGTGCGATGTCAGATTGGTTTGAAAAGCTGTCAACCAGACTTGCCGGGACCGTGCACAACGTAACGTTGTCATTATATATTTAGCCCCACAGAGGAATTAAAAAATTACCATGGCCTATCTAGCTGGTTGCTGGTCCAACAGACAGGTTGTAACGTGGAGACGACGCTCTTAGGCGGCCACCAGCAGTCGGTCTCTGGTGGCTATAAACGACGAGTGCATCGGGTGAGAACAAATTGCAAGGGAATAAAAAGCGAATGCTGAACCGAACATCTTACTTGGCAAATAGATCACACTCATTTATGATCGAACAAAACAAAAATATATAAATAAAATATTCGACGAAATAATAAGACTGGTTGTGTGAACTGCACACCACGAAGAGAGAAGAAAGCTAACACCCATTCGGTTCTTGTTACCTTTAAACACATTTTATAATGCCTCTCATTGGTAATATTTTACGAACACTCTAACAACCCGTTCTACTCTATGGCGAGGATACCGGTTGCAAATAAAACACGTATAACATAGAGGATATTTCAAAATAACATCGAAAACCTTTTATGCATGACGGAAGGTGTGTGCAGGGTAAAATTAAATATAGGAACATATTTCAGCAACTCAATGCAAATGACATCAGTAGTAGTAGCAGCATAAGGCCTATTGATATGACATCCAAGCAACACGCAGCGCCTTTTTCTTCTCTGGAGACTATCTATGAATAACCGCAATATTTTAAAGAATCACACTATTTTGTTCAGTACTGAAGGATATGTCGGCAGTCGGCAGTCTGTATACACACTACTGATCATTAAAATTGCAACACCAAGAAGAAATGCAGATGATAAAAGGGTATTCATTGGACAAATATACTATACTAGAACTGACACGTGATTAGATTTTCCCGCAATTTGGGTGCATAGATCCTGAGAAATGAATACCCAGAACAACCACCTCAAGCCGTAATAACGGCCTTGATACGCCTGGGTACTGAGTCAAACAGAGCTTGGATGCCGTGAACAGGTACAGCTGCCCATGGAGCTTCAAAACGATGCCACAGTTCATCAAGGGTAGTGACTGGTGTACAGTGAGGAGCCAGTTGCTTGGCCACCATTGACCAGACGTTTTCAGTTGGTGAGAGATCCGGATAACGTGCTGGCCGGGGCAGCAGTCGAACATTTTCTGTATCTAGGAAGGCCCGTACAGGCCCGTACATGCGGTCGTGCGTTATCCTGCTGAAATGTAGGGTTTCGCAGGGATTGACTGAAGGGTAGAGCCATGGGTCGTAACACATCTGAAATGTAACGTCCACTGTTCACAGTGCCGTCAATACGAACAAGGGGTGACCGAGACGAGTAACCAATGGCACCCCATACCATCACGCCGGGTGATACGCCATTTTGGCGATGACGAATACACACTTCCGTTGTGTGTTCATCGCGATGTCGCCAAGCACGTACGCGACCATCATGATGCTGTAAACAGAACCTGGATTCATTCGAAAAAATGACGTTTTGTTATTCGTGCACCCAGGTTCGTCGTTGAGTACACCATCACAAGCGCTCCTGTCTGTGATGCAGCGTCAAGGGTAACCGCAGCAATGGTCTCCGAGTTGATAGTCCATGCTGCTGCAAACGTCTTCGAGCTGTTCGTGCAGATGGTTGTTGTCTTGCAAACGTCCCCATCTGTTGACTCAGGGATCGAGACGTGGCTGCACGATCCGTTACAGTCATGCGGATAAGATGCCTGTCATCTCGACTGCTAGTGATACGAGGCCGTTGGGTTCCAGCACGGCGTTCCGTATTACCCTCCTGAACCCACCGATTCGATATTCTGCTAACAGTCATTGGATCTCGACCAACGCGAGCAGCACTGTTGCGATACGATAAACCGCAATCGCGATAGGCTGCAATCCGACCTTTATCAAATTTGGAACGTGATGGTACGCATTTCTTCTCGTTAAATCAGGCATCACAAAAACGTTTCAGCAGGCAATGCCGGTCAACTGCTGTTTGTGTATGAGAAATCGGTTGGAAACATTCCCCATGTCAGCACGTTGTAGGTATCGCCACCGGCGCCAACCTTGTGTGAAAGCTTTGAAAAGTTAATAATTGGCATATCACAGCATCTTCTTCCTGTCGGCTGAATTTCGCGTCTGTAGCACGTCATCTTCGTGGTGTAGCAATTTCAATGGCCAGTAGTGTAGCATTTCATCACGTCCTACAGCTGCACTCCACTGGCTGATGCCCTAGGTTGAGTGTGGTCAGTCTACTGCCAACATTTTCAGATGTTGTATTTACATATATTTATTTAGTAGTCAATGTGCTGCATCTAAACTCAATGGAACTTCATAAGTAGATTTTCCAAATGTCCCCAAAAAAGGAAATCCAGTCATGGGTAACCGCTCGATGGGTGTTAGTCTTAATATTTTTCACGTTGTCAAACGCTCTTGGATGAGGTGTCTATATTCAGTTTATTCCACAATGCTTTACAGTGTTTCCCTGCAACTTTAAAACACAGTATTCTAAGACGAGCTTTATTCAGAAAGTGGGTATGACAAAAAATAGAAGAGAAGTTAGGTTTTCTCAGTTGGAACCTCATAGATTAACTCTACTGTCGTCGTGATACATGTACATTAACCACAAAACAGTTGTGACACTATTCTATTTAAGGATTTCTACAACAGATTCACTCTAGCTTGCAAGTTCCTTCATGAATGCAGCTTTCCATTAATCACAAAATCTCTTTTCTTTCTGACTGCTTACGATTCAGGACTTCCTGCCTTCAATGTAATGCTGCGTGGAACCTCAAACTGGGCCTGGAATTTGCTAACTATGGGTATGGCAGGGGTCGGGATTAATGACAACACTGCAAAAATCATTTGCGAAGAGCGTATGGTGCGTCCTCGAGCTCCTGATGGCGTTGTCAGCATTTTCCAGGTACCACGAGTGTATAAGCTCTACTTTCTCCCCTTCGCCAAAAACAAAGTTCATAGCCATTCCCTTGAATGAAATAACCATACAGTATTTCATGTGGGGCAAGTAACAGTGTAATAGTCATCCGGGAGTAATAGGGTCTGAGGTCCAATCACTTCAGGTGTCATGTGGAGATAACAAGCTAGTACGTATCTCCTGTGTCAACCGCCAAACGCCGAATGAAGACACGCATGGATAGCGAGGTTCATCGGTGTTCAGAAGGCGACAGTCAAGACAAAGGATCGACGGTGATTGAAAACAATGGAGCCGATAATAAAGGCATAAGGCCAAAGTAAGCACAGTTTGTATAGTTGCCAAACTTATTCAAGGCGTTGCCTCTCCCTTGGGGGGAAGGGGGGGGCTACCCTGACCTCCTCTCCCTATGGGTAAATGTGGCAACATCGCACCAATGATGCAATGATGTCAGCACTCCCACTCATCCTCTTTCCCCCACTTACCTCCCCCCCCCTCCCCTTGTCAACTGGCAGAAAAATGGGTTAGTCACTGATGATATGCTGGAGAGGAATGATATAAGGCACTTTCTTTCTTTATTTATACGTGGGTTGTCCTACAGCTGCCTCCCCTCGCCTGAAGATGCACGTATACCAGAAGGTCCGACTTTACTCCAGATGTGCTTGTGTTTGTTAACCCATAGCGACGAATTCAGTGGAAATTTTGGAAGGATCCACTCAGGACGACTGGAAATGACACTCATTGAGTGTCCTAACCCAAATATCTCTGGACACAGTAAGCATTACCACAAAACTCTGTGTCTTTCAGGGTTCATTTGTTTCTGTACTTAGATCCTACAACGGCGTGTGGTAGAAGCTCTTGATGTGGCAGCATTTTTGGTCCAAAGTTAGGTAGTACTACTCATGTCTAGAACCAACACCACTGACTACAACGATGCCTCAGATGTTTGTAGAGTGAGGGAGAGAGGGTACGGAGGGTGCCAGCTTGGGGATCCAATACAAAAAAATAACTTAACTGTACTTTGCATTATGCGTGTTTACAACAGAATAATGTCAACACCCTGGCTCTCTGCAATAATCCATTGACGTGCATCTGTGATTTTGCAATAGTTTGTAGATACCATGCCTGGATTGGGGGCTCTGTATTAGGATTGGACGGTATAAACAGATACAGCAAGTCACATCCGGTAGGCAATAAGTGTACACTGATCAGCAAGAACTTAATGATCACCAACCTAATAGCCAGTATGTCCATGTTTGGAACAGATAACCGTGGGACACATCATGGCATAGAAGCAGTGAGGTGTTGGTACGCCGTTGGAGGGAACTGGCACCAAATCTGCAAACACCTAATTCCTGTATATTCCATAGAGGGGGGCAATGAGCTCTAATACCACAGCCAGTCACATCCCCAATGTGTTTGATCAGGTTCAGATCTGGTGAATTGTGAGACCAGCATATGAATTTGAACTCTCCACTGTGTTTCTCAAACCACTCCATCACGGTTCTGGTCTTTTGACAATGTAATGAACTGCATAGCCTACCGCTCAGTTGATCCTCTACGAATCTCAATAATCCATATTATTAATTATCCGATTTTGTTCAAATTTGGTGTATAGTCTTTTGTCATTAGGGGAATGATGCTGTCAAAATTTCAGATTTTTATATATTATAGTTCCTGAGATAAAGAGACTTACCTACAAGTCCTAAAACCTACCCTTGTTTTTTTTAAAACCAAGTTAGGAACAATAACAGATTGACTTTCATTATCATTTGAAGCCCATAAAAACCAATTAATTAGAATTTTCTTTTTAAAACTTTAATCACTTCGCGTGACGTAATTCCAAATTCGGTCAAAATTATAATTTGATTATATTCTGTTCTGTGAGTGCGTGAGAATGATTGAGAGAGTGTATGTGGTACATACGTTAAAACCACGATCCAGCTGACGCATATCTGTGTGAGCATGATTTTGTATAGAAGCAGCCAGAATGGAAGTTAGAGGCGGAATAAGTTATACAGACAGTAAACTTTCAATGATAACATTTCACCATATTAAATACGGACTTGATAGCGATTTCCTGTGTCTCAATATAAATTAAAAGAAGCGTTAATTTAATTTCAAAAGCTTTTCTGCAAGTAGACTGAATATCCCGAACGCCCAATTTTTTAGTCATGAACTTTCTGGAACTGACTTTCAACTAGAGTTACATGGCCTCTGTGTGGTAGGTATTAGGTAGTGGTTTCATCAACGCTGCTTTACACTGCCTAGCACGTATCTGCTACCACGGAGTGAAGGGACATCCACAAGGATCCTACCTAGGTTGGTGGACTGAAGGACGGCGATAACAACAACACAGGCGACCGATCCCACCCCGCCATAACATGGCGTATTATCTTCCTGAAAAATGCTGCTACCAGCTCACATGCCATGTGAACGTTCTCCACAGCATAATGGAGCCGCCGCTATCTTGTCTCCAGTGCCAATGTTCATTTGCCCATTTAGTTGTAATTGTCGATGTCATGGTGTTACCAATGGCATATGCATGCGTTATTAGCTGAGGCCCATCATTAGGAGTGCTTGGGGCTCTATGTGTTCAGACACACTTGTGCTCTTCCAAGCATTAAAGTCTGATGTTAGTTCCACAACACTTCACCGCCTATCCTGTTTTACCAGTCTGCCTAACCTAGGACATCCGACATCTGTAATGAGGGATGGCCACCAACCTCAAGACGTCTGGATGTGGTTTCACCTTCGTTTCGCCACGTGTTGAAGATCGGCACACGTTGAATAAACTCACCACAACACTCCTCAAGTAAGTCATGTAGTTTCTGAAATGCTTGCGCTTTCCCTCAAGCTCAGAAAGATCATGTGCCTTCCCCATTCCACACAAACAGCACGCTCACTGATACTACATGCATCATGCTTTTGTCTGACTAGCATCCACTCCTTGCCAGATATTGCTGCTATGGCCTGTTTGGGTTAATATCGATAGTAGGTTGGGTCATATGTTCTGGCTGGTCGGTGTATATATATACAGAAAAATATTGAAATCATGTAAAAATGCCACAATATCAGTAAAATTCTGTTATATGTTCTTGGTAGAAATTTATATTTATACTTAGCGCGAAGTGTAAATTTGTCAGTGCACAGAATAACTGTTTGGGATTTTATCTATCACGCTGAATGTGTGGGTCTGTGAACTAAGTTGTTTCCATAGACATATCGAAAACCTGTGTAAAGTTTTGTAACCTGTAATGGAGGAGGTGGAGATCAGTGTTTAATATGCCACTCACAATGAGGTCATTACAGATGGAACACAAGCTCGGATTAGAGAAGGATGGAGAAGGAAAGCAGCCATGCGTTTTAGAAGGAATTATCCTAGCATTTACCTTAAACAATTTAAGGAAATCACTGAAAACCTAGATCTGGATGGCTGGATGCGTGTCTCAATCATTGTCCTCCTGAGCCTTGTGTGCGAACCATTGTACCACCGCACACAGTATGCAGTGGCGGAGGAGCTGAGGGTTGTGATGTGGCGTGTTTTAGTTTTGGAGTCACTTTATTGTAGTTTGGGTGTATCTTGATAGACATTTTGATGGTGTTTGGGAGCGTTTTGATGCAATGTGAACCTCCCAGACCCTCAAGACCAAGACAAGCTTACAAATTATACTCCATCTGCATTCAGTTTTAATTATCCACCTGTAAACTATGGGAGGATTAATAACACCGACTCCAACAAAGACGATGTAAGTATTACACAGAAGCGTTTTATTAAAGCAGGCGAAACAAGTTTTCCCCAATCCACGAAAATGTTCTCCGCCATACCATCAGAGGCAACTCCTCCTATATTCCAGTGATAGTTTGCTGTCCTATCTCTTCTTACCATGTATCTATGCACAAGTTCCTCAGCACCTGTACGCTTGTAGAATGGTAGGAGGAAATTTTTCTGGCAGCGACTGTAGGACAGTTTCCTGTCAATCTCGAGTGGTATTGTGGATGGAGCACACAGCAAGATGAATAGATCCACACACACGTCGCCATCAGAAAGGGGAATAAAACCGACATCAAGGATCCATAGTTGAGTCACATGCATCAAGATGAGCTGCTCTCCTTCATTCAGTCTGGGATAGCGGAATAGGATGAAGCTGTCTCCTACAATGCGGATTAACCAGTCATTACAAAAAACATGGTTAGCACCAGCACTGGCGGAAGTCTCCATGAGTTGCAACTTGCTTCCTCAGTCCATAATGCTGCATAACTAGTGTTTGCTGTAAAGTATTCTCCCTACAAATCATCCATTATTGCATCCTTCTGTATGAGACGATGGATGCAGTCCTCGTCTATATGCTTACAGGTAATACAACACCAACATCTCATCGATTGAACATATTTCGCACCAAAAATAAATCAGTACTTTATATCCTTTCTCTCCAGCCTTTCTTTAGCCAATTTACAAGTGTGAGGAGTGGAGATTAAGTGGAGCAGGGGAAGAGGGTAGTGATGGAGGGAGGGGGGAGGAGTGTGATGGTGACATCATTAGTGTGGCATCTGCAAATCTGTCACTCAATGAGATAAGTTGGGGAGCCCCCACCATGGAGAGCTGCTGATCTTGAATAAATTTGGCAACAAAGCAACTTTGCTCACTTTGACTTTATTCCCCCACTGCGTGTCTCATCACATATTTTTTGTTGTTGAATTGATACCAAGTCGCACGCATGTTGGTGGGCAGAAAGTGGTGTATGGTTTTCCATACTCATGGCAAGTGGACAGACTAGTATATGGTTTCCATCACATTACGTGGTACTGCCCGCAGGAGATTGGTGTAAAAGCCTTTTGCATTCATTGTGCATGCTGCAAGGGGTCTGACATGAATAGCTGTAGTCATGAATGAATTTTGACACGTGGGAGAGTTGTGTCACAACGTGCACCACTGGC
This sequence comes from Schistocerca nitens, assembly GCF_023898315.1. NCBI lineage: Eukaryota > Metazoa > Arthropoda > Insecta > Orthoptera > Acrididae > Schistocerca > Schistocerca nitens. The sequence goes on from NC_064615.1 coordinate 537,886,763, forward strand.
AGGACATGAGAGACCAGCATCAGAACCTTCAATAGACGACCTGTGAGGTAGGCAAGTTGATTGGCCCATCGTTTCCACATATTGCTCATATAGAGGGCAGCTACCCATGCCTTGACGTTAACTAGTCCCAGCCCTCCATCGTGCAGGGGGAGGGCGAGGGTTTCTTTAGATACTTTAAATAGGTATCCTGTGGGTAGATAATAACGAAATGCTGCCTGAAGTCTGCAGCCCATCGCCACCAGGAGGAGGAGGATCTGTGCCACATATCTGAGTTCTGAAGCTACTTTACGGTTCACGTATTCCACATGTTGCAGCTAGTTCAATTTATGGAGCAGGTTCTAGTACACCAGCATACACACCATCTGCAGTAAGCATCAATAGTTTGTCGCGGTCATTCCGCGCACATTCTTCATAAACACGTATCAAAGTATCTTAGTTCAGTAACTGGTGGGAGGGGGGCGACAGCGCCCAGCCCGAGACCTTATCTTGTATACAATGCAACTGAATTTTCGGTATTGAGAAGTCCACCCACAGCCTCTCCATTTCGCTTGATGAAGTATAGTATGCTACAGACTACATCTGTGGATTGATTGGTTGATTTGGGTGAGGGGACCAAACAGCAAGGCTATCAGTCTCATCGGATTAGGGAAGGATGGGGAAGGAAGTCGGTCATGCCCTACATTGGTGGAACAAACCAGCAGTAGCAGGTCATTGGCATACACTCTGTAGAAGAAGGTTGTGTCTCACAGTGTTATTTCAGTCAGCATGCCATTGAGACCACTGAGGAGTGGCTCATGCACAATTGCATAAAGGTAGGCAGGAAGGGCACAAAATTGCCATAAATACCTCTTAATGAGTACTGGGCCCTCTATTTGTCCATTGACATGGATCTGAGAGCTGGCTGCTTCCAAAGGGCGCTGCAGTGTGTCGATGATGCTTAGTAGAAATCCCATTTGGTTCATCACCTGGTACACTCTGTCGAAGCTTCATTAGAAATAGATGGAGACGATCACCTGTGAGTCGCCGCTCCCAGCCGATCGCTATTAAGTCTAACAGTGGGCAGTGACAATTTGTGTGTTAGAATATCCCCCCAGCGACGTTTGTTCTGGGGTGAGGATCGTTGGCAATGTCATCTTAATGTGGTATGCCAAAAGCCTAGTGAATAAAAATGGTTCAAATGGCTCTGAGCACTATGGAACTTAACATCTGAGGTCATCAGTCCCCTAGAACGTAGAACTACTTAAACCTAACTAACCTAAAGACATCACACACATTCATGCTCGAGACAGGATTCAAACCTGCAACCGTAGCAGTCGCGCGCCTGGTGAAGACCTTTCAGTTGGCATAGAACATTATAAGTGGTCGATAGTCGCTGACTGATTGGCCTCCAGCCTGCTTGTGTACCAGTACGAGAGGTCCAGTAAAACTCTATTGGTGATCCACTAGACCCTTGAGGCTTGTTGATCACTTGCTTGTCCAAAGCATCTCCCATCTCTTCAGGCGAAACTTCCTCCATTAATGACATCACCGATGACATATCGATAGTGCGCGTCACCTATAGTAACGCTTCCACAGTGGCTTTTTCATCTGTAGTTCTTTTCTGGTGAAGGTGAGGACAATGAGTCTGTACGGCTTGCACTATAGTTGCCTGGGCTGTACAGGAGCGATCGTCTTACGTCATAAGGCGTGTGATTAACCGTTGCCGATGTCGGCGCATGTCCACCGCAATATGATTCATTGCCGGTACATCTGTGGTCTTTTGATCATGTTATCATAGCGGACTATAGTGCCTTTTAATTGGCGCTTTGTAAAGTTTTGAGCCCCAATATGGTGTCGCTCTCGATGCGATGGGGTTAGAGCGCAGAGGTCCCTGAGCAATGCGTAGTCGAAGTCCATTGTCTGTCGATGCCATGCAGTCATGCCCTTGCCAAACTCTGTAAGTGTCTTGAAGATTGCTAGCTTGGTGCAGAGGAGCCGCCACGACAATATCGAGGGGAATCGGGAGTAACGTTCACAGTTGGCCCGTAGTGCAGCGACTTGACGACGGCAGTTCAGGTCCTGGAGATGAGTTATGTTCATCTTCCAACAGCTGTTGCTGTGGCAGACTTGTTGGGGCTGGAGATTCATGATGTAAATATAGGCACTTTGATCAGAGAACGTCTGAGGCCATAGTTTGGTGGCCAGCACTCCCTGTATAAGGCCTTGTGGCTATATATATGCTGTCCAGTCGTCTCACTGAATGATTGGTAAGACACATGTATCCAGAGCTGTGCTGTGTACCTTTTTCCCTGTGTTACCGCGGTGAAAGACATGTAGTGCAAATTTGGTCCTTGGAATGAAAGATGCTGTTAAAATCGTTGGCAAAGAAACTGTGTTCACACATCCTAGTAAAAGAGGAGCGATGTCCGTGGAGTAGATCTTGGCCTGGTCATATTTGGTGGTGCCTGACGACGCATGAACATTAATGAATCGGATGTCGATGGACGGGAGACACATGATGTCGGTGGCTTCATTGCCGTCATGCAGTTAAATCACGTCGCTGGTGTCTACGGGAACACCAGACAACACGCACATAGTGTAACGAAAAAGTCTGGCAGTACATTCTTTCACGCTTCTTGCAGGAATGGAAAGTCGACTCCTGTGGCTCGTAATGTTTCTCTCAGGAGTTGGATCTCAGCAGGGATGCTAACAACTGCTGATATTCATCGTGGCTAATCGGTAATCCCGGTGGTGCGGTGGTAGTGCAGGGTTATCTATGATGATGATGATGGAGAGAAGCGGTTCTCGCGAGTGACTTTACACCCCGCTGAACGCGGCTCTCTTGATGCTGTTCAGACCTCGGCGAGCTCAGGATCTTGGTCCTGCCATCGTCGACGTTCTCGGTTGGCGACAGGGCACGGAAGTATGTTTATGTTCCATAACGTCATAGTGGTAGATAGGAAGGGAACGGGCGGCTTTGCAGCCTGTACTGGAACCTTTCTGCTGATCGCTGATTACTGCAGAGGACTGGCAGATGATCGCCGCCCGTCCTGTCGTCAGTGCAGTCAGGATGGAGTCGGTATCAACGGTGTCAGCCTCATGGTCGGCATCCTGTGGGATCAGTTCTTCTTCCTCTGGCAGATACGAGCTGCCATGTTGTAACACGTTCCTGCAGCTTCACTTCCATTGTTTTGGTGAAAGCTGTTTTCGTACTTGTTCTTCGTGATGGCTTTGACTAACTACTCGTTGGCACAAAGGCTTCGGTTGGTACTATAAGTGCATCTATCGCCATTATGCTCTCGGCGGTGCCTGCAGTGTTTGGTGGTATCGATGGCGTTGAACGGAGTTCTGCCACTGGGAGAGCTGATTGAATGGCCAGGAGTCGATCTGCGGAGGGTTGTTCCAGTACTTACAATGCCTGTCTGTTGCGTTTGAATAGAAGGAGACGTTGTGAGTGCCGCCACGTAAGCTACTGGGAGGATTGTTGGCGTCGGTGGGTGTGTCACATCTTGCGGCGGAAGTTGCGAGATTCGACTTAGGAGGCACTCGGAACGTAGGTGACCTTCATTGCCGGAGCTGGAATACATTTTAGGCTCGCCGTTGTCCACGGGTAGCGTCTTTGATTACTAATCAAATCGTCCACGGTCCCAGGTTCGAAACCAATCACCACTTAAACTTTGATTAATAATCAGCATTGGCGGCCGAAGCTTTTGGCGGACACGAAGGCGATTAGTAGAAAGAAACTCTCCCCGCACGCAGGCTATCATTATCTTGATGAAATGTAAGACCAGGATGGCTTACGATAAAGGGCAAAAAAAAAATGTCGTCAACATATCACAGTGCTGAACGGCTAAGGTGAATAAGAACCAAAGGGGTCATGCTATGAAATGAAATGGGACCCCGGACCATCACTCCTGGTTGAGGGGCCATATGGCATGTGTCAGTCAGGTTGGTATCCCAACGCTGTCCGGTGCATCTCCAAACACATCTTCGCTGGTCATCACTTCTCAATTCGAAGAAAGACTCATCACTTAAGACAACTGTAGTCCAATCACTGGGATTCCTGGTTGGAGACGCCCCGGACAGCGGTGGACTACCAACGTGACTGACTGGTGTCATGCAGCCCGATAGCCAGGACAGACGGATTGGGATTTCATTTCATTTCTTAGCAGTATCCCTTTGGTTGTCCTCCTCGGCACTCCGACGACGATATTGCACATCCATTTTCGTTGCCCATCATGGCAGATTATCAGTAAGATAATTCCCGCCCGCACATGGCGAGAGATTCTGCTGTTTGTTTGTGTGCTTGGCAAAGCCTACTTGCCCAGAAACGTCGCCGGATGTCTGCCCACTTCAGAACGTTTGGAGCATTATGGGCTGGGCGCTGCGACCATCGCGGGATATTGACTATCTAATGCACCAATTGGACAGAGTTTGGCACGATGTCCTCCAGGATGACATCCTGTAACGTTTCAATCAATACCAAACTGAATAACTGCTTGCGTAAGGTCCAGAGGTGGAGCAAGGCGTTATTGACTTGCTCAGTTTGTGAAGTTCATTCTGTTGAATAAAACACCCAGTTTTCTGAAAATGTAATTTTCTTTTTCTGTTTATGTACATCGCATCTACTGATTTGCGTTCCATTTGGACAATTCCTTGTGATTTGATGCTTCAGTTTCGTTTTTAATTTTTTCCCCTTTTTTAGATTGTTTTATTTCTCTTTACCTCTGAACCATCTACCTATTCACAAAAATGATTACTCCATTTCATTTTTCCTTTTGTACTGAACTCATTACTCAGTTCATAAATATGAGATCGATCGTGACGATTCGATGTCTTCCTAATCCCTTACTGTAGAGTTAGACGATAAATGTTTTATTAGTCTACGTAACAAGAATTGATTCTGATGTAACATTACAATTGTCCGTCCCTTGTATTTACGTTATCAATTTCCTTCGTGTAAATCCAGTTTTCGTATTTGATTTCTCTCTGTCGTTCCAAGTTTACTAAGATTTGCTGGATATCAGTGACGCAATAAGTTTTGTGCGGGATAGGTTGTAGTAACTAATCCTGCAAAGCCTGATATGCAAGTACTGTTTGTCTTAATTCTGAAAGATTTGCTGGGTATCAGTGACGCAATAAGTTTTGTGCGGGATAGGTTGTATCAACTAATCCTGCAAAGCCTGATATGCAAATACTATTTGTCTTCATTCTGAAACTTATTTAGTACAGGTTTTGAAGCAACTGATGTATTTAAGTAGAAACACGAGGTCAAAATACCTGCAATCTGATAACTAATTTTACATAAGGAAAAACGATGTTTTAATTGCTATTAATTAATTAATAAATTCATAAGTTTGGTAATAATAATTTAGCGGGGCAAAATCCATTTTGAGTTTCGATATCCTCTGATGAAACGGACTCGTTTGGCCGTTTTTGAGGGAATCGCGATGTATATTGGATGCACTGAATTATCTCCACGACTGACACCAGTATAGCATGAAATTACATGAAACTTAAATTTTATATATAATACATGTCAAAGTTTTGAAGTCACGTTTGTTTGGCGAACTTGGAAATGACATCATACGCTACTACTGTGAAAATAGCAGCCAAGTTTGAAGGTGAGTACTTGGGGACTAGAGACAGTTCTTGTGACACTATTGGAACGATGTTGACGGGTGTAACAAACGGACGCTTCGACAGGTAAGAATGTATGCATGCTTTCAAGATGGCTGTTCATTCTTTTCGCCTACTAGCGTGTAGTTGACAACACTGCTGGAGCGAGATGGTTGAATGTATCTCATTAATGTTCCATTTATTTTGGAAGCCAAAAGAATATTACGCAAAATCATTGTTAAAATTTAGAAAACCTGAGTCAACATACGGAGCCCTGAGCCGGCAATAATGGAAAACAAAAGACTGCAAGATGGGAGTTGTCGATTTAAGAAACAACGTTATTAGCAGATGTTCGAATTACTGCCACTGAGTAAGGTGGCGCAATGGTTAGCACATTGGACTTGCACTCAGGAGGACTACGGTTCAACCCCCGGCTAGCTATCCAGACTAGCTATCCAGATTTATACGTCCCGTGATATGCCTAAAATGCCTAAGACAAATGTCTGCCTGGTTCCTTTAATAAGGGAACGGTCGATTTACTTCGTCATCCTTTCCTAATTCGAACTTTTACTCTTCCTTTAATGACCTGGTCGTCGTCGGGATGTCGAACTCCAATTTTGCTTCCTCCTCCTAGTTAAAGCGACTTAAAATAAATTATATCTTCAAAGATTCCAGCGTATGGGGGAATACTGAGCGGCAATTACAATGATCGCTCTTCTTTCCTCATTCTGTATTTCTGACTTCTCCAGTCCTGAGTAGGGTAAGGTTGCTATTGATTGGCTAGCTGTATCGATGGGTCGGCTCGATTTCTGTATGAATCTTGTCAATATAAGCATGCTTTCGGTCATTAAGTGTACCACACTTTGCCTAGATTTGCGATATTAATGGTGAATTATTCAACGAAGGCACAAAGTAACAATGAAGTAAGATTTTCTTCTTGTAAATGTCTTGTATTGATGATTGAAACACCGTTGTGATATGGTAATAGTGATTAAATTTCTGTAGTCATCATTGGAAAGTACGAGTAGGTCACACTATTTTGTCATACTCACAATATTGTATTACGTGCAGTGCACGGAACTAGGTGTTGTTAAGCGATGCTGTGCTAGTTATCTTCAACGAGCCACCTCAATTTTTTTTTTTCTTTTCCGCCGGACCCGCAGCTTAGAATACGTTATAAAATGGCATTTTATGATGAATAATTCCAGATAAGCTGCGAAAGGTTAGTTAGTAATGATTCTTCTTTAGTACACGTTTGTTATGGATATAGCGCCATTCTTAAGCAAGCCTGTTGAGGTTACATTTGGTGAATCTACTTACGTTTATTAAAGCTGTACATAAAGATCATACTTGCACCCAGCTGGAGCAGATACCTACGTTCCATCTGTGAGTAAACTGGCGACTGCCAATTATAATTTTGTGAAATACTTTTAACACTAATATCAATGAGTAGAAAAAAAACATAGATACAAATTATAACAAAATTATATCAATAAAACACAACGAACATCACCGACTAGGAAAGATTAGACCGTAAACATGATGCATCAATGTAAATGAACTCTTAATCCAGCTGTGAAAAGGATTTCAAGAAAATTTCTGTTCAGATAAACCTGACAAGATTATAAGAACCTAGTAACAAATAGGCAGTCGACAGTTTACTCACTGATGGAATATGGGCATCTACTGCAACTATATGTAAGTACACATGTTAACTGATCTTTGTGTACAACTTTTATAAACGTAAGTAGAGTCACCAAATGTAACATCTACAGATTTACTTGAGAATTGTACTATAACGGAAAAAGCTTGTGGTAAAGGAGAATCATTACTAATTAAACTATTTTAGCCTGTCTTAGAAATAGTCATTACAAAACATCGAATTTTGTCAAAGCTTAGACTCAAGTACGCTACTGTGACCAAAACTTAAGTAATGGTTTTCGTTATGTCTTACCTAACATTTTGTAAGTGTTTTGATAATCAAACAAAGCGACAGTTTTACTTTTTGCCTAATTGGTTTTGAATAGATATACGTTGCTTTCAGATGCCAACAAACAACTCCTAAAAATAAAAAAAAGGAATGTGGTATGCATTGACATTTATTGAGGTATACGAAATATTTACTGGCTATTACATTATAGCTCACTCATGGAAACTGCCTGACACAATAATGAATCAAACCTATGCCACTGTTGGGGATGATGACACGGTTTTATTTCTTAAAAATGTCATGAACGGTGAATATTTAAGAGTGCTGCGTCTATTTTAGTGAGAAGCAAAAGATGAAACAATTACTGCAATATCGGAGGATTTATTAGACGATTTCTTTAGGTGGCCTGTAAATAGCAATCTTACAATAATTGCGGGACTCTAATGTACACTCTTAGATAAAAAAAGAAAAACAAAAACGACGTACCATGAAAGAAGTATCAGGATGGTATGATATCGGTAGATGTGATGTACATGTACAGACAAACTAATAAATACAATTTCAGAAAAATGTGGATGATTTATTCCGGGGAAAGAGGTTCACTAATTGAGCAAGTCAATAACACGTCCTTATACAAGCAGTTACAGGGTTCGGCACTGATCGTCAAAGTTATAGATACCCTCCTGAGGGATATCGTGCCAAATTCTGTCCTGCTGGCTCGTTAGATCGTCAAAATAGCGAATCGGTTTGAGGATCTTGACCATAATGCTCAACAGGTTCTCAACTGCGAAGAGATCCGGTGACCCTGCTGGCCAAGGTAGGGTTTGGCAAGCACGAAGACAAACAACAAGAACTGTCGCCCTGAGTGGGCGAGCATTATCTTGCTGAAAAACAATATCGTTGACGTACCGCTGTACTGTAATGGTGCCGCGGATGACGCAACACGGAACCGCATTTACGTAATCGACTCTTGCACAAGCAGGTCAGCCTCTCTAAATGTACTCAGAGGCTGGATGCTTTCTAAACACAGAGACAATGTATAGCAGCCATCTTGGTGCGATGATATATGCAGAGCGCACAATTCAGATGCACTCACTCGCTCTGACGGTGCTGCACTGCAAGTGCATTGAACGCAGCCATAACGAAACTGCACTATACGAGAAAACGTAGACGACGTGCAAGACATACTGTTTATAAAAATATGAATAATATTGAATTGATAACTACTGCTGCTGACAAGAAGAATAAAATACCTTTAAAATCAGTCGCTGCACGGGCTATAAAGAATGGTTCTGGTTTTGTACGATGTAATTTGGATTTCAGTATAGAAAATAATGATACGTTCCTTCGTGGCAATGGTTGGTTGACTGTTGCTATTGTTCGGGGAACTAGTGGAATTTCTAACGTTGCTGTAAGTTTTGGTGAACACCATGTTATTTCATGAAGTACTTATTTTTGGGAGGAAGCTAATAAAGCTGGCATTCCAGACCGTAAAATCTGGTTATGCAACTGTATGGATGGTGACAGACAGCTTTGTATCCCAACGGTCTCCGGGGAGTCTCAAGGCGCGTCTTCCATGGTCATCAGGGTCCAGTCCGAAGCGAAACTCATCAGTGAAGACAATTCTGCTCCAGTGAATGAGATTCCGCGTCGAATACGTGCTGGCCACGCCCCAGACGGTGGTAGGATACCGACCTCACTGTAGTTCTCTGTAATACCCGATAACCAGGATCGATGGTGTAAGGTGATATTTCATTTCATAGCAAAACCCCTTTGGTTGCGATCCGTGGTACCATTACAACACAGCGGCACGTTGACGATATTCTCGGACTTGTTTTGTTGTCCTTCATGACAAGCCATCCTGGGCTTACGTCACAGCAAGATATTGCTCGCCCATACACGGCGAGAGTTTCTACTGCTTGTCTTCAAGCTTGCTAAGCTCTACCTTGGTTAGGAAGGTCGCCGGATCTCTACCCAAATGATAACGTTTGGAGCATTATGGGGAGGGCCCTACAAACATCTACGGATTTTAGCCCTCAAACGATCCAGTTCGACAGAATTTGACACGGTATCCCTCAAGAGATCATCCAATTACTCTGTGAATCAATTCCTAGCCGAATAAGTACTTGCATAGCTGCCGGAGAAGGACCAACAAGTTACTGACTAAATCAATATTTGTGAAACTCTCTCCCTTGAATAAATCATCCACATTTTTCTGAAATTGTAATTATTCGTTTGTCTGTGCACGTAAATGTCATATGCCGATTACCGCCGCATTCGGATAACTTCGTGGTGTGTCATTTTATTTGTATTAGAGTGTGGCTCGCTTTCTCGGTTACGGCGACAGTGTGCCCGACTGCCCAGGCTCGCGGGACGCTTGCGATGCGCCCGCGCCCCCAGAGATGTCCATCTGGGCGACTTGTGTGGCCGCGCGGCGCTGCCGGCGGCATGCTAATAACGCGCTGCCGTCGTGCCGCCGGCCGGCGATAGCCACCCACGACAGGCCGCGCGCCGCGCGCCGCCGCGCAGATTGGCCGCCGATCGGCCGCACCGCTGCGCCGGCCTAATGGCACCTCGCTCTAATTACTGCCGCCGCCTCCCTGGGTGTTCGGCGCGCATCGCGGCCGGGGCATCTGGCGACACGACGCCGGCGCGTGACGGCTCGGTGAGCGGCGGCCGCGACCCCGCCACCCGAGACCCGGCGCTGCCGCCTACCGCTCTCACATCGCCGGGCTCGTCCGCAGCTGCTGGAAGCGGACCACTTGCGCGACAGCGCATACTGAGAAGAACAAACTGACCGAAATGGAATGTGTTGCACCGTAAGTACACTGATGGATTGTAAATTTCTGGTAACACCTTGGGCGACCAAACTGCTTAGGTCATCGGTTCCTAGGCTTACACACTACTTACGCTACCGACAACACACACACACCCATGTCCGAGGGAGGACTCGAACCTCCGACGGGGGGGAGCCCTGCGGACTGTGACAAGACGCCCGAGACGGCGCGGCTACCCCGATCGGCTACACAGATTAGCCAAACATTATGACCACTGCCCACCGCGAGGTTGAATACATCATGGTACTTCTACATCTACATCTACATCTACATCCATACTCCGCAAACCACCTAACGGTGTGAGGCGGAGGGTACCTTGAGTATCTCTATCGGTTCTCCCTTCTATACCAGTCTCGTATTGTTCGTGGAAAGAAAAATTGTCGGTATACCTCTGTGTGGGCTCTAATCTCTCTGATTTTATCCTCATGGCCTCTTTGCGAGATGTACGTAGGAAAAGCAATATTCCATCTCCGTAACGCTTTCGCGATTACTAAATGATCCTGTAACGAACGGCGCTGCTTTCCGTTGGATCTTCTCTATCTCTTCTATCAACCCTATCTGGTATGGATCCCACACTGGGGAGCAGTATTTAAGCAGTGGGCGAACAAGTGTGCTGTAACTTACTTCCTTTGTTTTCGGATTACATTTCCTTACGATTCTTCCAATGAATCTCAGTCTGGCACCTGCTTTACCGAAGATCAACTTTATATGATCATTCCATTTTAAATCACTCCTAATACCTACTCCCAGATAATTCACGGAATTAACTGCTTCCAGTTGCTGACCTGCTATATTGTAGCTAAATGATAAAGGATCTTTCTTTCTATGTATTCGCAGCACATTACACTTGTCTACATTGAGATTCAATTGTCATTCCCTGCACCATGCGTCAATTCGTTGCAGATCCTCCTGCATTTCAGTACAATTTTCCATTGTTAAACCTCTCAATATACTACGGCATCATCCGCAAAATGCCTCCGTGAACTTCCGCTGTTATCCACAAGGTCATTTATATATATTGTGAATAGCAACGGTCCTACGACACTCCCCTGCGGCACACCTGAAATCACTCTTACTTCGGAAGACTACTCTCCATTGAGAATGACATGCTGCGTTCTGTTATCTAGGAACTCTTCAATAATCACACAATTGGCCTGATGCTGTATATGCTCTTACTTTGTTCATTAAACGACTGTGGGGAACTGTATCAAACGCCTTGCGGAAGTCAAGAAACACGGCATCTACCTGGGAACCCGTGTCTACGAGTCTCGTGGACGAATAGCGGGAGCTGGGTTTCACACGATCGTCTTTTTCGAAACCCATGCTGGTTCCTACAGAGTAGATTTCTAGTCTCCAAAAAAGTCATTATACTGGAGCATTTCTTCGGGCACGTGACGCATTAAGGAAAGATTGAAAGTAGAAGAGAGACGAATGGGCAGTCATTATGGCGAATATACAGACAGAAAATGCAGAATTCCGCTGAGGTAAGCGGTTATCACAAAGGGCACATTGTTGTGGCCTTGCGGCTGGAAACGAGAATCTCAAACGATGAAGCTGGTCATCTGTTGGCGTACTTCTGCCGTGAGCACCTGAGGAAAGTGGTTGAACGATCGTGAAATGCCGGCCGCGGTGGTCTCGCGGTTCTAGGCGTGCAGTCCGGAACCGTGGGACTGCTACGGTCGCAGGTTCGAATCCTGCCTCGGGCATGGATGTGTGTGATGTCCTTAGGTTAGTTAGGTTTAAGTAGTTCTAAGTTCTAGGGGACTAATGACCACAGCAGTTGAGTCCCATAGTGCTCAGAGCCATTTGAACCATTTTGATCGTGAAATAACGGGTCTAAGCCGTATGGTATTACACGACCACGTGTGATCAGAAAACGCAGAGGTCGGATGGCCCCCCACTGTTTAATGCGAGATAAGCAGCTATCTCTGGGAGATCTGACGACAGAGTACAATGCTGGTGCAGGCGCAAGTGTTCCGGAGCACACCGTTCAAAGACCACTGTTGAACATGGAGTTCCATACCTCACGACTCCTATGTGTTCCTGTGTTGACCCAAAGACATCATCAGTTATGATTGCAGTGAGCACAACATCACTGAGTCACTTGAAGTCTGCCCCCCACGGCGATGACATCTTCCAGCAAGATAACAGTCCGTGTTTAAGATCAGAATCGTGCTACAGTAGTTTGATGGACATTATGGTGGACTAACATTGAACTTGGCTAGCAAATGTGCCTGATCTGTACCCAATGGAGTACAATTCGGGTGACCCAGTAAACCGCCATTCCGTCATTTGGGGAACAGCTTGACCTGTGAATAGAAGTCTAGTGCGACATACTTCCGGAGACCTATCAAGGACTTCTAAAATCTATGCCAGCGGAATCTCGGTTTGTACTGTGTTTGAAGAGGGGAGCAGTACGCAATTAAACAGGTGGTCATTATGTTCGACTCATGACCGAATGTTACCGAAGTGATACTGAAATGTTTCTATACCTGTAAGACATGTTGATTAAAAGTTCATCGTTACGCGAGCTTTTGCTGACTATTACTAGCACGGAGAAAAGCCATTCCTACACAAGAAGAATGGTATAAGCACACTATCTGATGAAAAGTATCCGCGTACCTTGAAAGGTGGCTGTTCTATGTGCTATGATAATTCTGACTATGTCGTGGCCCACAGATATGTGTTAATATGTAAATTTGATAAATGTTTTCAAGCCGTGTAATATCGCTTTAACATTGTCTTTATAATTATACGCTTTTGAATTATGTTTGAGACCACAAGTGTTGATCAGAGAGGTTAGCTTTACTTTGTCAGAGTAGCCAGAGTGTGCTAGTAGCAATTGTGTGGTAATGTACTCGGTCTGAAATGGACAGATGGTGGCCTGCTCTGGAGTGGAGGCAGCATCATTTGGAGCAATTTTTGTAATATGATGTTTAGAGAGACATATTAAGCACAATGATTATAATATTGTATGAATGACAGAAGTTAACATTTAACGGCAGCATGGTTTGTTACATTTGTAATTACTTAGTATGCTGATTGTTCTAACAGTGCATATGGTTTACATTTTCTGTAAATCCTTTTAATTAAATTGTATTGTTCTGTCTTTCACTGCAGTGATAAAATCTAAACAGATGTTTTGCGGATTAGTTCACGTGTGGGAAGAGCTGAAAGTTGTATTGTTGTTATGACCTAATGAAGGTAAATTAAAACTTAAAGTGTCAGTCCAGTAATTTTGTTACCGGTGAGTTTAGTATCCAACTTTTCATTTGCATTCCTGGTTTTATTTGACTGCGCACTCGCATTGCACATCGTGAGTTGTGTATTGAGTACTACTGCTGAGTATTAATCAAATCCTGTCTCATATTGCCCATCGCGTATAAGGGAAATGAAATTTAATTTTGACAGTCAGATCATTATTTTATAAACACAAGGATGCAGAGCAGACGAGCGGTCCATTGCGCACAGGTAAGTCATAAATTTCCTTGTCATTGTTGTTTATATTCAGAGTCAAGCACAGTGATAGTCAGAATTCATATACGAGACTAATATCAGTATAAATTCAGAGGTTTAATGCGAGTGAAACATTTTATGAAAGTGCCACATTATGATTTCAAACAGATTTCAAAGAGAAAGTCAGATTCGGTTAATTCACTGATCATTGTTACGTAATTACTATAATAGTTCATATACTGCTATTGGTTTCTGAACGAATGAAGATCCCCAACATTCACGGTCAACAATTAACACAAAGTCATTTTGTCAGAGAGTATTTTTTGTTTGGAACTGATTTGTTTCTCGCAGTCATATTGTGTGATCGACTCGTTGTTTGTTCACATGTTTGCATCCCAAATAATCTTCAGAAACATTTCTCAATTATTTAGCATAGCATTTTTTGTATGTAAATTGAGGTTGGAGGGGGGAAGGAGAGGAGAAAGGTAAGTAAAGGATTAGTGATGTCAGCTGTAGCGGGACATTACGCGGAATGAGAGCCACAAGTGAAAATGTGTACCGGGCCGGGATTTGAATCCGGCATCTCCTGTTTATTAGGCAGGTGCGTTAACCACTCCAACATCCGGGATCCAGTGTAATCGCTACTGCGCGGTCTATCTCAGTACGCCTCGGGGCCGACCCACACTCCCACCGAGCGCCACCTCTCCGCAGCCCCTGTCTATTTGCTCCATGTTCGCTACTCTGAGATTCTCGCAGGAGATCAGACGTATTTCTGCATCCGAATGAAGAAGGTGGATCCGTTGGCGATCTAGGCGAATGAATAATATGAATGCGTGGTGTCTGTTCTTTCTGTCCCAAAAAGAAACTGACTAAAGTCATCAAAAACCGTTAGACTTTTAAGATTTTATTTCTTTTGCCACTTTCATTCTCTGACCCGAAAGGCAGAGCGGGGCTTTCGGTAGTTAATCCACAGCTAGGATATTCTCAGTCAAGAAGCAATGAGATGGGAATGGTACTTCTAAGTGATAATGATGTTTGATGATGGCGAGTAGGGGACAGGGGTATTACAGGTTCTGACATCAAACTTACACACAAATGAAACCTCCTGATAACCGCTGGAGGTATGTAGGTGTTTTAATGACACACCGGTACTATATATCGCAGAGGAAAATACGACAGCCAAGTGAATGTATGTTTAATTTTAGTAACATACTAAGGTCAGATACTTTCTAGACATGTAAAGTAGCGTGTCTGATCCTGCTACAATAGTAACGCTCATGCTTAATTTCTGTGAGATTTATATTGAATCTCTTCTAAATGCCAACGGAAAAAAACTGAATCACTTCACGTAATTGCGTGTGTTGGTGATCTACTGCTAAAAGTAAAAGACACTTATGGCTAGAAACGGACCTAGTGGAAGATGGGGTAAAGTGGAAGTGTGGGGAAGGTTGTTAGTGTATACTTTTTGCCTTTAACAGTTCTGCTGGCAGCCAAGAAGCGCTCATACTAGTTAAAAAATACCATTGTTCTTAGTGAAAAGGAAGACGCCTTCAGCCGAAAGACAGTTGTTATCAACTTTCGGCGTATGTATATCCGCACTAGCCGTTTTATCCAGCTGGACTTGGAAAAGTAGACACTATGTATGTCTTCAGAAAAACGGACATAGTCTAATTTATTAATTTCTCTTACTTTAAAATATTTATTGAGTTATCTTATGATATGCAGATTCAAAATATATACGCGGAAAGCTTAAGAATTGAACGAAGGCTGAACAATTACCAGTCGTTATTCATTAGTCTACCTGCATATTACTAAACAGCGGAAAAATTTACGATGGTAGTTCTGTAATCAGAAATAATGATGTACCCAAACGCTCACGTCTTTGCTGCAAGTTCCTTGGCATGAGTCTTGGTGAAAGGTAGGGTTTCCATTCCTGCATAGACCTACTCTGTTCAAATATTAACCAACACCAAGCTGTTTACTTTCAACGTCCTCTCTCTCTCTCACTGTCAGCCTGTAAATACATTAGCACTTCTTTGTCAACGGAAGGGCCACAGGTGTTTAAAAAGTACGAGGGAAGACAGTCATTGGTACAAGTAGAAGTAATCTTTCAGTACAGGTAAGCTACTAAAAAGAAGGAAACGAATGAAGATAAGTTTTTACTGGACTCAAAATGAAAATTACATATTCAACATCAAATTTGGAAGACATATTTCAGTGTGTCACTTGGCTTGACGATTCCATTTTTTTTTTCGAAGTAACTAGACAACTGATGTAATTGTCAAAATATTATGCTAATGAATGGACCTTTAAAGCTGATAGTAAGAAGTAGTCGGAATCCAGACGGCAAGTTTAAGACAACTGCATTCAACAAAACACATAGTGAAGAAAAGTAGGTCCGTACCGATTCTCGTCACTTGGACGTATGCTACTAAAACGTCAAAACCCACGATGAAGGACCAACTATTAGGCATCAACAGTACGTTAACATAAGTCACCTAGATGTGAGGAATCAGAGCTGGAAATCGAAATATTGAAAACGTTTACTGACCTGGCAGTCATAAAGAGAAAGACATTTATTCTTAAAAAAAATACTTGCTTCTACGGAGTAATGTCATGCACAGTAAAATAGCTTCCTCACGATTTAGAAATCGAGTCATGAAATACTGAAAAGGAAAATACACAGTTCAAGATTCCTGAATGATACGACAGTTAACGTTTTGGTAAGATTTGGAAGAAACTATCAGATTATAATAGGAATTTATGCATAGAAAGGAACAAAGCATAAATTTCTATTAATTAGTGATAATGATGAAGTCTCATACTCCTCGACAGAACGTAGAGGACGATGCAGTAAAGTCTCATTTGAATGCGATTAATAAAATGGACTATATACCACTATGCGGAGATTTCCATGAAAAGTGTAGGAAAGTAATCAATAAACTAAGCTTTTGAAGCACTGCCGATGTATTTTAATCGGAAAGTGGAAAGTGCAAGCATTTGATTAATGTTGTGACTTTTTACGGGTTTCTTTCGGCATAAGAATATGCATATGATCACATAGAATGTAAAGGCACATATGTTCTGGTCAGCATTGCATTACCACCACAGTTTACTTTTGTTGCTCTGTTCGCAGAACTCTCCGAAAGGCGTAACAATGTTTTCATGAAACGTTTGTGAAAATCGTTTTGGCAGTTTTTAGGCCTGACATCACTGAACTGTGCAGCAACTGGATTATATTTTCGTTTCAGTAATGGAGGAAGGTAATCGAACAAAGTGACACATTTTACGTCGCATAAACTTTTTTTTAAATAAAACTTCACTCACTTTTCGATTAAAATACGATAAAATTTGCTTTCCCACTTCTTACAAAACCTGTTTTCAGCTGTACCTAATTCTGAAACGTAAAAAAGTCAAACTACCAGATGATAATTTAAAAAAGAATTAGTAATTTGGCAAGTGTAATCACTGAGACGCCTGGGTTAATAACTTGGACAACAAAATGAAAATCTTGTCCTCAGTATTCGTTACACTCTTTCTTCAAAGCTAATGAAGTTATTTATCCATAAGACATGATTCCAGTGTAGACTTAATTCTTTCCATTTGAGAAAATCTTTTCTAGGAAATGCTAATGAAGTTATTTATCCATAAGACATGATTCCAGTGTAGACTTAATTCTTTCCATTTGAGAAAATCTTTTCTAGGAAATGCTAATGAAGTTATTTATCCATAAGACATGATTCCAGTGTAGACTTAATTCTTTCCATTTGAGAAAATCTTTTCTAGGAAATGCGAGGTATTTTAAGTTTGAGAAAGCACTGCGGAAAATAGGAGAAAAATACAGTTACAGCCAGCGTTACTGTTAAACGAGTATTTCAATGTATTATTCACTAAGCTCTGAGTTACCTCAATCCGAAAATTTTCTGGAACTTTCGACAACAACCACCCCAAAAGATTTTGTAACAAACATATTTCATTACAACGATTATGAATTTTGAAAAATAGCACTAAAATCAGTTTCAATGTATCTGCTAACAGGCAAACAATGTTTATTTATCTTTAAATGACCTAATAAGCATTTTACGAGACTGAAAAAGATCAACGTTTTTGTTCTTAAAATGATCTTTGAAATATGTAGTTTCTTTGCGACACTTTTGTATCTAATCGTAATTAGGTCTTACATAAAAAATTTTCACTCGTTTGTATTTTTAAATTAGGTCATTCAGGCGATGAATCGCCAAGTCCAGTAAAACAATTCTTTCAAGAATTTATCTGTCTGCTAGAAAAGAAATTTTAATTTTCGTTGTAAGTTGAAAAATATATGCAAGTGCACGTTGTAATGCTCAATTTCATCTCCGTATTCACTATGCAAGTCAGTAAGAAACTCGTAGGAAAGCGGCTGATTAAATCCCCGACTTCTTATTAAATTCATAGCTTTTGCAATCAAACTCCTCACATGATCCCACTTTAAAATTTTTAGTACAGAACGACTGTTGGTGTAAAATAAACAAAAGAATAACGGAGGATTTTAACTGCAATCGAAAATTTCTTGAAAATGGTAACAATATATACTAAAGTAATAGAGCCACTATAACAACACTATAAACAACGTCCAAAATTAAGTTAAAGCTTCTTGTTTCATTTAAGAAACTTGCCCAGAAGTCTCACCTTTTAATTGGGTTCATTTCAGGCATAGGTCTTTGAGAGTTTTCGAAAGAGATTCTAACCACGAAAACCAAAAATCTTGCAATGTCACCAACGTCACTGCTCTCTTCCGTGGTAAGAGTAAAACGGAAGGTAAATTAATTTAATACTGCTCCGTTTAAACATAGGTTTCAATTAATCTCCAGTGTATTCCACTGTTCTCATCACTGATCTGGCAGACAACCCAATGGTTTCGATTTCTGGTAAAAATAATGGGCACATCCCTTCAACAAAGGCCTTACTTCAAGTTTTCACGAACTTTGCTTCGGTGTACGACCTGCCATCCTTGACTTCCTGAGTGAATTTTTCGTTTTTTTTCTTACTAACCATATTTACCTTTCATAAGAAAATTTTGGTCTGACAAGCGTCATCTATCGCCGTTCATATGCAAAAATTTATAACGTCGCTCGAAATTTTCCTACTTCAAAACCAAGACGCATTCTCCACACATTCAACAAAGGTACAAAAATGTATCTCTGTGTCCAATGTTAGTTGGAAACCCTGTACCAGTCTTACCTCTTGTTATAACTGCTTGATGATCGTATGGATGCAGTAGATATTCACTGTAACATTTTGGAATTACTAATAATAATGATGAATTAAACTCTGCTAGTGTTTCCGTCAACTGCAGACCAGTTGGTGGAAAGATAACGCCGCACGAAGAATTTAGTTCATGAACAAGACATGTTGCGTGTTTAACGCCGTAAAAATAGCGGCGAAACACGCTGTTTGGGTAGGAATTACAGACTCTTGCCTCTAACCAGTAGCATCGAAATATCTTTTCTTATACAAAAACACAAAAAGTTCTAGTTATTTTGTTCTGCGAATCATTATCTGTGTTATTGGTGGTGGCATCTAATGCTTATCCACACACGTGATGTCACTACTAACTGTCCGCGTTATGTTGGAGTACAACTGTTGCCAACAAGATTCTCGGATTCCTTTCCAACAGAACATGAATTGAACCAGCTCGGACTTGTGTGCGGACATGGAAGGACACATCCTGGCAATCAAACACCTCACACAAGAACGATCTCTCTCTCTCTCTCTCTCTCTCTCAATTACACACACACACACACACACACACACACACACACACACACACACACAAAGCACACAGTCAGTTTTAATTTGTTGTCTGAGAAGACTGTTAACATTGATATATAATTAAATTTAAATTGTCACTGTCTCACGGTTCCAACAGAGGTTTTTGGTTGTCAGGCTAATGCTGGAATCAGAAGCACCCTCCCAAAATACTTCCAAGTGAGATTCCCTTTGCCCCCTCTGTCCCCCTCCCCCTTTTTCAGCCTGTTGGGATCTTTGGCTGTAAAGAACAGCTACTCTAACAGACCGGATCTCCAACAGCCCTCTCTGCTGAGGAGATAATAAAATGATTGTACGGGTGCGAGTAGGACTCGCGTACAGACGGTTCCGCACAATTTTTATTATATATAAAAACAGTTCATCCATTCGGGGAAACGAGAATCTCGTCTGTTTTTGTTTGTTATTAACATTATTTATACTGGCAAGGTGTCGGTACCAGAGGTTCCAAGAACGTTTTAATTTCAGTAATATAAATGTGACAGCTGTGCAGGAGGCAAGCAACAATAATTACAATAATCAATAGTTTTCCATTCAGGCTGACTGGGCCGCATTGGTCAAAGTCACACAAGAGGCAAGGAATGACTTTATTACTCATATGACGCGTTTCAGAATTTATCCATTAGAAGATATCCAGGAGCGATTACTACACGTAGATATGATGTTCCAAGTTATATGTGAAACTAACACTCGCTTCCTTTTCTGCGGAAGTTGTTTCACATCTCCCTTGAAACGTCATGTCCACGTGTAGTAATCGTTCCTGATTGACTGATTTTGGATAAATTCTGAAACGGGTGATGTGAACAATAACGTCATTTCATGCCTGACTTTTATCATTGCGACCCATTCATCTTGAATGCAGAAACACGGGTTGCTTTAATTTCAGGTTTTACGCGGATAACAAACGACAAATATCTTTTCGTGTGACGTAGTTATAAATTAACAGTTTCCGGAATTTTTACCTTTCTTGTACTGTGAAACCATATTTCTTAATGCGCTGAATAGATTCTGATGCGTAAGTTTCCATCAAAATATGTGACAAATGGCCATATCTTTTGACAGTGTTGGTTTAGAAGCTGAAGTTTATTATACCGTCAACGGATCACAGACTTTAGTATGTGATAAATTTCAACCTCATACGTCTACCCGTTCCTTAGCAAAGGGCCTTACAGCAAAATCTCCACATGACACTCAGATGGATGCGGAAATGTGGGATTCATCAAATGTGCGTGGTGTACGAAAGTAATTTTCTTCACACACTACTTCGTATGCAACCATTATTGTGAAGCCTTTGATCCTAAATTCCTAAATGAATGAATAAAAGAAACTGTGTGTGTGGGTGGGTGGGGGGGGGGGGGGCGTCTCTGCACTGATTTCTGAAGGTCATGTACTTATTATTAATCTTATTATTTCGTTTATCGTTGCTACTATTGGTTTTATTGTGCGTATTATTCTTAATTATCTTATTATTATTATTATTATTATTTCTTTACTTTCTCAGACGTTAAGTCTGGTTAACAATGGAAAGTGACGCGGACCTTGATCAAGCGTCACTTTCTTTTAACTGTACGGTATGTGTTATATTGCATTTAGGAACTTTCGGGTAATTGAACATGTATCAATAATTACAGATTTCTGTAGTTGTACATATAAGTTTGGATGTAGCTGTATTGCATTGATGTACTGGTGGATATTGTGTGGTATGACTCCTGTAGTTGATAGTATAATTGGTATAATGTCAACTTTATCCTGATGCCACATGTCCTTGACTTCCTCAGCCAGTTGGATGTATTTCTCAATTTTTTCTCCTGTTTTCTTTTGTATATTTGTTGTATTGGGTATGGATATTTCGATTAGTTGTGTTAGTTTCTTCTTTTTATTGGTGAGTATGATGTCAGGTTTGTTATGTGGTCTTGTTTTATCTGTTATAATGGTTCTGTTCCAGTATAATTTGTATTCATCATTCTCCAGTACATTTTGTGGTGCATACTTGTATGTGGGAACGTGTTGTTTTATAAGTTTATGTTGTAAGGCAAGCTGTTGATGTATTATTTTTGCTAAATTGTCATGTCTTTTGGGGTATTCTGTATTTGCTAGTATTGTACATCCGCTTGTTATGTGATCTACTGTTTCTATTTGTTGTTTGCAAAGTCTGCATTTATCTGTTGTGGTATTGGGATCTTTAATAATATGCTTGCTGTAATATCTGGTGTTTATTGTTTGATCCTGTATTGCAATCATGAATCCTTCCGTCTCACTGTATATATTGCCTTTTCTTAGCCATGTGTTGGATGCGTCTTGATCGATGTGTGGCTGTGTTAGATGATACGGGTGCTTGCCATGTAGTGTTTTCTTTTTCCAATTTACTTTCTTCGTATCTGTTGATGTTATGTGATCTAAAGGGTTGTAGAAGTGGTTATGAAATTGCAGTGGTGTAGCCGATGTATTTATATTTATTATTATTATTATTATTATTTCCGCACGTGTGATGATGGTGGTGATGACGATGTTGGTTTATAGGGTGCTCCACATCGTGGTCATCAGTTCCCGTGTAAGTCTCCAATCTTTCTATTTACAGTCTCGCCACTTCCCGAATGATGGTGAGGATCACACAAACGCCAAGTCCCCGGACGGAGAAAATCCACGACCCAGCCAGGAATCAAACCCAATATCCCGTGATCCCGCTCGTGTGATGTAATTGTCTATTTTTTCTTCTCATTGTATATTTTGTGAAACTACAAGCGTACTCTACAGGTTTACAACCTTCAAAGAAACAAAGCGAAAGCAGACCGCCAAAACACTTTCAAGCATAACACAGTAAAAGAAAAAAAGTGTCGTTAATGGAATGAGAACCCGAGATCTTGGCATGACGATCTCACGGTCTACCACCTCACCCATGGAAGCCCTTAGTATTTGTAACTCACAGATATACTTTTCCTCTAGTAGTGGCTCTGAGCACTATGGGACTTAACATCTGAGGTCGTCAGACCCCTAGACTTAGAACTACTTAAACCTAACTAACCTAAGGACATCACACGTCCATGCCCGAGGCAGGATTCGAACCTGCGACCGTAGCGGTCACGCAGTTCCAGACTGAAGCGCCTAGAACTGCTCGGCCACACTGGCCGGCCCTCTAGTAGTTCTGCTGTTGCTTTTGAGTAACGTTTACGCCCATTTTGCTGTACGACAGCACGTAGCCAGAGTGTTCTTTGGTACTCTATCGACATACAACGTTTGGTACATCTCTGGCCTGAGTGAGATCTGGAGGTTGGGTGTTAGCAGATAGACTGATAGGCTGACAGACAGCCAGATACAGACAGACCGACTGACGGACAACAAAGCGATCCTGTATGGGTTCCGTTTCTACAGATGGAGGCACGGAATCCTCAAACCACAAGAAAAGGATGTGAGAATCCCATCCATTCTATAAAATGAACTTACTTTCTAGTATACAACCCCGGTTCGTTTGTACGTGTGTGTAAGTTACTAATTAACTTGCATTAAATAAATTATGTTCCGCAAAAAATAATAAAAGAAGTCTGTTGCTGCGGTATAATACATGGTTGCTTAAGAAATGAGAGTAACAAACTTTCAAATGTGTGCTAATCCTTAAGGGAACAAACTTCTGAGGTCATCGGTTCCCAGACTTACACACTACTTAAAGTAACTTATGCTAACGACAACACACACACACCCATGCCCGAGAGAGGACTCGAACCACTGGCGGGAGGTGACACGCGATTCGTGACATGGCGCCTCTAACTGCGCGGCCAATTCGCGCGGATGAGAGTAACAAAAACTGAGATAAAATACAACTTTACGGTACTCCTGGAAACTTCAGTGATGCAGGAATACGATATATGTATAATGTTCTATCAAGCAAAATACAAGTTGTTTCATTTCAGAACTTCAGGCTGTATACAGTGGTATAATCGGTCCTAGTAATGTACAACGGCTATTTTAGGGTTCGATATATCGTTCTGAATACCGAATTGCAGAACTAAAATAAATTAAAAATATGGAAAAATCTTCCCGAACGAAGAGAAATACAATTCACTTAATAGTAAATGTACGTAGTATTAAACATCATGAAGTCGTCATGAATATGTGATGGAAGTTTGTATCTAAAACTATTGTCAGTCATTTTAATAAGCATTTGATTTGATAAGACAAAGTTCTACCTTGCACAAACGCGCACTGTTACGATGTTTAAACAACAGTTCTCATTAGGCCTACTGATTGCTCCGAATTTGTTTTTGCAATATACCTAATAGGTTCCCTCGAAAGCTGATGTCACATAATAGCATTTATATCAATAAGTCGAAATAGACGGTGAAGTGATGTCTACACGTAATTCACTAACCGTAGTAGTTTTACCTTAGATGCAGTGACGAACAGTGTGGTTAGTCTGAAACTGGCTCCATGTCTTCTTTTCTCCTTCACAGACGCAAAAACACTTCACGCAGCAACTTATGGTTAACACAGTTCTTGCAGTACTGTTACAAAAATATTTCTATAAAATTGTGTCTGTGATAAACTTAGTGTCCGTTAGTTGTGTAAGGTTTCGAGTAACGATTAATGTACTCAAAAATAAGATGTAAACAAAGAGATATCTTTCGCGCAGATATTACTGAAGGCAAAGAGTCACCTCGAACGTTCGCCGTTCGCGACCATAGAGTAAATGTCTCTGGAGTGAGCATTCACATGCGCAGAACAGATTTCGTATTGTCAACATATATTGCCGGCCTGGTCACGTGTTCTCGGGACGTCGTGTGTTTGTCCGTATAGCGCCCTATATATTTAAAATGTCACTACATCCCTAGTACAGACGGATTCTTTTCGTACGTGTCGTGGATTATTTATATGTGTTGCGCAGACATTTTAACAATATCCATATGATACCGGGGATAAACCAGCTACGTAACTTTTAAGGGCAAGTGATATTACATTTTGCTTCTTTGCGATAGGTGTCACAGTTCAAATCCACTCGATTTTTGGTAGTTTTCGGTATGATACGGCACTTTGTAATATTACATAGCCTGAAGTACATTTTTGCAGTGATAGTCTTGCAAAACGTCTTGACAGTACGCTAGTACTTTTGCAAGTATCCGAAAAAAACCGAATTTGCCACACATTAGCAATTATATCCCTACTAATTCGTCCTTTTTTCTGCTATTTCTGCATATTTATTTTCTCGTTTTTGCGACCTAAAGCAATTTTTCTTACTGGTGATACTTTGAAGTATTTATTTAACGCATTTTTCGTACTTGCTCCCGGTTTATTAAATAAATAGTAGACTGAGTAAATTATATACATAATCGACAAGTCACTGACAATTGCATGGATGATAGTATTTGCTGAAACAACTAACCATTCCCTTTCCTGTTCCACTAGCAAATTCACGAGAGGAAGCGATTGTTTGTAAGCTTTTGTACGAGCCGTAATATCTATTATATAGTCATAAAATCGTAGAAAAATAGGTCTACAGAATCAAGCCTTAATTATAATGCGTCTCGAAATTTTTAAACATATACGGTGTCTCTTACTAATATGATAACTATAATTCGAGCTACATGGTATGTACCCATCAAAAGTTACTATCCCTCCTTTCACATATTTTTCTTTGAATCCGTAGCAACAACAGTAATTCACCATCGCTATTACATTATCAACAAAAGGTGAAATACAACAAAAACTTTTGCTACTATAAACTTCAAACGCTGCAGAAAGCACACACGCACAGCGAAGTCCAGAAAACACGTGACAATCCTGGTATAATGTTGACAACAAGCGCAGAATGCAATGCTAACTCCAGAGATATTTACTCTATGTTCGCGACAGGCAAAAAGAATATCTCTGCTGTCAATTGATCGACAATTCTTAATTTTGAGTTGCATATATTTAGTAAACTGCAACTGACAGCTATAGAATGCATTGTAAACAATTTTTAGAACATGCGGCAGCTGTGAGAAATTGCTTAAAATTGTTAAAATGCAAATATTTATGTTCTAATATTGCCGAGTTTTCACCTTAATATGTGACTGTTTACTGATGTAGCTGGATTTGGATTTACATTGTTTAAATACTTAAGATTTAACGTTCATTCATACTTCGCAATGTAGTGAAAACTCAATGACCTTCAATGAAATCGGAAAACTGTTTTCATATATATTTTAATTTTTGAAACACCCAACTAGCTTTAGATATTAAGTAAGTAATTACTCGCTGCTGTTGCTATACGGTTCTATTTTAGCTTTCAGTTTCAAGCAATGAGGTGAAAATTATTTTTGCGATTTCTTGGAATGCTGGCAATTACGCCCTCTTAGTTCAGCCGTTAAGGAAAACGGAGAAGGGCTGCGACAGTGGGTATTTTACACACTTCATTCACTGGCAGAAAACCAGTTTATTTACACAGTTTCAATCACGTAGCAATTACGCTTTTATTTATTTTTCAATCTAATTAAAATGCCAAGAAATGAGGACTTACTTCAAATTCAATGACAGTTTATATAATTGACACAAAATTTAAATTCATCTTTAGCCCAAGATGACTTAATATTCCTCAAGGGAAGACATGCTCTGTATAAGGCACAGAATGCAGCAAGGCGAAAGCAGAAGGCAGACGTAAATCTAAACAAGACAATCAGAACAGAACGGCCTGAATTACGTGATGGTGAGAATGAAACATGATTTAAACTTGACTGATTAAAATAACTACATCCATAATTTAAAATAACTAAAACGCTAATTTAAACACAGAGAAACCCATCAGTTGGAGGATTAACACTTTTTCCAATAACACAAGAGTAATTAAGTCAACAGATTGAGGTGTATCTGGGGATCACAACGCACATAACAATTTGTTTCAAGTGAACGCCACAAGCTTACAGATAAAAATTCAGCATTATTCGAAGCGTAAAGTTACCTTTAACAGGAGCACTACGTAGAGCGGCCGCAGCTGGAGGAAACAGCGCGAAAGACAAGACAGCAGCAAGAACTGCCGAGCGTGTGCACTCCAAATAACGTAAACAGCCGGCTCAGCAATCCGAGGAGGAGAAGTAGGGCCCGATACTGGGTAGGACGTACCAGCACTGGAGTGCAAGAGATTATTAATGACAGTTTCCTGCAGCATAAATAATTTTAATTAGAGTTCCAACGCACAGCCTCCATCAAATACTGTAAATAACTGTTAAGGTAGAACCAATCTGAGCTCTCACCAAAAACCAAGACTACGTAACTGATTTTTAATAATTTAACCAGAAGACTTAAGAAACCAGCAACAAATATTCAAAAAATTATAATTTCAGCAATAAGACATTAATACAAAAATTTTTCCTTTGGTTACCCTTTTTATATCATTGTTCACTTTGTTGGGCATAGTGTTGTTCAGACCAATATTATGTGTAAAGATCACGTGAAGTATTGCTTAGTCTTTTTGAGTATACATTTCATTCTAAAATCGTTGTCTTGGCATCATTACATATAGACAGTTAATCTCCCAACCTCACTGTTTACAACTATGCATTACCACATTCAAAAGTTTAGAAACGGAACTCTAGCTTAGCCATTGCCTGCGTGTTATTTGCTGTTGTACTTTCGAGAAATCTGCGACCGTGTAAGCGAAAATTTTGATTAGGACCAGATAATAGTTTTATTTCCATTATTCATTTAATACAAGTCAATCTGCATTCAGATTAACTACAGCTCAGTTCAAATTAGGTTCTGTTTAGTCAAAGGTTAGCACACGAATTTAAGTTGGATTAAAGTCTGTGTAAAGTAGTTTTGGAAATACTTATATTTATAGAGTGGGATGCAAAGTTGCGCTAAATTTCATACTGAAAGAAATATAGTAGGGAAGTTATAGCTATTATTTGCACTCTTTCCAAGCTGCATCAGCCAACACAAATTTTTCACCTTTCGATAAACACTTGTTTCGTCGCCATAAAAGACGTAGTATTTGAGAACTGTCCTATTTCAAGAAAAAAATTCTAGGAGAAAAGTTGTAGAGCATTGAAACGCGTTTTTAAAAAAGTCAAAGAAAGTATCGTAAACCCTTCTTGGATAGTAAATATCACTTATCATATTCATGGAATTCGCGTGGCAAATGTCCGTCAGTTTTTTTTTTTTTTTTTTTTTTTTGTTCAATGGCTCTTTCCAATACGGAATCTTGTTGTTTCATTTATCGATCGGTAGAATCATTCTCTGGATTTTGTTGCTCCGCTGACGAGAACGTGTGCTATCTGCCGGGTCTTATTGATCACCGCTAAATCTGTCAGTGGAAAAGGCATCAGTCCTCAACCGACCACAGTTTGGTTATCTTCGTCACTGGGAGTCAGCGCGACTCCTAAATGTTTTATTTGTGGTGAAAGCTTCATAGGTGGAGTGGATCTGAAACGGTGAAGGAAAAGGCATACAAACGCTTATTGAGAGGATTAAGACGAGAAAGGATGGTGAACGCGTTGTTTTGGTGAACTGCATCGCTGCTGTAGTTAATGAAAAGTGCAGGAAATCTTGTCCGAAGGATCTCTATGCTAGAATAGGTACAGTGGAAAATGAGTCCCACAGTTATCGTTCGTCAGTTCACAAATTTAATCTTAAAACCTATTTATTTTGTAGGAATTATATGAAAAAACTAGACAAAAGACAGGTTTCTTTAATATTCTTCATGACATTATAAAGACATTTTGAAAATCTGTGAGAAAACGGAAAAATGTCTGAGGAACTCAAGTGAAAATTCGAGTAGGGCACATTGAAGGGCCGGCCGCGTTAGCCGTGCGGTTCTAGGCGCTGCAGTCCGGAACCGCGGAAATGCTACGGTCGCAGGTTCGAATCCTGCCTCGGGCATGGATGTGTATGATGTCCTTAGGTTAGTTAGGTTTAAGTAGTTCTAAGTTCTAGGGGACTGATGACCTAAGATGTTAAGTCCCATAGTGCTCAGAGCCATTTGAACCATTTTTGAACCACATTGAAGGCCTTCTTGTTCTTGAAGGTAGGTACCACGGTCATTTTGTGGAAAAGTTGTTCAAAGTTGTAAAAAGCCTTTGAACGGCCAAGATAGCATAAAGTATGTTTTTAAAGACAACCGGTTTCAACAGACTATGCTGTCATCTTCAGGTCTTAAACTATTTTGTTGCAAAACGTTTTCATTTTACAAAAAAAATGTTTTGAAGACCTGAAACCGGCTATGTTAAATAAAGAAAATTTTTATGCGATCTTGACTGCTGAATGGCTTTTTACAATTACAAGAGATCGCAATTCCGCATTTTCAAAATGAGAAAATTCTGATTTTTAGATTTGATGTTGCAATTCACAGTAGCGTTGGACGATCAAAAATTATGATGTATCTGCCTGAGTGAAATTCATTTTTGAACTTTTGGAAGAAACTGAAATGAGTGGCAGTTCGCAGTTTCAGATATTTTGAAGAATTATAATGGATGCTTTCCAAATAATGAGACGGCTGTTCCAAAAGTTCTATGAAGATTTATTCGTTGGAAAAATAAATCAGCATGAGAAAACCATGATGTCCTTTTTAAATACGGGCTGACATGTGGTACGAGACCAGAAACAAAGACCAACAAGAGGAACGCATCCGAATTTTTGAAACTTCTGCTGCTGCAATCCTGGAAGACATTAGATTACGAGTTGCTGAAGTGGAGTCGTAGCTCTCTTCAGATATGTTCGTGGATAACGTTGCAAGTGATATTCAGATTCACTGAAATTACTTCCTAGAGTGATTGTAGGTCCAAAAAAGAAGGAGACTCTTCAAAGATAAAGACGTCAATCAAGTGCCTTTCAGATTCTATTTTTTCAGCTACAAGACCGAGACACTTCGTTTCTAATACAGAATACGGTTTTGAATATACAGCATGCGAAAATTATTAAGTAAGAGATCCTGTAACAATGCTGTCAGATTTTGAATTAACCCTACAATAATATCGGGCAGTTTGTAGTATACATTATGCAAACATCATTAGAAATCTGTCAATACAATTCTTTTATCTAGTTTGTGCTCAACAATTTGGACATCCATGTCGATAAAATTAATAAGAAACAATAAGTAGTAACCTTGTAAACAAACTTTTTGTCCTTTGTTTAATTATATTATGTTAATATTATTATTTAGAAAACTATTACCTTGATAACTACGATGTCTGTTAAATTTATTGTTGGCGATACTTACTTACCTGTTAGACTCAGATAGATTGCACACCCTCCACATTCTCCAATCAGAGAGTACGCTTATTGAGACTACAAGCACTGTTAGTGTGGCTGACTAGCAGTCATTCCTCACCAGATGATGCTGCTGTTGCCTGAACGGTCTTACATTGATAGTGGGTTGGTGGTCATAATATTCTGGCTGATCAGCGTGTACCTTGTGCATGTGATACATGATGATGCCACCACCTGTATATGTGTATATCGCTATCCCATGACTTTTGTCACCTCAGTATATATACGCAATGACAAAAAGTCGAAAACTATTCACTTTATGGTGAGAAAATCTTTAATGAACTTAAAAAAACAATGTGTATTTCACATTATTACTTTGCTATATCTGTTTATAACGATTCATGAGTAATCATGTCAGACTGAGAACATTTCTTATGGCTTCTAGTAGACGAATACTAGATGTTTCATTAGATTAAATGAAGTACAAAACAAAGCATGACAGATATATGTTATTTAAAATGATTAGTATGAGGTTAGTATTTCAGTAGGTTAATTTTATTCACTGTTACCAGTTTTTGTGGTTCTATGGTGGTTAGCTTCATTTGTTATTTTCTTTTGTAATCAGATATCTGTAGCTGTGCTTGGCTTGGCCACTCTGTCAGCTGCAGGTTGGACAGGTGGATGCGATGCACATGCATGTGGAAAACTTCTCAAAGTCCTGACGTGGTCCCACATTCACATATCCGTTAACAAAACCAAAAATGTCTTAGAAACAGCAGGGTTCCAGATGTAGGGTGTTCTTTCTCCACCCAGACAATGCGCCCACTGGCAGCTGCCCCAAATGGTGTGGCGTGGTTCATGCCCCTCAGTCGAAAGACATCGCTTATTTCATGGGTTTTGTGAGTGGACTCAGATGCACAGGACAGTGACAGCTGACTGGGTCTGTGGGACAGTTTATGTCTCTGTACCCTAACAATAAGCACCTAACAGTCTACTCAGAGCACAGTCTGGCTTGACATCCCAGGATCTCACCATGTACGTCTCAGTCATTATTATGCATCCTACACTTGCGCATCACCACTATGCAACATACGTGAGCATCCTCCCAAGTGCACTTCTTCTTTTCAGATCAGCTGGATACGTGGGAAGAAAGTTATGTATATGCTTCACTCATGACACAGTAACATATCAGTCAATACTAGAGGCTGGATAGGGGGATGAGTAACAGTGAAACCTTGAGGGGGTGGCCTAATGATTGATCTTAAGTGGTGACAGAGTGGAGGTGGCGACGTAAAGGGAGAGGGAGGAATCTGGCAACAATGTGGGCTCCACTAGAAACAGCCTAAGCTTACTGCTGACCTTGTCTTACCTCATCTAAATAAGAATAATGCTTTTTTTAGTTTCTTCTGGTAGACTTACTAAATAGCTGTTATATTCTTGCAATCAAAGCCTTGATAAATTGTGAAGAGAGAGATATGTATGTTTGTAAAATAAATATGGAAAGAGCCAAAATTCACGAATAGAATGACAGAAAATTCAGCATATTCCAGATGACATTACTCAGAAATTGGGTATAACTGATAACTGCAGTGTACTCCAGTGAAAATAGGAGAATGTAAACACAAGTATTTGGTGATCCATTATTATTCTATGATAGGCACTTTCCTTGACACACATCAATTTCGCACACAGTGTAATGATTTTCACAATCTTACACACCACTGAACTCCCCAACACAAGAACGTTTTACACAATGTATTTAATCCTTCAAAGGGCTCTGCTAAGGGCGCTGGCGATCGTGGCACTGATGTAGCAACAATTGCAGAATTGGTTTGATCTGTGATGGGAAAGAGTTTTAGTCTATTTGACGTTTGTTACCTCAGTTCTTTGACAGTTTTTTGTTAGGTGTAGTAGTGTTGTGTTATTTGATCATAGTGCACTGCATACCTGCTTTCTGTTTTCTGCACTCATGAACTGATTTCGCTGAAGTATAGCGGATAAACTATTATGTAGATGTAAGAAGTCTTTCTGCTGCAAGTCGTGTCTTGCGTTGTTTACTACAAATTTTTGTTCTTAAAAAGAAACATTATTCTTCACTAAATTTCTGTAGTTTATAATAAAAGCGTTATTACACTTCTCCGTAATGTGCTGTTTTTCATATCTCTCAGATTCAGGAAGCGAAACAATAATAAAAGTGGTGTCTCCTTTTTCTTATTACTGCTGTTTATTACACTACATACGCTCCGTTGCGTAATAACTATATTACACACCAATATAAATAATAAAAATCCACATTTATCCGATATCACATTCGGCGATGTATTTTACTGTCCATTTTGAGCGCTGCTGTTGCACGGCGTAATAAAAATGAGCGTTAACATCGTGATTATATGTGTTAGACAGAAATACTACCCAGACTGTGAAATCGGCAGCTTATTTAGTTACTAATGCGTCCGGTCTTCTCCAAATGTCAGGTAAACAAACACATATTACGTTCAATCGTATCTGCTGAAATAGTTTAAAATTTGACGAAGACTGTGAAGTCTACGTTATTTAGATACCAGAGTCAGAAGATTCCTCCAAAGGTCAAAGCGGCCTCAATTCATGTTGTGTCGTAGTTGTCAGCAGCGAAGAACACTGCAATATGTTCCCAGCATATCATCACCGCTGATCTGTTACGCTCACTTACAGCCACATTTACCCATTCGGGGATGTTTGGCGTCCCCCCCCCCCCCACCCCCCAGTTCCGACGAAGGTTTTCGGGAAACCTCACTCTGTTTGGAAGCATTTTCGGAATTCCTCCCAATTCTGATTCCGAATGCAGCACTCTCGTCTCCCTAGGATTTACCTCAACCAGGTTGGAGAACAGTTCGTTCTATCCTCTAGAGTAGGAAATAAAAGTAGAAACATAGTCCCAGAAAAAAGATTTAGAATTGTTTTGTTCCGACATTTGACTTCTCTCCTTCTGCGAATTTAAATATGTTTTTTTTTTTTTTTTTTTTTTTTTTTTTTTTTTTTTTTTTTTTTTTTAGAAGAACGTGGGAAATGGTAATCCTCTATCCGATATTCAAGACTGAGAATCCATTTACCTCTTCCAGGTCATTCTAATTAGTCTGAAAAGGACTGAGGTAGCTATCATATTATACGCATTATTTTCGATAAACTGGAACCATCCACTTTCCTCCTGCTCAGACAGATAGAACTTTATGTGCATTACTTGAAAAGGCGATGGTTTACACTCTTTGAATACTTTGGAAAAATCATGAGCTGGTACAATACCTGTATGTCCAGGTTTATTAAAGCTACCAATTTTGCTCAAATAACAGGCTATTCTCAGGCATTAAGAGATACTCGTAATGAAGAATGGCCTGTAATTAAAGTCACTCTTCATACCTCTGGATGGCCTGTTAGATTGAAATCGGTTGTTTTTATTAAAAAGTTGCCCAGCTGTTGTGCACAATAGCGATTTAATTTAATAATTTTCTATTCTGTTCCTTTGCACTTCTTTCATTTCTAAATGACGTATGGTGACTTTCCATCACATTATCTGGACTTTTCTAGTTTTTCATCTCTGCTTTGGGCTGCAGTACTCCACCTTTTATCACCGACGCTGTGGCTATGCGTCTACGGTATTTACATTCAGTTTTAGCTCGCGTTTCCGTCCAGATAGGGGAATGATTCTGCTTTCTTAAGTAACTGGAAATTAGTTTCACACTGTTAGTGATTACATCTTAAACGTCAGGATCTGTTTATTGGTAGACCCTTAAGCGTTTTCTCTTCCCGCGGCAGATTAGCAGCAACGAAACACCTGTCACGAAACGCAAACTATGCAGAGGCTTCCAAGAAAGCAGTCTTGTGAGGCGGCCATCACATCTGCGAGAGGCAGTCGTGTGGACGGTGGCAGTGCTAATTACTCTCGCAGGCGAACCTCGACGATATGCTGGGCGTGGCAGCTGTGGGCCGCTTGCGCAACATTTCGATTGCGGGCGACGTGGGCCGCTACCGGGGGCTGCGGCGTGGACGCTCGTTATGCGGTCTCCTGCTGGAGATGCATATCTCATCGATGTGAGCTGCGATAGAAACACAGCTGCCTCGCGGCACCCGTCGACCCATAGGCGCGCCTACGATTATTTGTGTCCTTTACGAGACGCAGCCATGCGGAGACTGTTCCACGAGACTTTTCCACAGGGCCTCTTGTATGCTGGCACTGCTACATAGCGCCTTCTGTTTGAATGACTTCGCTCCATTTTTCCACTGTCGTCTAAATTGTACAATATCACAGCTGCCACACTTCAAGCCACATTATAATTCCACCGCCGCCGTGTGACGCTTATAGTCTATAGAGCATCTAATCTGTGACGTGATGTGCACTGTTGAGCAGGTATGCAGTAATTCGCTTTGTGAGTTGTTGATACGGACGAGGTAGCGCAGTGGCAAGACTCAGGATTTGCATCCCGGTGGACGGCGATTTACATACCTATTCGGTCAACAAGAATTAGTTTATCTGTGTCTTCTGTAACTACCTTAAGCCTAATGATGGGATGGTTCCTCGTATAGGGACAAGATGTAACTTTCCATGTCGGCCGGTATACACTACAATCGACCGTAGTAGTTGTTGTTGTTATTTTTGTGGTCTTCGGTCTGGGGACTGGTTCGACGCAGCTCTCGAAGCTACTCTATCCTGTGTGAGACTTTACCTCCAAATAACCGCTGCCACCTACATCCGTTTGAACCTGTTTACTGTATCAATTTCCTGGTCTCTTTTCACGGTTTTTACACGGACACTTCCATCCAACATTAAAGTGATGATCCCTACGATCCCTTCTTTTAGTCAAGCTGTACCACAAATTTCTTTTCTCGCCAGTTCAGTTTAATACCTCCTTGTTAGTTACTCGAATTACGCATATAATGTTTAGCATTCCTCTATAGCACCACACATTAAACAAAAGCTTCTCTTCTTTTCTCGCCTCAGCTGCTTACCGCCCACTCGTCAGTGCCAGACAAATAATCGTATCTTCAGAAAACACTTCCTGACAATTAAATCTATATTAGATTTTAATAAATTTCTCTTCTTCAGAAATGCTTTTCTTACCATTCACAATCTACATTTTACATCCTCTCTAATTCGGCTATCAATATTTATTTTGCTGCCCAAACAGAGAAACTCTTCTCTCGTTTCCTACTCTAATTCCCTCAACGTCACCTGAATTAATTAGACCACGTTCCATTACCCTTGTTTTGCTTTTGTTGATTTTCATCTTATAGACGTCGTTGAAGACACTGTCCATTCCGGTTGAGCTGCTCTTCCAAGTCCTTGATTATCTGTGGCAAAACTACAGTGGCATCGGCAAACTTTTTATATCTTGTCCCTGAATCTTAATTCCTACTCCAGGTTTTCCTTTGGTTTCCGTTACTGCTGGCTCAATGTACAGACCGAATAACATTTGGGATAGGCTATAGCCCCCTCTCACTCAAACAGTGCTTCTGTTTCATGCCCTTCGGCTCTTACAAGTGTAGTGTGGTTTCCGTACATGGTGTAAATAGCCTTTCGCTCCCTGCTGTCTTCAGAATTTCAAGTAATGTATTCCAGTCAACATTGCAAAAGCTTTCTCTAAGTCTAGAAACATTATAAAGGTCGGTTTCCCTTTCCTTAACCTACCTTCTAAGAGAAGATGTAAGGTCAGTACTGCCTCGCGTTTTCCTAAATTTTTCCAGAATCCAAACTGATCTTTCTTGGGGACTGTTTCTGCCAGTTTTTACATTCTTCTGTGAATAATAAGTGTAAGTATTTAGCGACTGTGACTTATTAAACTGATAGTTTCGTAATATTCA
Organism: Schistocerca nitens; assembly: GCF_023898315.1. Classification (NCBI taxonomy): domain Eukaryota; kingdom Metazoa; phylum Arthropoda; class Insecta; order Orthoptera; family Acrididae; genus Schistocerca; species Schistocerca nitens. The sequence continues at coordinate 537,922,391 of NC_064615.1, forward strand.
CATCTTTCAGTACCTGCTTTCTTTGGAATCTGGCAGTGTTTCGACTGTCTCATACATATTACAAACCACGTGGAATAGTTTAGTCATGTCTGTGTGTATTTAATATGTTGGAAAGCCATCGATTCAGGAGAAAATTGACCGAAACGATATAGAAAAGTGCACAATTAATCGTTAAAATAGCAAGTGAATACTGTCCCTAAAACGACAGTGTGCGCATATACAAATAATAAATAGTATGGCTTCAGGTGTCTGAGACTGCAGTCAAGTGTGTGTGAGGTGCGTGAGCGCTCGCGCACGCGCCTGTGTGTGTGTGTGTGTGTGTGTGTGTGTGTGTGTGTGTGGTGTGTCGTCTGATTTTTACGAAGGCTTTACTCGCTGAAAGCTTTATTTGTGACAGTCTTTTTCTTGTGCTTATCTGCGACTCAGCATCTCCGATATGTAGTGAGTGGCAACTTTCCTTTGTTAATTTTATATACTATCCTGGATTTTCCATTGTTTGAAAAAAATAAATATTGATTTGGTTAATTGATGTTGTCATTAATTATTTTAATGAAGCTTTAATTATGTAATGACAGCGGCCGTACCGCAGTGGTAACATCGGTTCCCGTCAGATCACCGAAGTTAAGCGCTGTCGGGCTGGGCTAACATTTGGATGGGTGACCATCCGGTCTGCCAAGCGCTGTTGGCAAACGTGGTGCACTCAGCCCTTGTGAGACAAACTGGGGAGCTACTTGACTCAGAAGTAGCGGTTCCGGTCTCGTAAACTGACATACAGCCGGGAGAGCGGTGTGTTGACCACATGCCCCTCCATGTCCGCATCCAGTGACGCCTGTGGGCTGAGGATGCCACGGTAGCCGGTCGGTACCGTTGGGCCTTCCAAGGCCTGTTGAGACGGAGTTGAGTTCAGTTTAATTATGTAATGAAACAAAACTATCACCAGTCCTAATGTGGACCATTTACTCCTGGAACCACCTGGTTATGGCGGATTTCAACCTTACGTAACGATCAATACCGTGAGTATGCGCGACGTCGGTCATTCCACGGAAACTAATTTGCGTTTCCAGGTGATCACAAAAATAATGAGTCCCATCCAGGTACATATTGTAAACTCCACATTCCAAATTACGGTTGTAGAGTTGCCGCAAGTCCCATGTAACTTTCCTTTACGTGGGACCTTTTGCTAGTCTAGGATTTTAATTCCCCTGAAGGCGATGCCCGCACTCTCTATACTCCGGATTTCCTTAAACAACTTATAGAGAAAATCAAACCTGAATGAATTACTACATTACGCTATGGGCTAATAATGACGTAGCACAGCCTTACAGTCATCTTCACTGTGACTGGTTTTGATTAATTGACCCTTCCAAATAAGTACAATACGCTCATAAATTTACCACATTTGGCAACGCTGCAGCTAAGACATCGACTCATAAATTTCTCAAAAACACATAAAAGTAAAAGTATTGTATTGTATTGTGTGGAACTGGTGAGCTAGAAACGACGGAGAGGCTTCGTCCCCGACGGAGCCCTCAGTGGTTCACAACCCCACAACAGGCTACAGCAGTCCACTCACCCGACCGCCGATCCACAGCGAACTCAGGGTTATCGTGCGGTTCGGCCCCCAGTGGACTCCCCCGGGAACGTCTGACACCAGACAAGTGTACCCCCAGTGTTTGCGTGTAGAATAATTATGGCGCATGCGTACGTGGAGAAAGTGTTTGCGCAGCAATCACCGCCGTAGTGTAACTTAGGCGGAATAAGAGGAACCAGCCCGCATTCACCGAGGCAGATGGAAAACCGCCTTAAAAACCATCCACAGACTGGCCGGCACACCGGACCTCGACACTAATCCGCCCGGCGGATTCGTGTCGGGGACCGGCACGCCTTCCGACCCGGAAAGCTGTGTGTTAGACTGCACGGCTAACCGGGCGGGCTAAGTAACAGTATAGTTGAATAAATCGTAAAATTCATTGAGCTATGCTGAGTTTAATGGTTTACAGTCATCATGAAAATCGCTTTGAAAAGTTTTCGTGAAACTTCGTAATGACTCATTCATTAACAAGAAATGCGCTTCAGTTCAAGAGAAAAATTTACCTACACTTTCAGGCAGGTCTATCATCTTTCACAGTAATAGACTTTCTCATTCGTAACCTGATGCTCGAAGCATGGGCCAGTATAACATGGACCATATTCTAGGTGACAATCATTTGGATTAAGCATGACCACAAATTTATGATGTAACTTCATAAAACTATTATATGGTCTCAATAACTCAAAACTCTGGGAGCACCTTACAAGACTAAAGTTTGGAATGGTTCTATCCCAAGCTCTAAAGCGAGTCAGATGCGAAGTAGTACTTTAGCTTCAACACTTGCAGTAAAATACACACTCCTGGATATGGAAAAAATAACACATTGACACCGGTGTGTCAGACCCACCATACTTGCTCCGGACACTGCGAGAGGGCTGTACAAGCAAGGATCACACGCACGGCACAGCGGACACACCAGGAACCGCGGTGTTGGCCGTCGAATGGCGCTAGCTGCGCAGCATTTGTGCACCGCCGCCGTCAGTGTCAGCCAGTTTGCCGTGGCATACGGAGCTCCATCGCAGTCTTTAACACTGGTAGCATGCCGCGACAGCGTGGACGTGAACCGTATGTGCAGTTGACGGACTTTGAGCGAGGGCGTATAGTGGGCATGCGGGAGGCCGGGTGGACGTACCGCCGAATTGCTCAACACGTGGGGCGTGAGGTCTCCACAGTACATCGATGTTGTCGCCAGTGGTCGGCGGAAGGTGCACGTGCCCGTCGACCTGGGACCGGACCGCAGCGACGCACGGATGCACGCCAAGACCGTAGGATCCTACGCAGTGCCGTAGGGGACCGCACCGCCACTTCCCAGCAAATTAGGGACACTGTTGCTCCTGGGGTATCGGCGAGGACCATTCGCAACCGTCTCCATGAAGCTGGGCTACGGTCCCGCACACCGTTAGGCCGTCTTCCGCTCACGCCCCAACATCGTGCAGCCCGCCTCCAGTGGTGTCGCGACAGGCGTGAATGGAGGGACGAATGGAGACGTGTCGTCTTCAGCGATGAGAGTCGCTTCTGCCTTGGTGCCAATGATGGTCGTATGCGTGTTTGGCGTCGTGCAGGTGAGCGCCACAATCAGGACTGCATACGACCGAGGCACACAGGGCCAACACCCGGCATCATGGTGTGGGGAGCGATCTCCTACACTGGCCGTACACCACTGGTGATCGTCGAGGGGACACTGAATAGTGCACGGTACATCCAAACCGTCATCGAACCCATCGTTCTACCATTCCTAGACCGGCAAGGGAACTTGCTGTTCCAACAGGACAATGCACGTCCGCATGTATCCCGTGCCACCCAACGTGCTCTAGAAGGTGTAAGTCAACTACCCTGGCCAGCAAGATCTCCGGATCTGTCCCCCATTGAGCATGTTTGGGACTGGATGAAGCGTCGTCTCACGCGGTCTGCACGTCCAGCACGAACGCTGGTCCAACTGAGGCGCCAGGTGGAAATGGCATGGCAAGCCGTTCCACAGGACTACATCCAGCATCTCTACGATCGTCTCCATGGGAGAATAGCAGCCTGCATTGCTGCGAAAGGTGGATATACACTGTACTAGTGCCGACATTGTGCATGCTCTGTTGCCTGTGTCTATGTGCCTGTGGTTCTGTCAGTGTGATCATGTGATGTATCTGACCCCAGGAATGTGTCAATAAAGTTTCCCCTTCCTGGGACAATGAATTCACGGTGTTCTTATTTCAATTTCCAGGAGTGTATTAAAGAATTTTCTTTCACATCAAGAACAATAATTTCTAAATGACAGCATTTACTACGCTTAAGTGAAACAATATTTAGTTTCATTGGTACAAACATGTACGTAATGCAGCGATGCATGAACCTTGTAGCTGGTACTGAGATAAAAACTTCGCCAATATAACATTGCTCATATTAAAAAAAAGGGCATGAACGACTTTGAAAAACTCTCGTCTTCGATGGAATCAGGTCTCTGTCGCTGAGCTGTACTAATAAAAGTGATTAACGTGTGTAGATTTGATAAACATTAAAGAACCAAAAATTGCGTATCACGACTACGTTTTATATAAAAAGAGAAGACGTTTGCATTTATTAAAAGTGAAGAAATTAAGTACGGGAACCTTTCGTTTGGTTCGCGATTATTCCAAAAGCTGATGTTTCTTTAATTACTTTTAGTGAATTCATAAGTACCTGCAGTTATTTCTTGTCCTCGAAGTCCGATAATTTTTCTGAGTGTAGTTATTACGAAAACAATTTTCATTTCTGTTCACGACCAGTAAAAAACCGAACGAATTGTTTCCAAGCTGTCTGTGGGGAGTAGCAATTTCGCAGTTTCAGAAGTTGAGATTCAATAAAAGAGAATCAGGCCCCAGTTTTTTTACAAAGCTACCGTCAGAGATGAAGTTTCCAGAATAAATTTACGTAAAAGTTCATGATCTTCATTATCAGAACCCTATTTCAAAGGAGATTTCACGTAATTACAGGCAGTCATTTAATTGACGACCTCTGTCGAGGACTGCTAGTGAAGTATGAAATCTTATGAGAATGTATTGCACGTGTATTGTGTACATGTATTGTATTGTACACAGATTGTAAAATTGAGTACTCCATAGTTTTGTGATGTGTTTTCTTTTTCATGTATGCACCAACGAATGAGACAAATCGCAACAAGAATACAAAACTAATAGATCACGAGAAGGAAAATGCGGGAATATAAAAATCAAGAAAATTTCGCGCAACTGTCTATCGCAGTACTTCAGCTTACGAAGCCGTAGTTCAATCCGAATCGTTTTTTGTGCTCCGAATTTAGTGATTCAAAAGTAGTTGAATGAGATCTTTCTTCTTTTTCTTGTGATTTATAAAAAAGGGGGTGAAATTTTTTTAATAACTAGTATTTGTCAATTAGTCTTATGCGATTCAAGATGGCGGAGTTTTGTTAAGCCGAAACAACATATCGAACCAACTTTAGGCTGCTTCCTTGTTTTTGTGTTTTAATATTAACAAAGTGAAATATTATTCATTTTGCGATAGATTTAGCAGTGACAATAAATGCACAGTTTATATTGAGTTATTTTGGCATAATTCAAGGAAATGGGAGAAGTGGGAATATGATCACAAACACGGAAAATCGGGAATTAAATGATGAAGAGCAGCAAAAATCCTGATCAAGATGTTACAAGCATGAGTTCTGCCGTGAGTAAGCTTGAATTACCGCCAGGAATCGAAGAAAGAGTTGATTCACCATGTCCATTAACAGGTCCATTTGCTGAACTGTAAAAAGGGTTTAGCTTCGATATTAAAACAAAAATTTGTCCAACGTGCGAACGAACAGACAAGGCCAATCACTACCCGTACACAAAGCAGAATATGAAGGAAAATTTCGCTCACATCACGAAGAAATGTGGACAGCTAAGATCAACGAAAATGTTGTTCACCACGCAAAGTAACAAAAAGCGTGGATGAACAATAATTCTGAACGATTTGGGAATGAACAAGCAGTGCTAATGAATACTAGCATCCAACAGCGATGGAGTGAGAATTTCGAGCGATTAGCTAACGAACAATCTGCTCAACTCATTAGATAAATACAAACCTAGAAAATGTAACGACAGAATTGGCTAATTAAAATTAGCGTGCAAAGGTTTACCGGATTCGGTAACGCAATTAAATTTAGAAATAAAGGAATTACAATATACCACGCAGCAGCTAGCTTCTCAGAGAAACCACATGAATAGCGAATTTGTTAGTTGGTTGCACGAAATAGATGAACGGGTTACCGAGTGCTTAACCGGTGAGAGTAAAAATATCAATGACGAATATGTTAACTGGTTACAACAGAAAGATGCTCAGGTTGAAGAAACATTGAAAAACGAATTAAGATTGGTAGTACAGAACGCGAATGGAAAAGTTGCAGATAATCGTAAAGATGATGCCGAAAGAATTAAATTCCAATTAGGTCAACTTAAGTCTAGTCTCGTACAGGAACTTCCGGATTGGAAGGGAAGCATGGAGCTCATGCGAGCAAGGTACAGTAGGAGCTGTCCTCTGTGCGTAACAGTATGAGTGAGTCTTCTGCTCAAACGTCAGTGGCAACGATAAATGTTATACTTCGCAGCAAACTGAAACATAGTTTGTTGATAACATTTAAGAATTTACATTAGATAAGTTGTAGAACAAACTTTTATAATAAAAGGCTACAGGCACCTAATAAAATGAAGCTTTTCTGGATTTCAAGCGATAGCTGAAACAGCGCATTGACCCAAGTAAAGAACTGCATGCGATAAATAATTCAGACTGTAACAGGGGCAACAGTCTGGATGATTGACTGGTCTGGCCTTGTAACATTAACCAAAACGGCCCTGCTGTGCTGGTACTGCGAACGGCTGAAAGCAAGGGGAAACTACAGCCGTAATTTTTCCCGAGGACATGCAGCTTTACTGTATAATTAAATGATGATGGCGTCCTCTTGGGTAAAATATTCCGGAGGTAAAATAGTCCCCCATTCGGATCTCCGGGCGGGGACTACTCAAGAGGAAATCGTTATCAGGAGAAAGAACACTGGCATTCTACGGATCGGAGCGTGGAATGTCAGATCCCTTAATCGGGCAGGTAGGTTAGAAAATTTAAAAAGGGAAATGGATAGGTTAAAGTTAGATATAGTGGGAATTAGTGAAGTTCGGTGGCAGGAGGAACAAGACTTTTGGTCAGGTGATTACAGGGTTATGAATACAAAATCAAATAGGGGTAATGCAGGAGTAGGTTTAATAATGAATAAAAAAATAGGAGTGCGGGTTAGCTACTACAAACAGCATAGTGAACGCATTATTGTGGCCAAGATACACACAAAGCCCATGCCTACTACAGTAGTACAAGTTTATATGCCAACTAGCTCTGCACATGATGAAGAAATTGATATAATGTATGACGAGATAAAAGCAATTACTCAGGTAGTGAAGGGAGACGAAAATTTAATAGTCATGGGTGACTGGAATTCGCCAGTAGGAAAAGGGAGGGAAGGAAACATAGTAGGTGAATATGGATTGGGGGGAAGAAATGAAAGAGGAAGTCGCCTTGTAGAATTTTGCACAGAGCATAACTTAATCATAGCTAACACTTGGTTCAAGAATCATAAAAGAAGGTTGTATACCTGGAAGAATCCGGGAGATACTAATAGGTATCAGATAATTATATAATGGTAAGACAGAGAGTTAGGAACCAGGTTTTAAATTGTAAGACATTTCCAGGGGCAGATGTGGATTCTGACCACAATCTATTAGTTATGAACTGCAGATTGAAACTGAAGAAACTGCAAAAAGGTGGGAATTTAAGGAGATGGGACCTGGATAAACTGAAAGTACCAGAGGTTGTAGAGAGTTTCAGGGAGAGCATAAGGGAACAATTGAAAGGAATGGGGGAAAGAAATACAGTAGAAGAAGAATGGGTAGCTCTGAGGGATGAAGTAGTGAAGGAAGCAGACGATCAAGTAGGTAAAAAGACGAGGGCTAATAGAAATCCTTGGGTAACAGAAGAAATATTGAATTTAATTGATGAAAGGAGAAAATATAAAAATGCAGTGAATGAAGAAGGCAAAAGGGAATACAAACGTCTCAAAAATGAGATCGACAGAAAGTGCAAAATGGCTAAGCAGGGATGGCTAGAGGACAAATGTAAGGATGTAGAGGCTTGTCTCACTAGGGGTAAGATAGATACTGCCTACAGGAAAATTAAAGAGACCTTTGGAGAGAAGAGAACCACTTGTATGAATATCAAGAGCTCAGATGGCAACCCAGTTCTAAGCAAAGAAGGGAAGGCAGAAAGGTGGAAGGAGTATATAGAGGGTCTATACAAGGGCGATGTACTTGAGGACAATATTATGGAAATGGAAGAGGATGTAGATGAAGATGAAATGGGAGATACGATACTGCGTGAAGAGTTTGACAGAGCACTGAAAGACCTGAGTCGAAACAAGGTCCCGGGAGTAGACAACATTCCATTAGAACAACTGATGGCCTTGGGAGAGCCAGTCATGACAAAACTCTACCATCTGGTGAGCAAGATGTATGAGACAGGCGAAATACCCACAGACTTCAAGAAGAATATAATAAATCCAATACCAAAGAAAGCAGGTGTTGACAGATGTGAAAATTACCGAACTATCAGTTTAATAAGTCACAGCTGCAAAATACTAACACGACTTCTTTACAGACGAATGGAAAAACTGGTAGAAGCGGACCTCGGAGAAGATCAGTTTGGATTCCGTAGAAATGTTGGAACACGTGAGGCAATACTAACCTTACGACTTATCTTAGAAGAAAGATTAAGAAAAGGCAAACCTACGTTTCTGGCATTTGTAGACTTAGAGAAAGCTTTTGACAACGTTAACTGGAATACTCTCTTTCAAATTCTGAAGGTGGCAGGGGTAAAATACAGGGAGCGAAAGGCTATTTACAATTTGTACAGAAACCAGATGGCAGTTATAAGAGTCGAGGGGCATGAAAGGGAAGCAGCGGTTGGGAAAGGAGTGAGACAGGGTTGTAGCCTCTCCCCGATGTCATTCAATCTGTATATTGAGCAAAACAAAAGAAAAATTCGGAATAGGTATTAAAATTCATGGAGAAGAAGTAAAAACTTTGAGGTTCGCCGATGACATTGTAATTCTGTCAGAGACAGGAAAGGACTTGGAAGAGCAGTTGAACGGAATGGACAGTGTCTTGAAAGGAGGATATAAGATGAACATCAACAAAAGCAAAACGAGGATAATGGAATGCAGTCAAATTAAATCGGGTGATGCTGAGGGGATTAGATTAGGAAATGAGACACTTAAAGTCGTAAAGGAGTTTTGCTATTTAGGGAGTAAAATAACTGATGATGGTCGAAGTAGAGAGGATATAAAATGTAGACTGGCAATGGCAAGGAAATCGTTTCTGAAGAAGAGAAATTTGTTAACATCGAGTATGGATTTAAGTGTCAGGAAGTCGTCTCTGAAAGTATTTGTATGGAGTGTAGCCATCTACGGAAGTGAAACATGGACGATAACCACTTTGGACAAGAAGAAAATAGAAGCTTTCGAAATGTGGTGCTACAGAAGAATGCTGAAGATAAGGTGGGTAGATCACGTAACTAATGAGGAGGTATTGAATAGGATTGGGGAGAAGAGAAGTTTGTGGCACAACTTGACTAGAAGAAGGGATCGGTTGGTAGGACATGTTTTGAGGCATCAAGGGATCACAAATTTAGCATTGGAGGGCAGTGTGGAGGGTAAAAATCGTAGAGGGAGACCAAGAGATGAATACACTAAGCAGATTCAGAAGAATGTAGGTTGCAGTAGGTACTGGGAGATGAAGAAGCTTGCACAGGATAGAGTAGCATGGAGAGCTGCATCAAACCAGTCTCAGGACTTAAGACCACAACAACAACCGAATGTCAAAGTTAGTGATACTGCAGACTCTTATTGAGTGCCGTAGTTCGTGAACTTTGAATACTAAATAAATAGGGAATCCTACGACTGTAGTATAGTGCTGTAGAGTACGACAAATCTAGAGATGATCACAGGCAATAAAGTTTACGTTACGGAAACTGGTGAGTAGAATCGTGTGAGCACGTGCAGCATTGTCTGAAGTAATTCCTGTGAGGTACCAGAACCGATGTACCACTAGACTCAAAAAGTGAGTGGATACGGTGCGTCTAGTAAACAGTCGTTACAGCCGTACCGTGAACCTTGGTCGACGACAAAGGTCCGCGCTAGACTGGATTGTCGCTGTGGAATGTCAGCCACGTGATCGGGATTCACAGTCAACGAAAATAATATAAAGGGTGTAAATTTTAAGTTGACAAACCAGAATAACTCGAAAAATAAGTTGCACACGAAAAAATGTGTGGAATCCAAAGTCAATTATTTTCGAGGGGCACATCTGCTGGTGCTAAAATCAGCCCTTCACCCCTGCCCCCTGGGGATGTGGCGTGAGACAAATTTAAAATTTCAAATGGGAACACCATTTTTATTGCAAAATCATATTCTACGTAAAAAACTACGTATATTTTGTCTTAAACATTATTTTTGATTCTTGGTAGTTGGCGCTGTAATTCTAGAAAATCCCTGTTATTTTTGCGTGGAAAATGGTTTCGGATAAATAAAAAATACTTATATACTTCGTAAAGTTTGATTCAGTAAAACTAAAACTCTCCCTCTATGCCCATAGGGTGCGATTTGAGAGAGAGGAATTAGAGTTTTACAAATGTTCACCCAAATATTAAGTTTTTCCGCAGATTCAGATAAGTTCTGTTTGTTGGGTCAACATTTGTAAAACTCTGATTCCTCTCTCTCAAACCCCGCCCAATGGACACAGACGGAGAGTTTTAATTTTAGCGAATCAAACTTCACGAACTAAATAACTATTTTCTATTTATCCGTAACCATTTTCCACGCAAAAATGAGAATATGGATTTTCTTGAATTACAGCGCCAACTACCAAGTAGCAAAAGAAATGTTTATAACAAAATGTACGTAGTTTTTTTATGTAGAAGCTGATTTTGCAATAAAAATGGTGTTCCCATTTGAAATTTTAAAGTTGTCTTCCGTCCCAATCCCAGGGGGCTCGGGTAGCGGGATAATTTTAGCAGAAAATAATCAACTTAGGTTTCTACACATTTTTCCGTGAAAAGCTTATTTTTCGAGTTACGTGTATTCTGGTTTGTCAATTTAAAATTTACACCCTATATATGATTGCTCTGCCAAGGACACATCTCAAATGAGCGTAGTATCATAGTAACATTAAAATTGACCGAAAACCATATCACGGAACATAGACAGTACGTGTAGTGCAGTAAATAACCGCATTACGTGTACAACAGCACCTCAACTCAAACTACAGCACAGACATATACTCGTATATTGAAGAAGCATACCGATTTCGAAAATTGTCTGCATACGATAAAACAAACACGAATCATGCATCCTTGTGAAAATCTCTGTGCTAATAAAAGTCTACTTAGCTGATACTTCAATTCATCTTACTCATGTTTTAATGCAAACCGAGTGTATTTCATGTATCCATCAATAATGAGACATCTGACTACTGGAAGAACATAACCTGGCCGTCGTGTATCTTGTCGACCTCCTTCGACATGCTGGCCTACCTGTGTTACTCTTAGCTTTCGATGGTCCAGTCATCGATTCTCAAATTTTCTGGCCAGTTGTCGCGCCTCCTGTTAACCCGGCCGAAACTAAACAAATTACCATTCTCCATTCAATGTTACAAAACAATTTAAAGCAGTGTACTGGGAAATTAACAAAAAATAATAATAATTACTGTGTGTTTTCTCCTTTGTGATGAACACTGAATGTAATGACTATTTAAAGATAAAATGTACATACGTAAATATCACTTGGTAGGTGAGCCATTCTCAACTCTATTCTCCACAAAAATAGTGAGGAAAAAATCTTCAAAGATCTGATGATGTTATAATGCAACTAAGCTGTATGAAATACGACGAAACCAGCACACAAAAAATTTCTACAGAACTTAATAAGATTTTATATAATATTTTATGTCATTATGTAAATATCAAACGCAATTATAAAAAGTAAAATGAGACTAAGGCTTGTACGTCCATACCCGGTTTTGACCCCGTTTCCCAGTGGACCGCGCCTGAATATTCGGGGTATCAGTTAAGACACAGACCTCAATCAAGCGGCACTAATCAGTGTCAAGTTCTCTAAAGACGAACTAAACGAGCCGTAGCCAGTTAACTTACATTAGAACCGCAATCCAGAGGAAAGACTCCGATGTAATATTTTTGTCGGAACGCTAGGAATGTTACTAAAAACAAACAGACAGTCCTCTACTATTTTCTGCAGATGAGTTTCCCCCATATCGACAGAAATACTTACTATATGAGGGTGTCTAGTAGCCTTAAGCGAAGCATTATTTAATTTTATTGGTACCAGCACCTATGTAATGCAGCGATGCGTGAACTTTGTAACTACGCAAAGGAAACTCTGCTAGAACATTATGAAAGGATACGTACGAGTGTGAAAAGCCATTAGGTGTTGGATGGAATTAGCTACTGTCACTGAGCTGTAGTAATAAAAGTGAGTTTACATGGGTAGACTGAATGTACATTAAAGCATAAAAAAATTAATTGCATATTACGAATAATTTATTTGAAGATCCTCCTTCATTTTAAACAAAAACAAAAAATATATTTGATCACTAAAAGTGAGGAAATGAAATACGGAAGCTTCTCGTTTAGCTCGCGATTATTTCAAAAGCCATTTTGAGTAATTTTATTAGCACATTACATTCGTTAGAACGTGCAAGTCCGATAATTTCTCTGAGAGCAATTATTAAGAAAGTAAACTTCATTTTTCTTCACTATCAGTAAAACACCAAACGATTTGTTTACAAGCTAATTGCGAACCGTGACTATTTTAGTTTCAAAGGTAATGTAATTGAGCTTAAACAAATAAATACCAAAGACAAAGTTTTCAGAATAACTGTACGTAACAGTTGATGCTCTGGAATGTAAAATACAGAAAATAAAGCCAAATACACGTAATTACAGGCGACAATATTATGACGTCTCGTCTTTGAAAGCATATTTTTCTTAGGCGTGCAGTGGCCCGGAAATATTCTTGCTTTTAATGCTCCTAAGGCTGCATTATAAATCACCAAGTCCAGTCGGTGCCCTTGTATCTTGCATGTGTTCTCGCAACCATAAGACACTGTTGCAAGCGATGCCACTGTAACGGAGCCACATGCTCGTGCCGTATCTCCCACAGCTACACCACTTCCCTCACTGTTAGATACACTCTCGCTGCTCTCCGAGCGCACTGGAAAAGCATTTCATTTTTCTTTTATCCACTCAGACATGAAGTGTTAACAAAACTGCATCCATGACATTTCCGGTTTGTCTACTACACAGAACTTGCAAAAACTGAAATGAGAAACACATTTCTTAAGGTACGTTTACACTGGGGGATTTGTCGCGGAGATTTGTACCCGGCACAAGTCGCGGAGAAAAGTATCTCGGCACATGCATATCACGACTTAGTTCAGGGAGATGTGCCCGGCACAAGTAGCTAGGTAGAGTGTTCTCAAAATGGTTCAAATGGCTCTGAGCACTACGGGACTTAACTTCTGAGGTCATCAGTCCCCTAGAACTTAGAACTACTTAAACGTAACTAACCTAAAGACATGACACACATCCATGCCCGAGGCAGGATTCGAACCTGCGACCGTAGCGGTAGCACGGTTCCACACTGTAGCGCCCAGAACCGCTCGGCCACTCCGGCCGGCAGAGCGTTCTCACTGGCGACATGTAGTGAGTCAGTTTCACGGAACATGGCGTCTGACGCAGAACTTCTATTTCTATGCGCCTCCGCTGTGAATCTAATTGTAATACGGGAGAATAAAAATCCGAGGAATTTTCTCAGTATACGGTGTAGTCATGGAGGTTATAGTTCAGTGACGAGTGACCTAAAAGTTCAAGGCGTATAGGGTTTCAAAAATTTTGTTCGTATGTCTACGACGGACTTTGAAGTATTATTAAATATGACTGCCCAATACTACACACTGAAGGACAGAAATTTTCGAGATGCTGTAACTCCTGCTGAACAACTTGCCGTTACATTACGCTTTTTAGATATTGGAGATTCGTATAGCTCGTTGATGTACGTGCATAGGATTTCCAAATCCAAAATCAGTCAAATAATACCAAACGTGTGTCAAGCTATAATAAAGGCACTTCAAGGAGAAATTAAGGTAGGAACTGTTATCTTTATCTATCTTTTATTTAAATGAAAATTTAAAATGAAAAAGCCACTTGACAACTTCAGTTATCTTCTGAAAAAATGTATACATTTTCGGACTGCCCCCCCCCCCCCCAAGTTCAATTCAGTTACTTCACTTGTACACTCAAATTCTTCTAGCTCTTCCATTTTGCTTCGAAGATCAAGTCTTGCATTTTCTTTTGTGAAATTGTTAAACGTTTATTGTTCCGTATTTATCTCAGTCGACATTCAACGTATTTTGAAAACGGCGTGAACTTGCCGTCTTTTTTCCCTAGAATGTGCTGGCTAGAGCGCTTGAGCACCTCGTATGCAGCATCATCTGTTGTGTTTAGATTACCGCTAATAATTTTAGCCTTCCTCCACGGTTGTCTTGAAGGATCTGATTGAAAAACATGCTTCAGATTTATTTATTCATTTATTTATTTATTTTTTTAGGTACCGAATTCTGAAGCACAGTGGAAGGAAACTGCACGATAATTTGAGATTCGCTGGAACTTTCCGCACTGCATAGGGTCTTTAGATGGTAAACACGTACAAATAGTGAATCCTGCATCTGCTGGAAGCACTTATTATAACTACAATAACACTTCCAGTATCGTTTTAATGGCATTAGTAGATACCGACTACCAGTTTATTTATGCATATGTGGGAGTACAAGGACGTATATCTGATGGAGGTGTATTTAATCGTACAAGCTTCAACAAAGCCCTTCAAGCAGGTGCACTGCATGTACCAGGATCGGAATCTCTGTCTGGAAGAACAGTGTCTACACCCTACGTAACTGTTGCTGACGACGCCTTTTCATTATAATAACACGTCATGAAGCCCTTCCCAGCCGGTCATAACAAAGGCAGCAAAGAAAGAACATAAAATTACAGGTGTAAGTAGGCTGTTTAGGTTTTTATATTGGTAACGCCACGTAGCGCTCTGAATGAAAATCACTGGCTGTGCTGTGTGCAGTCTGTGGCTGGTTTGCATTGTTGTTGGCTATTGTAGTGTTGGGCAGTTGGCTGTTAACAGCGTGTAGCATTGCGCAGTTGGAGGTGAGCCGCCAGCAGTGGTGGATGTGGGGAGTGAGATGGCGGAGTTTTGAGAGCGGATGATCTAGACAGAGACTGTAAATTTGTAAGACTGGATATCATGAAATGATATATATATATATATATTATGACTTTTGAACACTATTAAGGTAAATATATTGATTGTTCTCTATCAAAATCTTTCATTTGATAACTATGCCTAGCAGTAGTTAGTGCCTTCAGTAGTTAGAATCTTTTATTTAGCTGGCAGTATTGGCGCTCGCTGTATTGCAGTAGCTTGAGTAACGAAGATTTTTGTGAGGTAAGTGATTTGTGAAAGGTATAGGTTAATGTTAGTCAGGCCATTCTTTTGTAGGGATTATTGAAAGTCAGATTCCGTTGCGCTAAAAATATTGTGTGTCAGTTTAAGCACAGTCAGGTATAATTTTTCTAAGGGGAAGTTTCATATGTCGACCCTTAGCCGAGGTTACCTCACTGGAATCTTCTGATTTTTTCTTGTAGTTTGTGTAATTAGTGTAGCTTTTGTTTATAGCTAGCGCGTAATTGTAGAGAGAATCTCCTTTGTAGTTGCAGTCTTTCATTGTTGTACAGTAAAACAGTTGTGGCATGCAGGTAGATTTGCACCAAGTATTTCGCAGCTGCACTAGCAATTAACGAGATATTATTTTCAATGTTATGTTAATGTGTTTTCTTATTTTGCTCTTCAAATTGTGCTTTTCTGTGTTGTCGAGTGAAATATTGTGACAATAATGGCGTGTGAAAAACGTAATACTATGCTCCAAAGTAAACTGAGAAATGACAGTGAAGACGAAAGCAGTGTGTTAGCGCCGCCGAGTAACGAATTAACTAATGTTCAAAGTAGTAATTTGGTAATTGTGCATAGGGAAATGGAGCGGGCTGCAAATAATGGTGTAGGCAGTGAAACAATTAGTGAACAGGGAAGCATTATCGATCGATCGGTCGGCAACAGCTCACCTCAGGAATCCGCAATGGCAGGACACAATCTTGCAAATACAGTAGATTCAGGTTTTGCGTCCTCACCATTTTCTCAAATAAGTCAAGACACATTTTCTGCTTTTCAAAATGCGAATATTGCCGGTTCAAATGAACTGCCGAACAGCACTGAGGAACATGTTTCAGACACCAGTGCATTGTTATTACAGTTAATGCCACAAATGGGACAAAGGCTACAAAAGTTAGACACAATGGAACAAAATCTTCAAAAGTTAGACACAATGGAACAAAATTTCAAAAGTTAGACACAATGGAACAAAATCTTTGAAAGTTAGACACAATGGAACAACACCAGAGACAAACACAGCAAAAGTTAGACGCAATGGAACAAAATCTTCAAAAGTTAGACACCACGCTTGAACAAACACGTGAATATTTAACTACTGAGTTACATAAAATCGAATGGAAATGTCAAAAAGTCCGTAATTACGTAAAAACACAAATATGTGAGCATCTCCAACCTATTTTTTCGCGGCATGAAAATACATTACAGAATCACGGAGCAGCCATAAAAGAACTGCAAACTATGGTTCATGAAAATCATGAGACCTTGCAAGTTAACATTGAGTCAGTTGCATCTACCGATTCGGTTACGCAACTTGCAAAAACTCAGGAAAACTTAAAGGACACATTAGATACGATTTCAACACAAATGGACACTCTGAAACTTGGGTCAGGAAAACACACTGAGGAAATAAGTTCACTATCGGAGAAAGTAGCCGAACTTTCGGATCAGTTCACTAACTTATCTACAAAGGTGGATGATGATCTGAATGACACAAGACCTGTAGCCTTCACTGACACAGAACAGTGTGAACAAATTAAGAAATTCAACTAAATTCAGGATCAAATTAATACGCAACACAAAAGAGAAATCCGGGAAGTACAAGATCAGTTGGCACAAGTAATACAAGAATTGCATATTTCAGAGGACACTCGCGCTCCAACACGGGAAGAGGGACTTAGAAATACGGAAAAGCCACAAAATAATAACACGGGGCATTTCAGAAATTATGAAAGAAATTGGCTAGGTGCACCGAATTTTGAGATGGAACCGCCGACACGACGTAACAATGATCGATATGCGACTCGCCGACACGATGATTTTGACTATAAGCTGATCATTACTACACGTAAATTCAAAACATTTAAGAATTCTGGCAACGACATTCATCCACAAGCGTGGCTTTATCAATTCTCTCATTGTTTTCCTCCCAACTGGTGATTAGAGCACAGATTAGAATTTAAGTGTGGCTACTTAGAGAATGAACCAGCCGTAAGATTGCGATTGGTCATTCACGATTGCCACAGTGAAGGAGAATTTTATCATGCCTTCCTCTCAACATATTGGTCTCAAGCCACACAAGGCCGAGTAAAACATAACATCATAACGATGAAACATTTCGAACAATCTGAATTTTCCAGTCTTGTGAAATATTTTGAAGACATGTTGCACAAGAATCAGTAGCTGCCAAACCCTTACAGCCCCTCAGAACTCATCCGCATTTGCTTAATCAAATTGCCTGAACATTTACAACATACTATTTTGGCAGGACGTTGCAAAGACGACATTGAAGCTTTTCAGGGACTGTTATAAGAATTGGTAATTGACACTGACAATCGCGGAACGCGAAAGCAGGAGCACAACAATTACAGGTCATATCTGTTACAATTCCGCGTTGACAGAAATAATAAATGGGCACGACAAGGCTATACTTACAACGTAAATCGTGACCAAAACAGACACCACCCTTATGACAACCGTTGGCAGAGTAGTAATAATTACAGGGAAAGATCACCTCTCCGCGATAATGACTATCACAGAGACAATCAGAGAAACAGACAATATGGGAACCAAAATAATTATTATCAAGGGAGACAGAATAACTTCAGACGTAACGGTCCAGCGCACAGTTATGATACAAGGTGAAATTCTCCACTACGTGACCGACAAGAAAGAAACTATGGAACCTTCCGACATGACGACAGACGATATGATCGTAACGACAGACCTGAATTCCATCGGAACTGGCGGGATTCAAACAGGGCAGTTCCCTCTCGACAAGGTGAATTTGTAGAAGTTAGGTCTCCAAATCCCAATAACGACGCGCGCCAACTAAGAGACAGTAGGCAATGTCTCATACCGCTGGCAGCCACAAAACGTACTTATGAAACTGACGACGCAGCTGCCGTAGCTAGTAATTATGTAAAAATGGAAGACATTAGGAACATCTTACTCCAGGAACACGACGTAAAACATAACAACATTGTATATCCTGTGATTCACATTACAGTAAATGACGTAACATGTACGGCAGTACTTGACTCTGGCAGTCCCGTCTCAGTAATTAATGAAACAGATTTTAGCAAATGCAACAATCGAACGATTGCTCCACACTTCCTTTACGTAACATTAAATTACAAGGGTCAATTTTTGGAAAAAGTGTAGATGTACGTGAACAAACAAACTTAGAATTATTTTGTCAAAGCCACAGCTTCTCTATGAACTTTCTTATTGTTCCATTATTGTCGACGGAAATTATATTGGGAGTAGACTTTTTGAATGAATACAAAGCAATCTTAAACTTTCATGATGCTGAAATAAGTTTAGAGAAAGAAGGTAAGTCAATAGCTTTGAAATTTGAAGATTGGCTCTCAAACCTTGACGAGGAACTTAATCGGCTTTACCTTCTGTAGACAACAGTTCGGAATTTTCGACGGAACTAGACACTAACAATCACTCTGCAAGTACTGACAGGGATGATATCGACGGCATATTTGATACTAATGACTGCAGTGGGACTGCACCTTTGATGGCCCACCAATACCGTAATCTCTAACAAGACTACAGTGGTCTGCTCTGTGATGACCTACCTACCAATATTCTTCAAAACTTCGACTGACTCTGTGGTGGGTTTGCTCTGATGTGGCCCATTACCTGTCTGCATGTCAAGAGTCAGCACCGTCTTTCCATTTGAAGGACAACACTACTTCTTCAAGACTGCATGGAAGTCCACTACTTCCTTGTGCATTTCTTTTACTGCTCAGACTTTGACCAAAAAAAAAAACAAAAAAAACACTGCAATTTTACTGTGATGAATGATCTGGACTGTCTTCATGGACTGTGGGGGAATTTTAGCTTTTGACCAACATTGTATCAATAAGTGTGAGCATTTAATATCTTTGTTATTGTAATTATGAAAAATTTTTTGAAATCTGTATTGGCCAGTGCCCAAAACAATTTGTAAAATTTTTTTGTGGGGAGCATGGGGGCTATGTAAGTAGGCTGTTTAGGTTTTTATATTGGTAGCGCTCTGTATTAAAATCACTGGCTGTTCCGTGTGCAGTCTGTGGCTGGTTTGCATTGTTGTTGGCTATTGTAGTGTTGGGCAGTTGGCTGTTAACAGCGCGTAGCATTGCGCAGTTGGAGGTGAGCCGCCAGCAGTGGTGGATGTGGGGAGTGAGATGGCGGAGTTTTGAGAGCGGATGATCTGGACAGAGACTGTAAATTTGTAAGACTGGATATCATGAAATGATATATATATTATGACTTTTGAACACTATTAAGGTAAATATATTGTTTGTTCTCTATCAAAATCTTTCATTTGATAACTATGCCTAGCAGTAGTTAGTGCCTTCAGTAGTTAGAATCTTTTATTTAGCTGGCAGTATTGGCGCTCGCTATATTGCAGTAGCTTGAGTAACGAAGATTTTTTTGAGGTAAGTGATTTGTGAAAGGTATAGGTTAATGTTAGTCAGGCCATTCTTTTGTAGGGATTATTGAAAGTAAGATTCCGATGCACTAAAAATATTGTGTGTCAGTTTAAGCACAGTCATGTATAATTTTTCTAAGGGGAAGTTTCACAGGCTCAGTAGAGCCCGTCAAGTTGTAGAAAATGCCTTTGGCATATTATCATCAGTCTTTCGTGTTCTACGAAAACCGATTCACCTCGATCCCCAGAATGCAAGTATTGTAACTTTGTGCTGCATTTATCTTCACGATTTCTTAAGATGAAATTTATTCGCTCCCAGGCAGTTTCGATTAGGAAAATATAGAACGAGGGACCATGGAACCTGGGACATAGAGACACCACCCACCACTCACATCGCTACCAAGATCGGGTGGAAATGTAGGCGAAGACACGAAGCAAGTGAGGAATGAGTTTGCTGCGTATTTTGTCACCGACGAAGGGTAAGTGGAGCGGAGATATTTGTTTGCTTAGTTCAGTGATGAATATCAGATTCATAGAAAATGCTTTCTTTTTCCGTGAACAAATGTAAACAACACAATTACATTCCTGATTTTTGATAAAAATAATGTAAAATAAATATACTATAAATCACCTCAAACGTGGATAAACTCGTTTTTGGTTTGTTTATACACTTTAGGAAGAGCAAGGATTCGAAGACATATGATTTTGATCAGTAAATGTCTTCTCTTCCAGAACCTGATGTCTTCGAAGAAACACATTTATTGAATTCCCTGAGAAATTGTGAGCTCAGGTTATGTAATTTACTGTCCATCTCCTTGTCGGAAACTTCAAATAAACACGCAAGCTCATGAATTGCATCTCGTTTGGCGTTTCTGTTTTTGCAATCGGGGATGTGGGAACCCACAACGAACGCCTTTCGCGAAATTCTTCAATAACTTTCAGAGTATTATTTTTCTTCCACTCCATCTTTGGAGATTGATATTTAAAGATTGATACAGAATACTACCAAAACCTAACCTCCTTGTACACATGACTGGTTACTTGTATCCAAGATGCAACGCAACGCAAGTACTGTCTTGGAGGTGAGTGAATTCAGACGTGGACTTTTTTTTAGTTCGTATGGTTCGTGCTTCCGTGACCAAGGAAGCCGAAGTGTTCGGTGCTTCAAGAGGAACCGGATCGAAGATTTATATCACTTGCAGGGAAAACGATAATGCAATATCTGCTAAGTCACAACGTGGACGAATATATTTTTTCAATGATTGTGAGATATTGTCATTGGAGACGATTCTAACCAAAAAAAATAAAAAAGGAGGACAGCAGCTCGATAAGTCGCTATAAGAACTAAACGTCGGTTTCGTGAACCCTGTCAGCAGGAAAACATCACGACGGGATCTCCAGAAGCAGCGAGAGCTGGGATTTCAAAACAACTCGTCAGTGATGGGAATCCCCCTCTCAGGTAATCATGGTAGCTAAACAATAAAACATGGACGAAGAAGATTTGGTCTTGGTTCACACTGTTTCTGACCGCTGGTAGAGTTTTCGTCCCAAGAATGAAACGTGCCGAGGGTTCGCTGACCATTTGGGTAGCCATATCGTGGTATTGCGTAGGCTCCATGCTATTCTGTAAGTTTGGATTGCTACCAAGTGTTATGTGACCATTTTAGCTGATCAAGTACATTCCATGGCACAATGTTGGTTCCCCAAGGGTAATACTGTGTTCCAAGACGACTAGGCCCACGTTCTGATGGCTCGCATCGTTCAGAACTGGTTTTGTGAGCACGGGGATAAACTGTCGCATCTCTGCTGATCACCATAGACATAATAAATTAGTATTATTGAGCCTTCTTCTTCGCTGCTTCTGGAGGTCCCATCCCTTTAAACCTCCAACATTGTTAGCTGAACTTCTGACTATAAATCAGGTATAACGGTGGAACATTCTCCTAAAAATAATACAGGACCTACATTTGACCATTCCGGAACAACTGAAAGCTAACTGAATGCCAATGGGTTTCCTACAGTATAATAGGCTTGGTAATGTGTTTTGTTTTTGTTGTTTCCATTATTTGTCCTCACACCATACATCTATTTGAAATTTTTTACTATATTCATTTCTCAGTCTCCTTTTATAGTTTCTGTCCCTCCACACTTCAAGTGATCATTCCTTTGGTCAGTTCGGGCCACAAATTCCTGTTCCCCAGTTCGATTCAGTATCTCGCCATTAGTTAACCGATCTGCTCATTGGATCTTCTGTACAAGGCCTCACTCAGACAAATACCTTCAGATCCGTCCTGGTTCCTAGACTGTGCTACGTCTCTACTAACCTGATCGTCGCAAAGTCGTTACAACATTTCTTCCTTTTCGTAAAATGTATTTTCCACGTCTATGGCGTGAGTCTGTACTAATAATCGTGGTAACAATGCTCACCGATGTCGAAGCTGAACACCGACTGCTGATGTGCCAGCATCTAGAATGACGTGCTGCAGTGAAATGGCTCACCGTCTAACTGACCCACTTGGTAACCACAACAATTCAGTGTTTGGAGCTTTGAAGTAAACATATCATATGTGAGTCCATGTTGACGACGGCAGGAAATGTATTTGTTTGACAGTAGTTGATTTGGACTGCAGGTTACTACTGGCGGATTATCGTGTCTGATATTAAGATTTTTCTTTCGTAGGAAGTACGGACATGTGTCTGACTGGCGGGAAAAAGACCGAGAACAAATACTGTGAACAATGCATCAAAGATCATAAGGAAGTGGACAGACAGCTGGGCGACAATGTTTTGTTGGCATTCTGTGCAGCCAGGAAACCATCTGAAAGGATCGCTTCATTGATTTGAGTAGTAATCCGTTCTCTGATTAACATTCACATTAAAATTACAATTGTTCTTCGTGGGTACTGGAAGTAATAAGATTTTCTTCAAAATAATTCTCCTTTCTATACTGTTAGAAATGGCCAAAAATTCCTGTAAGAGCAAGTTGACCTCTGTTGAGACGATATTCCGAGAATCTCACTCTGCTATGAAATATGTTGAACCATTTCAGAATCTGCCAACAAAT
Source organism: Schistocerca nitens (assembly GCF_023898315.1). Lineage (NCBI taxonomy): Eukaryota > Metazoa > Arthropoda > Insecta > Orthoptera > Acrididae > Schistocerca > Schistocerca nitens. The sequence goes on from NC_064615.1 coordinate 537,945,081, forward strand.
GCACTACGGTGGTTGCGAAAGCAGTTTATCAACATCTTATCAAGAAGGCTTTCGAGGTAAGACGCCAAAGAACAAGAGTGCTCACATTATTGAGGAACTGTTAGATGTAACTATTGTCTTCGGTTTTTAAGTGTGCCTTACTTTGTGATCAGTAAGGTGCGTCGAAAAATGGCTGAGTTAAAAGTTAGCAGCTAGCAGATATCAAGTTTCTTGAGAAATTAAAAATGTCAACAGTCGAGACGTTTCAGAGGCTTTCAGAACCCTTAAGAGGTGAGAGTTGGTCACGTGCTCATTTCTCAGAAGCGAATAATGGATTTTTCTGAAAGCAAGGAATCCATACGAGACGACGAGCTACTAGACCGCCCAAGAACATTAGAAATTGATTTAATCTTTACCAATTTTCGAGAAGAATTAGAGAAAAGATCACAGAGACTTTATTTTGTTGCTAAAATGTTGAACTTGGATAGCGGAAGCGTTCGACACTGTTTAATAGAGGAACTGAAAGGATTACGTACGTAAAAATGGCGTCGAAACATTTACTATATGGGAAATACGAAAGAAAAAAGGTGTAGACCTTTGGGATAGAATAAAGAAACAGCACAGTTTTCTAAAAAGTATTGTTACAGCTTTTAGAATGGGAATTTTAAGTGTAATCCATTTGTTGAAAATCATTATCTTCCCCAAAGGAAAGAAAGAAGAAGAAAACCAGGAATCGGTCGAAGCTCTATGCAGTTTTTGTACCCTCTTTTGTGTCTTGCGCATTGTTATGGCAGAAAGGGTAGTGAGAGAGTCATGGAAAACTATAGCAACCCTGATTTTAGATTTCATACTGACATGCTGTCGTCATTCACTGCACTACGTATATTTCTGTACTACGAAAATTTAACTCTTGTCAGGCTTCGCACGTCTATGTATGATCAATAGCGAACCAATTGCTATATAGATATGAATAGCTTATGCAGTGCCGAAGAGTCAATATATGTCAGCAGAACATACCTTATTACTTGCTCATAGCATAAAGTTCTGTCAAAGATTACCGAGACTCTTGCCGACGTATCCACTTACAATAGCGACATGTTAACATTTCAGTAATCGACATTATAATACACAATCTGGTATATCTATACTTATATCCATGTACTTTGTTACGGTTCGCCTATGACGACTGTCAGTACCTACCTTCATCCTCCTGTAGATCACACAGACAGCAGATTTTATTGGTCAATATTGCTGATCTGCCAGACAAGTGGGGGACTAGTGCTGTAGCTACATTTCTATGTGGCCGTCGTTGAACAACGTACAAAGTTTACTCTTAGGAAACTGCACATGTCCTTTGGAAAATTGGAATGTTTTACATTTCCCATGTAGTGACGAACTTTAGCCAGCCGGAGTGGCCGAGCGGTTCTACGCGCTTCAGTCTGGAACCGCACGACAGCTACGGTCGCAGGTTCGAATCCTGCCTCGGGCATGGATGTGTCTGATGTCCTTAGGTTAGTTAGGTCTAAGTAGTTCTAAGTTCTAGGGGACTGATGACCTCAGCTGTTGAGTCCCTTAGCGCTCAGAGCCATTTGAACCAGTTTTTGACGAACTTTAATTTAACGCAAACACATACTGTTTATTATTAAGGGGTATTATTTTAATATACCATTGCGCATTCACTGGTGATTAATTTTAGGCCCATACCGCGGATGATCTCATCTGGAATGGACTTGAAACATTTTGCGCGTCCAGAATCTGGGTTGTGTGAAGAATGGTAGACAAGCAGTGGAAGTACATCCAACATTCACTCCCTGAGAGATAGAGAGCCACAATATATGTATTTGTATAAATTTGTTTAGTAAGAGTCGGTGCGAAGGTGTGAGTGTGCGGCCTTCGCACCACAGTCAGGCATAAGAGGAAAGCTCGCCACAAGAAGGTGTCAGCGGTTTATTTACGAAAATGACTCTTTATTAAGTCGAGCCTGTCAAAGGAGCATGGTACTTCAGGTTGAATTTGGTCAGAAAGGTGTTGTTGCTACGACGTAGTGTAAAATGCGATTAAGTACTTGTTATGGTATGTAGAAAGCTTGCTATGGGAGCTTTATAGACAGTGTGAGTGAGAGCATTGGGTTCGCTAGAAAGCACTATAGTCTACGTCAATGAATTCACTCTTCATTAAATTTTTGTAAACTGTCTTAACTAATCCAGGAGCCACAGTAGCCGGTGAGCCGTGGCGGCTTCCGTGAGTGCGCGCGCGGTCCGTCTGGCGCCACTTGTGCGCGCGTTCCATCGTCTCCCACCCTCGTTGTATCACCTTTGCGAGGCTATGTGTTCCTTCTGGGACCATGTGGCGGCAAGTGGTGTGTCACGCACGGAGCTGGAAGGATGTGCCTGAGTACTTGTAGTCCTGGTGATTGCAGCGAGTGGTGGCGAGCGGTTTGTCGGGCACGGAGTTGGTCTTGTGTGCCGGTGTACTCGGAGTCCCGGCGCTTGCAGCGAGTTATCACTACTGACAGTTGACCATTGGGCTATGGGGTCCCGCGATTACCTGCAGCGTTGACCGTTGTGACCGGCGAGTTCAGAGGGCAAGGAGCGACTTTCGTCGCGTGGGAAGTGATTACCATATGCATCAGTCAATCGTGCTGCGTTAAATACGCTGACATGTATTGAACAACTTTTTAGCAGCCACTAGGAAAAGGGCAGTATTACCCGGTGCCTACCTGGAGCCCTGAAGCTATTGGCCTCCTTAGCATTTGTTTGAAATTATCTATGATGACCGTAAAGTAGGTACTGTACTTAAAGAATGTTAACTCTGCCCAGTGTGAACTGGCACGGAATCTTGTTTCTTATGCCGTTCGGTGCACCCTTTGGGACTGTTGTCTCAAGCTAGAGATTTCTGTATGCGCTGAGCTAGTATTTCGCAAAATTAATCTTGCACTTGAAATCATGGTTTGTTATTATTAAGTTTTGGTACTAGTGACTGTAAATTATATTGGTTGTATACTTCATGGCCCTACCTGGGGCGAGTTATTGGATTTGGCCTGTTACTAAAGTTGTGTGCGCTAAGCCTAAAGGTACGCACGTCTGGCGCATGTGTGTGTGCGCAAACACTCTTACTTTGTGTTGAAGCGGCCTTTGGATTGTAGATGTACAGTTTAACCAGCAATCGGCAATTTGGTGCCGGCCGCTGAGGTCGAGCGGTTTTAGGCGCTGCAGTCCAGAACCGTGCGGCTGCTACGTCGCAGGTTCGAATCCTGCCTTGGGCATGGAGTTGTGTGATGTCCTTAGGTTAGGAAGGTTTAAGTAGTTCTAGGTCTAGGGGACTGATGACCTCAGATGTTAAGTCCCATAGTGCTTAGAGCCATTTGAACCATTTGCAGTTTGGTACTTATCCCAATTGACGCATGGTACAGGGAATGGCAATTGAATCTCAATGTAGACAAGTGTAATGTGCTGCGAATACATAGAAAGAAAGATCCCTTATCATTTAGCTACAATATAGCAGGTCAGCAACTGGAAGCAGTTAATTCCATAAATTATCTGGGAGTACGCATTAGGAGTGATTTAAAATGGAATGATCATATAAAGTTGATCGTCGGTAAAGCAGATGTCAGACTGAGATTCATTGGGAGAATCCTAAGGAAGTGCAATCCGAAAGCAAAGGAAGTAGGTTACAGTACGCTTGTTCGCCCACTGCTCGACTACTGCTCAGCAGTGTGGGATGCGTACTAGATAGGGTTGATAGAAGAGATAGAGAAGATCCAACGGAGAGCAGCGCGCTTCGTTACAGGATCATTTAGTAATCGCGAAAGCGTTACGGAGATGATAAACTCCAGTGGAAGACTCTGCAGGAGAGACGCTCAGTAGCTCGTTACGGGCTTTTGTTGAAGTTCTGAGAACATACCTTCACCGAGGAGTCAAGCAGTATGTTGCTCCCTCCTACGTATACCTCGCGAAGAGACCATGAGGATAAAATCAGAGAGATTAGAGCCCACACCGAGGGATACCGACAATCCTTCTTTCCACGAACAATACGAGACTGGAATAGAAGGGAGAACCGATAGAGGTACTCGAGGTACCCTCCGCCACACACCGGCAGGTGGTTTGCGGAGTATGGATGTAGATGTAGATGTAGATTTACAGTGTTTATTAGCTCCTAAAAGGGCCCGTTAAAGCTATAGCTTGATTCTTCAAGTCTTGTCTGAATTGTTATGTAATTATTCTTATAAATGACCTTGTACAGTGCTTCTCGTTATTGCTGGCAAGGTTAACTTGCAATGTAATGAGCGGGTAGCTGCCATGCTGAAGTTTTAATAGTTCAGTTTTCAGTTACCCTTCTAAGTACTACTGTGTACGTTAATTTGCATCAAACTGGTTTTGCTGTTTGTTGTTTGGTATATGTTGACAGACTTGTATCAGCAGCGGTTGAAACGTTGCTGTTCTGCTGCTGGCTTTCCAGTCATCGCACGAGGCCTAAGCGACGAGGCCTAAGTGTTGGCTGGTCACACGCAATTTTGCTAATCTCCCGTTCCAGACTCAGCTTGACTAGGTTGTTGTTACTCTTTTGGCGTTGTTGCCACGGCGTGGGTGTCGCCGGATTAGGACGTAATTGACTCAGTAATTCTGTTACTGTAGGGTCCTTGTGGGCGTGTGACAAAAGTCTTTGGGCAGACTGAGCAGCAAGTATCTTGATTCTTTTGAAAAATGTATAGGTCGGATCAAGACTATGAATGTGTGGAGCTTTATGGTATGATGGAATCGTAGCGTTCTGTTAGTAATTTTGGTTGCTTGTGGGCCTTGGACGATGAAGGGTTTAATTGTAGTAGTTTATTTAGGTGCTTAACGTGATTTATGTGGAACAGGATTGTCGCCGAACAGTGACTACTACTGTTGTTTCAGTCTTGCATGTGGGTAGCCTTGGGGCAACTTCACTATTTCTTGTGTGTATCAGAGCAGACTAACTAGTACAGATGTGTGCATTTTAATATTTTTTATTTAATATTTGTAGAAGTCCTGTTGCTGGTTAGCATTAGGTGAGGTTTATACGTTATTTTTAGGTAGACGGTTAACCCGAGGTACTTTATAAGTTTCAAATCAACGTGCACTCTGTTTCGGAGTGCAGATTCATCTTGTATGTTGCTGTAGTTAGCTGTAGCTGCATAGATAATATATTGCTATATTTTGGTTACTGTAAGCGAGAAACAGAAGTACGAATACAGAAGGAAAGGTCTGTGTGGCATCCGCTGGAGCGCTGTCGTATGATTAATGCTACATTTGCCGCTGCAGGCCGCGTGGCGACAGTTCACGATGCGTTTTTTTATTCAAAGAACGCTGTTACGCAGCTGTTTACTGTGCCTATGCATACTGATGGCCCACTTCGTTTACTTGCAGATGCCGTGTGTCACACATCCATCCCATTCAGTCTCTTCGAGGCTTCCGAAGTGACGGAGAACGCGAATTAATAGCCGCCGGCGCGTTGCTTATATCGGTCAGCATTTCCTCTACTCGGAGTGATGTAAGAAGCAACGAATCGAGAGCAGAGGCTTTCGCGTTCTCAGCGTGAGGTTCTCAAATTAAATCAGCGATTAAAGCGGATGTGATACGTTGTGACATGGCCTTCCACCAGTTTGCCAATGTTCAGTTGCTTCGTCCGCTGGACTCCCGTCTTTGTGGAACACGATACGTCTCCGTCGTACGTGGCAAGTTTTTGTCGCTTGTCACAGCACATAGTGTCATAAACACTCTCAGGTAAGTAGTTACTCTCAGGAGCACAGCGAATGCTGCCTCTCATTTCTATCTAATTTAAACTGTTGATTTAAATAATCTAAGCTGTGATAAAAGGAATGTACGTTTCCTCTCTCGTTCTGCTTCTCTGAATTAATCAGTTCACCTAGGTACATTTTTCAGTAGGCCAATTTCCATCATCAGGTGTGGCAACGGTAATAAGTAAACTCAGCAAACTGAACATTGATTAATTAGAGAACACTCCAGCAGTGTCCGTAAGTCAACAAGAATAAACTACAACTAGAACTCTAAGCTTTGCTCATTACATTCTGAGCTTACAAAAACGTGTGGAAATAGAATCGTTGCGAGAGTAAGTTCATTGCATCACAGTTTGTCCATTTTCAGCCACTTACTTTCGTACTAATTAATCCTTGCTTTCGAATGAGTACCTTGTATTCCTCAAACGTTCAGCCAGTTCTCGTGAACGGATTAATAGGGGAAAAAATGAGGAATTGCTTGGTACAATTTTATTGTAAGGCTACTCTCAGATTCAAACTCCTCTGAACAGTTCACTGTATATTCAAAAATATTGAAAGTACTGTTTCCTCTGATATACCTTAGCCGCTTTATTTTGATAAGAAAACAATATTGGGGGCGACAGAGTTTATTTCTAACCTAGTCACTGAACTCACTGCAAAGGAGCTAGCTTTCCACTCACGCTGATTTCCGCCTCGATAATCAAAACAAATGTAGTTGCGACAATTGTTCTTTGATATTAACGAACTTATCTAAGCCATCTAGTGCGTTTTTAATGATCACGTTTTGAAGTTTAAAAGATTTTTCTGTCACACTGTTCATTTAAATTCTTCGTACGTCGGCTGAAATTAATATAACAATACCAAGTCCACTTATGGGTGCAGAGTGACAGTTGAGCGAGTACCAGTGTATCAGACACTCTAATGTGTAACACTCCATGCCAATGGTAATAGCGAGTGTAGGATGGAATCAGAAACGGCTGTCGTTACGTAAGTGCAGTGTAGCAGGAGGAGGAAAGTAATTGATCCGACGTCTGTTGAAGATGCGGCCACAGCATTGCAGGAGGGATCGAGCTGTGGTGTGCAAACATACAGTGCACGGGGAACTGCTCGAACGTAGGACATGCCTGCATTGCACGCTTCATAAAATCATACTAAACATCCTGTATTGCTATCCATACAGAACCAACCTTGTTCAGATGTTGCTTCCTGCTGACCTGACAGTAAGACAAACGTTCACTTTGGAATTTATTACTCGCGTGGATGTGGACAATAAATGGCAATGGAACACTGTGAGGACAGACGAAGCCCATTTCCATCTACAGGGACATGCCAATATGCAGATGGGCAACGGAAAATCTGCATGCACATCAGCCGGTATCACTTGTTTCTACGAAGGTGACTGCGTGGTGCGGGTTGACGGCATCTTTTATCGTGGGGCCGTGTTCTTTCGAGGAGATGATTCTCGCGCGTCCTGTTACCTGTGCCGTCACTGGTAAACGCTATGGGAGTCTTTTGCGCACCAACGTCGCTCCAGTCCTTCAACAGCGTCGATGCATAGATAGATCATTTTTACGCAAGATTGCGCTCCTCTGCATATTGTACAGCCATTAAAGAGGCAACTGCAGAGGCATTTCTGAAATGCTAGGAGCACCGGCCGCCGTTTCCCTGCTATCTGGACGTCTAAGTCACCTTATTTTAATCCGCGAGGCTTCTGGATGTCGGGTTATCTGAGAGGCGTGTTCAGAGCTCCAATTTCGAACCTAGCATAATGGAAGGCATGCGCTGCTCAATGCATACTGAACGTGACCCCAAAGACACTAAGATTTCTTGTGGAACACGGTGTTTCTAGATTTCAGCTTGTGGCAGAAATCTGCGGACAGTCTCAGAATAATCACAATCCTATGTCATTTGGTTACTTGTTAGTAGGTCGTTTAGGTTTATATATTGGTAACGCCACGTAGCGCTCTGTATGAGAACTACTGGATGTGCTGTGTGCAGTCTGTGGCTGGTTGGCATTGTTGTAATATTCGCTATTGTAGTGTTGGGCAGTTGGCTGTTAACAGCGCGTAGCGATGCACAGTTCGAGATGAGCCGCCAGCAGTGGTGGATGTGGGGAGAGAGATGGCGGAGTTTTGAGAGCGGATGATCTGGACGTGTGTCCATCAGAGACAGTAAATTTGTAAGACTGGATGTCATGAACTGATATATATATATTTTTACTTTTGAACACTATTAATGTAAATACATTTTTTGTTCTCTATCAAAATCTTTCATTTGCTAACTATAGTGCCTTCAGTAGTTAGAATCTTTTATTCAGCTGGCAGTATTGGCGCACGCTGTATTGCAGTAGTTTGAGTAACGAAGATTTTTGTGAGGTAAGTGATTCATGAAAGGTATAGGTTATTGTTAGTCAGGGCCAAAAACTAAACAACCTACTTACATATTTATGCGATTGTTGGCCACAGGACAATTAAAAACTGATATAATTCTGATTTTTATGTTATTTCTGGTCTCAGAAAGATTAAAGACCGCCGCGCAGGATTAGCCGAACGGTCTACGGCGCTGCAGCCACGGACTGTGCGGCTGGTCCCGGCGGAGGTTCGAGTCCTTCCTCGGGCATGGGTGTGTGTGTTTGTCATTAGGATAATTTAGGTTAAGTAGTGTGTAATCTTAGGGACTGATGACCTTAGCAGTTAAGTCCCATAAGATTTCACAAACATTTGAACATTTTTTTTGATTAAAGACCGATTTTTCCCATCCAGTGTGGTACGACTTTGTCGTGATGGATGTTCTTACGTAATTAACGGGGCTACAAGAAATGACTGCCAAACTTATGCAGTCATGCACATTGAACAGTACGTATGGTGTAATGTTCAACTCAAACCATAGACGTCGTATTGTCAATCATCTGTCATTTGTAGCCGGCCCCATATACGTTGAAATGCTGACCGCGCCATCTATCGGTAAAATTTTCGTTAATTTTTTTTTGTCCCATGGCTTTTACCCTGCATCAAAACATGCTGTTAAATTTTGACGTCGTTTGGATCAGTGGATCTCTTCCTACAGCGTTTTGAAACTGGAACTTTAATTTTGTACACCCTGTGCATGACATCTGCAGAAACTTGTACGTCTGCATATTTCACTGTTAACTGACTCTATGAAGGTTGATATGCCGTTCGTGGCGTTGTCTTGGCAGCGGATGTTGGCTTCCTACGTTAATCCTAGCTATCAATTTGTACCTACTGGGATTCTATAGCTTGCGCCTTTTCCCGCATTTTGCGCGGGGTTGGCGTGGTTAAATCAGATTTGGCATGTTAATTTGAAAGGGTGGCCGGATGCCCTTCCTGCCGCTACCCCGTATCCTCCGGGATGTAATCAGAGTACCCCATATGTCTGCGTCTAGTGTAAATCATGGAAAAGTACGGATGTGTTTCAAATGTCTGTGAGTCGTGTAACTGAGGCGGGACGTGGGGCCCAGCCCGGTCTTCACCTAGAGGGATGAGGAAAACAGCCTAAAAACCACATCCAGGCTGGCCAGCACACCGGCCCTCTTCCTTAAAAAATGGTTCAAATGGCTCTGAGCACTATGGGACTCAACTGCTGAGGTCATCAGTCCCCTAGAACTTAGAACTAGTTAAACCTAACTAACCTAAGGACTCACAAACATCCATGCCCGAGGCAGGATTCGAACCTGCGACCGTAGCGGTCTTGCGGTTCCGGACTGCAGCGCCTTTAACCGCACGGCCACTTCGGCCGGCGCCCTCTTCCTTAATCCGGCGGGCGGATCCGATCTGGGGTCGGCGCGCCTACCCGAGTCCCGAGTCTTGGCTAATCTGGCGTGTTTGTACCTGCTCAAATATTACCTGATTAATTCTGAAAGTGAAATTTTAAAAGAGAAACTTTTCAGAGGCGGCAGGTGCTTTTTACACGTGATTTGGTCTACGCTTATAATAAACCTTTAAATTTTATAGGTTGTTCTCCAGCAGAACGTATCTCAACATCTTCCTTTGACGTACACGTGGAATGGAATGGGAGAGTTGTGAGGAAATACGCAAGACTCCAAGATAAGAGGTGTTATTTCCAACATCACACGTAACGTCGCTCAGACAGTGAATTTACAACTCATACCTCTCAGTGTTTCAGTTCTGTGAATTAATAGCTATAACTATCTGAAAGACGTGTCAAAAAGTGATGAGAAATTTTCCAATGGTCGGATTACTATTTGGCCGGCCGAAGTGGCCGTGCGGTTAAAGGCGCTGCAGCCTGGAACCGCGAGACCGCTACGGTCGCAGGTTCGAATCCTGCCTCGGCTGTGGATGTATGTGGTGTCCTTAGGTTAGTTAGGTTTAAGTAGTTCTATGTCTAGGGGACTGATGACCTCAGATGTTAAGTCCCATAGTACTTAGAGCCATTTGAACCATTTGAACATAACTGACAAACAGTGTTCATAATGAAAGTTACGAATTGTTTTCAGTGCATTGTTTTGTATACAGTCACACGGTATAAATGCTATTTTAAGAAATATGCATTAATCTATCCGTCGAGCTATGTTGTACTTCTGTTTTTTTTCTTTTATATTGTACCTGATACTGCATATTACATATCGTAGCCATTTCTATTCGTGGTTGGTTGGTTGTTTGGAGGCAGAGACCAAACATCGAGGTCATCGGTCTCATCGGATTAGGGAAGGACAGGGAAGGAAGTCGGCCGTGCCCTTTTAGAGGAACCATTCCGGCATTTGCCTGGAGCGATTTAGGGAAATCACGGAAAACCTAAATCAGGAAGGCCGGACGCGGGATTGAACCGTCGTCCTCCCGAATGCGAGTCCAGTGTCTAACCACTGCGCCACCTCGCTCGGTTCTATTCGTGTATAGAGAAGTTATAACTGGATATCCCTATATAGATTCTAATAGATCACAATGGACTCACGAAGTCTTATAGCAAATCGTCAAACAAGCGGTCCGAGGAATTACTTTGAATACACATATTTCGAAATAAATAGCAGAAAGACAAAGAACGGTGAATATATCGCGAATGAATGGTATGGTCAGCGCCAGCAACAATCAGCAGTCTTACTCACTTGTAACAAACAGAGAAGAATCACCAATATTTCACGGAGTGTCTAACTACTCCGAAGCAAGACCCAAGAGCAAGTACCTAACGGTGCAAATGCATTTGGCAGCCAGATCTCTCATTGACTCTTGCCGTTCGAAGTATCTGAGATGGCTAATATATGAGACACCAAGCGGCGTAGTTATCTTCACCGTTACCTATTGAGTCTTGAGGCACGTAAAACATTGCAGAAGCATTAAAAAATTAATGTTTACTTATTTTTACTATGTTAATTTACTGCGACACTAGCAGCCTTGAAGCTTCAAGACTGCTTGTGTCGCAGTTATAGTCATATGTTACTGGACACTTTCTTTGAGTTGTCAAGGCTGTACGCCTGGTTGGTTAGGAAGGAGTTGAAGTTTGTGATGTCTGAAGATGGGTGTAATCCCGAAATGCCTAACATGTTGTAGTAAAAGAGTCAATTGAACATTTCATGGCTTTATTGCGATTGTACAGCACTGGTTGGCAACTATTAACATGAAAATGATGCAGGCCTAAGACGGGATTATATGTTCTGTATATCAAATTTATACATTTACCCGTCTCCAAAATCCTTGAAAGTTTGTAACATCAACCCGGAAATTCATTGTACATTTGTTCCAACGTACTGATATTCATTTCAGTTTACATATATTTGCATCCTTTGCATATTTCATGATGGAAGTTTTCAATTGCGAACCGATGCTACAGCGGGAAACGTATACTGCAAAAGTGGACTTATTCGGCCGACTCTAGGTATCGCTGGTCTATAAAATTCGAGGAAGTACCCGGACGTGTTCTGTTTGTTTAGAAAGAGACAAGCAAACAAACAAGCTAGTTTGTTTAGAGCTGCGAGATGTATTCTGTTACACGCAGAATCAATTCTGTTCACCCCCATTAGTAGCTCCCTGTTATTAAAATATTGGCTTCGGTCGTCCGCAACACGTAGTTGGGCAAGATCTAGAATTCATTACCTTATTTCTGAAATATTCGTTACACCAAGGTTTTAATTGATCGTGCCGACAAGCGATTACACACTCGGATAAGGCTCGAGGAATTTTATTTAATGACCTGTTGTATGTAAAATACGCCCTGTGCCTGCACCACAAATTTCGCTCGGTTTACCCTCGTTTGGGAAACCAGTTCATTTACTTGTCGGCGGCTCCCGCTTCGCCTCGACCCGCCGGCTCGGCTGCCGTGATGGATGGGGAGGCCCGCGGCTTTCTAGGCTGCCCTCGCACAGTGGCTGCGGCGCTCTGCTGTCCTCACGGCGTCAACTTTCACTTTGCAGACGTGGCGACAGCGATCGCCCGTTAGCATTTCGGCCGTCCTCCGCTGGCATCGGTGAGTCACGAAGGAGGAGTGTGACCGGTTACGAATTAAATATGGAACGGAGGACCGGCCTGCGTTGCGCCCTCCGACGCTAGACTGGGTCACCGACTTAATACAGCGCGCGCGACCACGCTCTGCCAGTAACAGGATGCCGCCGGTCACCGCCTCGACGACGACCGCCGGACCTGTCCTCTGCAAAGAGGGTTTTGTATGGGGGTATGTAGGAACCAAGACATACAGCCTTCTCCGACAGTTAAACAATAATTTCTCAGGAATGGTGTATAGAAAAAGCTGTCAATAATTTAAATCATCCACTTTCGTAATTTCACCAGCAAAGTATTAGTCATACGTTTACAAGAAAACAGATCGGTTTGAAGAGCTACTACTGATACACAGCAGAATAAACAAACGGCGTCCGTAGCAACGCAATCAAGGCATAGATTCTAAATTGTCACCCCTCCCTGCCACCACACTAGAATCATACCCAAAAAAATAAAAATAATCTACATTTTCTGTCCAAACTCTTGTATCTGCCGATGATGGCGAGGTTTTGCCACAGCTTCTGTCCTCATGTCTGCCTGGATTTGATTTGAAGATATGTCCTCCACAATGACTTCTTCAGACCCTATTTTTTCTCTTTTAAAGTGGTGAAATTAAAAAAAAAGAGAGATGATGGTATGGCACTGAGGGCCCAGAGTTCAAACCTGGGGATAATGGTTCAAATGGCTCTGAGCACTATGGGACTTAACTTCTCAGGTCATCAGTACCCGCCGGCCGGGGTGGCCGAGCGGTTCTAGGCGCTGCAGTCAGGAACCGCGCGACCGCTACGGTCGCAGGTTCGAATCCTGCTTCGGGCATGGATGTGTGTGATGTCCTTAGGTTAGTTAGATTTAGGTAGTACTAAGTTCGGGGGGATTGATGACCTCAGAAGTTAAGTACCATAGTGCCCAGAGCCATTTGAACCACCTGGGGAAGTTCGGTTGCCCAACTTTAAGTTGACACCACATTGGGTAACTTGTGTGTCAATAATAGAAAGACGGTTAGGACAACACAGCACCCAGCCCCGAGCGGATAAAATCTCCAACAAGGCCGGAAATCGAATCCAGGTCCTCTACAAGGCAGCCAAGCGCTTTAATCACTTTTCTTATCCCATTTTGTTCGTTATTCTTCATTCTATTTGTTCGGGGCGGACATCTCATGACGCTTATTCAAGTTCATCATTTATCCATTAACAATTTTTTTTTTCACTCAGGACAGCTGACCCTCTGTTTGATCACGCTGAGCTACCGTGCCAGCACCGCTCAGCTAAGAAGGCGGACTCTGACAGTTTCATTCGAGAGCTTGACTTGTAGCCCCTAGTCTTAAATAAGCTAACTGCTGCTTTGTTGTCACATAATAGTTTCACAGGATCCTTCTCGAGTTTCGGAGATATTTCACTGTCTAATCTTCGAAGCAATAGAGCCTCCTGACATGCTAAGGTCAGGGCCGTATATTCTGCCTCAGTTGGGGATAGGGCTATGGTTGGCATTTTTCTACTCGGGAATATTACTGGTCTTTGACGTTTAATCTGCTATTTTCAGAAACACTTGATGAATATCTGTGTATGAGGAAGTTAACTTGTGCTTTTCGGACTTTTTTTGCAATACTGTGACATCAGACAACATTTTTCATGTATTAACCTCAGCAAGTGAGCTAACCATCGGACGTTTTGCACTGCCTCAGAAATATTTTATTTGAGGATGTGTTTTACTAGTTACATTCAGTCTAGAATATTTTCACTCTGCGGTGGAGTGTGCGCTGATATGAAACTTCCTGGCAGATTAAAACTGTGTGCCGGACCTACACTCGAACTCGGGACCTTTGCCTTTCGCGGGCAAGTGCTCTACCAACTGAGTTACCCAAGCACGACTCACGCCCCGTACTCACAGCTTTACTTCTTTACATTCAGTCTGTCTGTCTTTCTGCTCCCTAACATGCATTTTCCTGAAGTTATAGGCCTGGCCATATTCTTTTATGACATCGACCAGTCAGGCCTAAACTGTAGAATGTCAAAACTTAAATCGGCCACTGGAGTAATTACTTGGCCATTTTGGATACTAGTTTGGTGTACATGTATATATGTGGCAATTAACTCATGCTTTCTTATAGAGTGCAGGCATTTTTTGCAATATTGTGACATCAAACAGCATTTTTCATGTATTAACCTTTACATTCAATGTAAACATTAGCACTTTTTGGTACCGAAGCTGTTTTTGGAACATTTTTCAATATTTGTAACATCTTAGATGTAGAAAATAATTAATCTACGATCTGTTGTGTTTCTTAATTGCCACTGGTGCTATCTATAGGTGTGGTGCAGAGACGAACTTTGGTAATGATGTTCCGGCATAGCCATCTGCCGGTGAGTGGTGGAGGTGTGATTGTCTATTCTTTTGCGTGTTCTGGGTTTGTGGGACATTATATAGGGGTAAAACTCATGTTCAACAAATACGAATTCAAAATTACTTATTTATATTTTATAAGCAAAAGCTGGTATTTATTTATTTGTAGAGAACTATCGATTTTTCAGAGCAGTCATCTGCTGGTGACAAGATGTGTGTGACTAGAATGTGAAAATGGAGTGTTTTTATTTACATTTTCAGTATGTGAAAATTTACTGGCTTTTATTTTCAGTCTCAACAAATAATATGTCCTACTTCATTATTTACATTCTATACACCCTTGTTTTTTTAATTATTTTTACAAAAATATGCTAACCACTCATTCCAGTAATCGATGGCGAATTATATGTAGCTTCAATGAAAGTTACCAATACAAGGACTGGTGAGCTAGCCCTTAAACGAATTTCTGGAAGTCAGTAATGAAAATATAACGGTAAAGCAGAGATAAGACGTGTGCAGGAGTCAAGGGTGTGTGCTGAAGAAGCGCTTCATGCAAAATTTGCAGAAGTGCAGTGTGGATGGTTGGAGGTGCTGATGTCAGCGATACATGATATGCATGCAAACTCCAGTCGACTCCTCCTCCCACGAATGCACAGGAGCAGGAGGGTACTCGAGGTGGAAGGGTCAAAATATGGCTCTGAGCACTATGGGACTTAACATCTGAGGTCATCAGTCCCCTAGAACTACTTAAACCTAAGGACACAAAACACATCCACGTCCGAGGCAGGATGCAGGAGACTGCACGAATGATATTTTTCATTAGTTGTCAAGCCAAGAAGGTACTTGTAGTGAACTTTCACAGACTCTTTTACAACCCTACTAATAATTTATTTACATACGCGTTTGGCCTACCATACAAAAGCACACATGCAGACACATCGAGCGAACTACCTACATGTTTATTTACGTATGACTTCATCCAATCAGAAGTAACTGAACCAGACGTTAATTAAAGTCAGGATAATTAAATACTGAAGACAGTTACATGAACTGCTTGTCAATATATGGTGGATAACGTAGACACATTTCACAAACAATATTTGTATCTTGAAATTTTTATGTTTCGTTACCGATTTCAATTAATTAATTAGAATATTTTACAGCTTCGTCCATAAATAAATTAAGTGAAATATTCAGAGGCGGTAGCTTCCTGCAAAACTGATGTGCTGAACATGTATGTGTTGTATGTATTTGAAACACAGTCAACAAAAATTTAACACTGATGTCTTCATTTAAAATGTGTAACCTTTATGATTAAGATTGTGGGCTAACTACTTACTTTTTTACTGTAATACATTATTTTAATTAGCTTTTTATTGCGCTTCTAATGAAACCTCTAGTTTGAAGTTCGTATTTCTGTATCAAAAGTAGTAGTTCAGGCTGGTGATTTATCTAGCCTGTTTAACATTAAAACACAATGATAACTAGTACTCCTGCAGTGCATGGCGGTAGCAGACTGTGAACGCCATAGGCATGCCTGTCGCTCCTGGTGCACTGATGGTTCATAATTTTTTAATGTTCCTGCTAACAAATATCGAAAAAATGAATATCGCATAATACTAACAAGAGACTGGTATATCAAATGGGAACACAAAACTAAGGCTTAAAAATAATTTCGTTTGTAACTGGAAAGGAATCAACACTTCCCGCCGACGCTGGGTGTGGCATGAAACGCGTAAAGAGCAGCATTACTTAGGGCTGACGCCGTCTGCACAGTGCAATAACGAAATTGCAAATACTTGCCGAAACACCAGAGCAAACGCGCTTGGCTTCTCTTCGGGGGAATACCCAGTAGAGGAGGAGGAGGTGGAGATGAGTGTTGAACGTCGCGTCGACAACGAGGTCATTAGAAACGAAGCACGTTCCGATTAGGGAAGGATGGGGATGGAACTCGACGGCGCCTTTTCAAAGGAAACAAGCCGGCATTTGTCTGAAGCGATTGAGGGAAATCACGGGAAACCTAAATCAGGATGGCCAGGCGCGGGTTTCAGCCGTCGTCCTCCCGAATGCAAGTCCAGCGCCACCTTGCTCAACACACGAAGAGATGTAGCGAACTGGTTATTAAATTCTCACTTTTCGAAGGGGCCGCTGCAGGATATCCCAGAATTAACATAAAATATAATTCGTATGGCGCGGTTCTGTGAGCTGACCTCTTCCAGAAATGATTCGAAAACTCGTAGGTGAATGGAAATATGGAGAGTAAACTAGTTTCTTCATTATTAAATCACCTGTAGCTGATAATCAAGCGTGCTACAATCGTAACTGAAGAACGGCGCTCCATCAATTTTAGGCAGTAAGTTTTCAATTAAGGTTGGAATTTATCTGTATTTCCAAAAGTTCAATATTTGTACTTCTTGTGTTTTATTGTTTGACAACACTATTTTATAACTATTGTTGTTCTGTGGTATGTACTGAGCCGTACGGACTGAGTCTCGTCAGAATTCAATTGTAAAACGTTCATGTCGACCCATCTTTTCATGTTATCAAATATTTCACTACCTATCTTCTAAGTGAGAGGACTGGTACTATTTTCAGTTCCCACACTCGCCTCATCTGATAAAAAAAGCCAACATTTAACTCTTCTGAAACTGAAGTGGGAGGTCATTTGTGTATATCAGACACACAAAACAACCTTCTCGTACGCCGTATCTGATGCCCTTAAATTCTGAGTGCCTATTGTTATGCGACTCGCATGGAACTGATGCATGTTGATAATTAAGGTAAGATAAAACCCCTGAATCTAGTGTGCCAATTATTCAATAATGTTGTAACTTTTGTCTTTGGGTATCACAGTTCACTCAGTCAAAAGCATTAGCCAAATTACAAAATATTTTCAGTGGCAGTTTCTAATTTATTGGTTCTTGTGTATTATCTGTCGAAGTAAATTTGGCTTGTTCACTTGATAATCCTTTCTGAAATCAAAAATGTTTGCATCTGTTTCCTCTGTAATACGTGTTTACAAAATGTAATCTACATGTTGTTCTCGGTTTTTTTAACAGTAGCCGTAATGGAAAGGAACAGTAGCTTTTTACCAATTTTATGTCTCCTTGTTTGTGAAGCTGCTTGACAACAGCATATATAAGTCTGTTTTCTCGACTGATGAGTGGCAATATTTGACTGTGTGGTATAGTACGGTTGGTCAGGCTACAAAATTTTGCTGTCCCGGAAATCTGAATTCAATACATTCTTAGTTTTTAACGAGAACTGTAGTAATTTATAATCAGTTTCTAGAAAGAAAATTGAAGTCAGTGACAACTGCGGTATGCAACTGTCAATTATGCTTGCAAATTGTTTGAGTGATGATAAAAACCTATTTCAATTTGCTATTATTTACGATGGAAATTTAAAATATCTTTAACAGTGTTACGTTACTCTTCTCATTTCGTAAAAATCCCAGTAACGTTACTTTTACCACTTGGTCAGTTTCGGTGTTTGCAAGGTCGAAATACTCGTAATTGGTGGTCCATTTATGACGTTTTTTGAATTAATAATGACAGACGTAACTATCGTGCTGGACAAAGAAGATCCTAGAACAGCTGATTTGTTTGCATTTTAATGCAAAAGGCAGTATCAGGAAGTGCGAAAGCGTTCAGTACAATGTCATGGGATAAACTTCCATGTGATCGGAAAGAATGAATAAGGGAAGGATACCCTATGCGGAAAGAGACGTGGTGTCTATGACATTGAAGGATTTGGAGGAAGTGACAAATCTTGACTGGATATTCACGTAATAGTTCCGTAGGGGAAGATAGTTGTGATCAGTGGATTAGTGCCCTATAATTATATTCGTCAATTAAGTAATTGTTACCATCATTCATACGACAAAGACAAGCAGTGAATGTGTAATATGTAATGGATGTATTCGCATAAAACTAAAATAACACAACTAAATTTAATACCTAGGTTTCTAATCGATTCCACCGCTGTAGCATTTGCATTCACGGATTCATTCCGTGTGCCCTTGTAGTATCGTAACACCCACTTGGCTCTTATATGTCGGACAGATAGTTTCTGTGCTCCGTAGTCACAACTGGGAGATTTCACAATACCGTATTTATAGGGTTAGTCAGAGCGGATCCTACTTAATTTGACTGACAACTTCCTGTCAAGTTCGAGACCCAAAGTATTACAGATATAATTGTCACACCATTCCTGTTCTTGGCAATTTCCGATGTGTTGATAGTTCTTGTTCTTGAGATCTCTTACTTTGATGTTACTTGTAGCTAGCTCTCCAACGTAGAGTAGTGGATGGAACCTCGAACGAAGCATATTTCTTCGTAAGACACTTACGTCGTGACGAATGGGTAGTTCCTTATTCTCTTGTATATTGTGGTAATCTCTAAGCAGGGTTTCTGTTCTGCAAATATGTGGTGGGTAGATACTGCTGAGCCGGAGAAGCCAGATGACAAGAATTGGTCTGATTGTACAAATAATCACGTGCATTGAGTTGTTAAGCTGTGGATCCTTGAGGCTGGAGTGACGACTATTACACCACACTTAAGCACAATACTCTGCGGCCGAGAAAGCCAGTTCAAGATCCTATGTACGCAAAGTCTCCAATGAAGCACCCCAGATTGTGTCACAAGGACTCTGAATGAGGCTGAGATTTTTTTATCTTGGCTGATAGGTTTCCGAGATGTTTTTTATAAGACAGAGTGCGGAGGGGTTCGATGCCAAGTTAGTTGGGTTATTTGTTGTATCGGAGAATATTGCCGTCAAAAAAATGGTTCAAATGGCTCTGCACACTATGGGACTTAACTTTTGAGGTCATTAGTCCCTTAGAACTCAGAACTACTTAAACCTAACTAACCTAAGGACATCACACACATCGATGCCCGAGGCAGGATTCGAACCTGCGACTATAGCGGTCGCGCGGTTCCAGACTGTAGCTCCTAGAACCGCTCGGCCACCCTGGCCGGCTATTGCCGTCACATTGCACCTTGAGCTCAATGTTAGCTTGAATGTTGCTAAGGTGAAAAGTACAAATCTCACTCTTACTGGTAGTGGGCTTCAGTCTTCATTTTCGAAATACGAGTTAAGGTTCGCTAACTCCTTTGTTAGTTATCCCTCTAACTAGCCAAGCTTTTCCGACTGATGAGCTAGAGCGATATCTTCTGCATAGCAGAATTTCTTTGCAGATGTTTTTGGAAGGCCAGATACATAGAGGCTGAACGGAAGAGGTGCGAGAACTGATCCCTGCGGGAGGTCATTATTTAGGTTCCTTATTGAGCTTCTGTTTCCACCCAAGCAAACCTAAAAGTATCGATTACTTACAACGTTATCAATAAAAGATGCTATCGTTCAGCATTTAATTATTTTCAGTAATTCTTAAATCACCCTTTCCTCTGGGCAGTGTCACATGCTGCCCGTAAGGTCAATAAAGGCCGCAGATGTTTTTAGTTTCTCCTGAAAACAGGCCTCTACGAAAGTTGCCAGACCTAGTACCTGGTCGTTGCAGCTTTAGTGTGACCTAAATCCTGCTTGTTCTGTTGCAATGTGTTCTAGAATACACCTTCTAATTCTGTTGTAAATAAGGGTCTCCAAGAGCTTACACATGCAACGAAGCCGAGAAACTGGCCAAAGGTCTTGGGGTGAGATCCGGTGATTTTTTAGGTTTTAAGACTGTTAAGATTTCTCTATTGTTCAGTTCCTTGGGAAGTATTCCTGTCTTTAAAATAATGGAGAAGAAGCGATTCAGCCAGTGTTTGACATTTTTCCCAAGATGGGATTAAAATTCTGGCTGCATTTTATCAGACTCATGAGCCTTACCATTTTTAACCTTAGCTAAAGCTACCCCTGTTACGTCTAGGGTGAATGGGAAAGACAACTTGAATCACTTGAAGACTGAACTTTTTGTCTTCTTACCTCCTTTGGACGCTGGACGTATGCTATTTATCCCCAGGCGATCTGGACATTTTTACTATATGATTAGCAATATGAATGGCTGAAATACCAGGCTTTTGATCAGCTTTACTAAATGAGCCACCCAGTTTATGGAGCAAGGAGCAAGCCTTGTTTGTTGAATGTTTGAAATTCAAGTATTCTACCGTTTCAGACCGCCGCACATTCCTTGCATTATCAAGACTACGAAGAAATTCATCTGCAATGTCACTGTCTCAACGTCAGTTAAATTATTCGTATGTTCACATCTATGATTCCATGCCAGGATACATTCTCTCCTATATCCACGTAGAGTATGTTTTATAGCAGATGTAAGAACAGATCCAAAAAAACGGCCGTTGCTGTAGCTCTGGTACAGTGAAATAAATATATTTTCCAGGTGGTCCGAGAGACCCTGCAAGTTTGCCTTTCTAAAATTCCATCTGGGTCGTGGCATTCACTGATATACTGGGATGGATAAGCCAGTATTGAGAATAACAGGTTTGTGTTGGCTGTGCGGGAAGCCCGACAAAACTTTTCTTGATGCAGGAATTGGTTGGTCTAACTTCATGGAAGACAAAACAGACGTCTGTGTTATAACTTCTCTGCCATGCAGCTGATCTAAATGCATTCAAATCATTGAAGTCAAAGACTAAGTAAAGGTCTTTATTTTCAACGAAGTCAACAAGTGTCTTACTACCTTCGTTGTTCTGGGCAGATTTCCACTGCTCGTGGTGGTTTTTAAAATCACCAGCATAGATTGAATGATTGGCAGTAATTGGTAGAAGATTCGTCGGACCCTCTATATTAGGTAGTGTGTAGATATTATGGATAGTGAGCTCTTGAGACTTTATTGAAAGATTATTAACTTCGTCACCTGTGTTTTCTGAGATTAGGTGTGCATGATCAGTGTAAGCTGTAACATAAGTAGCAACACTATAAACGTTGTGGTAAGTTACGCCAGTGACCTCCTCTGTTATGAAGATCTTTTTCGTTTGATTTATGGGTTTCCTAGATTAAAACCACATCAATATTACTATTTCAAAGAAATTTTGACAAGTAGCCACTTTTAGCTCGACTGACTCCTTCTGTATTTAGTTGGAAAAGAAGGACTGAAGGTTCTAGTTTTTTAGTCAGTTGGTCCTGAGAAGGGCCTTTGCTAATGTTTGGTTGCCTATACTAGTCTGCATGCTTGTAGTCAGAAAGTCCAATTCAGGCCTGACTACCGAGACGCTCTAGATCATTTAGCGTTACCCAGGGTGCACGTGCAGTATTTTACTGCGGACGTGAGCTAGATTTACACCCCAATTCTGTGATTTCAGCTTGGTATGGGGTTTCTTTTTCTTGTTTAGTAGGCTGGATTCTGATGTTACTTGATGCGCAAGGGTTATCGGACGCATTTTAGTGTATAGTTATCTGGATGGGAGACTGGTAAATTTTTGTTAAAATTGCAGGCCGGAAATTGCTGTCAGTCGTCCTATAGTTGTAGTTAAATTCTGGTATGGTTTTTCTAGAGGATCCACTAGCAGCTATGGAGGTAAATTTTTCACATGAATTTGGAGCAATCATTTGATGTATCTGTAGGGCAGCGTCACGGTGGACGAGAGAATCAGAGTAATACATGTCAGCGACGTAGACGATTTGCTGGAACCTAAAGGACAGAGAGTATACCCACACCGTGGGATGCAAGACACTGGAATTAGTGCTGTTGTTAATAGCGGCAAAGATGCAAAATAAAATGGAAAAGATATAGGAATTAGTGGTTCAAATGGTTCTGAGCACTATGGGACTTAACATCTATGGTCATCAGTCCCCTAGAACTTAGAACTACTTAAACCTAACTAACCTAAGGACATCACACACATCCATGCCCAAGGCAGGATTCGAACCTGCGACCGTAGCAGTCGCGCGGTTCCGGACTGCGCGCCTAGAACCGCTAGACCACCGCGGCCGGCTAGGAATTAGTGCTTGACGCTCCACTGGCGTCCAAGACGTCGAGAAGATGCACTTGCTCTGATTAGGAAGGATTGTGAAGGTATGGCGATAGAAAGAGCTACATCTTTTTGAAAGGGCTCATTTCGGTATTTACTTTAAGCGAAACCATAGAAAAAAATCTGAACCGCGACAGTGGGATTTGAAGCACCGGTTTTGTACATGGGAGCCAAGTCTCTCTACTGGGCTACCTCGCTGTGCAAAATAGACAGCAAAATTTACTATACTTGTGATATCCTTGTAATTTTTCGAAGGTTATTCAGTATTAATCGCAAAGAAATTTGTATAATCAGAATGAGTAATAAGTGAATAACTAGTTTTCCAGCAGTGACTGAGCAACGCAGCTGTATTGAGGTAGTAGTCAAAGCGCGCTAGGACTGGAGTACTGCTTATTCTTTGTGTTTTACTGGTCCTGTCAACATTCATCGCTGCAGTACACAAGTTTTGAACCACTGTATCGAATGGGCACATAAATTTCTGCCTTAAAAACGGAAAGCAGACCGACCCTTCCCGTAGACACTGTGTGTCGCATGAAAGACGTGCTGAGTAGTATTTGTTTGTGATGACTACAGCTATATATTGCAAAAACGAAACGGCAAATATCCACAGAAACACGCAAAAATGCGCATTAAGATCTTAAGACGGACTCCCGTTATACCGACCGCAACTCAGGCAGGGAGTTTCCACTGGAGTAAACGTTGGCCGTAGAAGCCTACACTACTACGATAGGTTGTAGGAGCGCCACATCTTGTGTAATTTCTTACATGTTAAGTTGCGCTTAGTCGTAGACAAGTCCATTTTCCATTCCATGTACTTTGGAAAACTACACTGCAGTTTGTGAAAATTGCAGCACCAAGCAGAAGAAAAGTGCTAACTGTACATGCACACTGAAGTTGAGACTTCAGCAGAGTGCAAAGCCGAAAGCTGTTGTAAACAGAACATCTAGAAGTCGCGGCGTGGAATCACATGGAACCATGAATATGCTGTCGGGGAAAACATTGCGACGAGGTTTGTGGCGCGTTCACGAAACACCAACAGCGACTGTAGTAGGAGCAGAATGAACAAGCCGGCGACCAACCTTATGCTAGATACGGTCTATGAGTGACGTATCAGGCGAACATGCCGTCCAGGAAAGCTTTTGTACCCGTCGTTCTTCCACGAAGGCTTCAAATGGCTGTGAGCACTATGGGACTCAACTTCTGAGGTCATTAGTCCCCTAGAACTTAGAACTAGTTAAACCTAACTAACCTAAGGACATCACAAACATCCATGCCCGAGGCAGGATTCGAACCTGCGACCGTAGCGGTCTTGCGGTTCCAGACTGCAGCGCCTTTAACCGCACGGCCACTTCGGCCGGCTCCACGAAGGCGACGGTATTCCTCGTCACATATGGCCGAGCATTGTCCCGCTACAATATGACATGTGAATCTGCCTGCAAGGGGGCCAGTGCCTCCAGCTTCAGTGGTTGCTGTTCATGTTACTTTCAGTGCATGGGAGACGAGATAACATGTTATAGCGAATGGCGTCCGAAACAGTCACTTAGTGTTCTGGTGTTCGCCTGCTATGCCGCTCAACCATGCAACCTGCATGGTTGCTTCACCACGATAGCGACTGACACTGTTCAAAAAATTTAAGCACGACTTGTCCGACAACACTCCATTTTGCCACACATCACGCCTGTGACGGCGTTCGTGTGCCCAATGAAGTCTGAGCTGCTTGTGATTTCTGATAAAACAGCTTTCACTTTTCTGCTTCACAATAAAGGGTGCACCTGAGTTCCTTCTTTGCTCTATTTGTAGTAAAACATGTGAGGTGAATCCGTTACAAAAGGTGGTCAAAGTTTCCGTTTGAGGGCGTTGCTGCAGCGTATATGTCGCGTAGAGCGACGCCAATGCGCGTGTATAAGCACAGACTTGTAAGCAGGGCATTGCTGTGGCATTCGTGTTTTTCCGAAATGCATGCAGGAAATGCAGCGACGTGAAGTTTGTCGACGCTATTACTAAATGCGTCGTAAGACGATCAACGTGCTGCTGCTCTTTTCTTGCGTGCCGAAGGACAAACACTGGTCGACATCCATTGGAGAACGAAAAATGAGTACGGTGCTGCATGGATGTCGGAAACCACCGTTATAGAACGGTGCGCCAAGTTACGTGCTGGTCGCGATTCGACACGGTAGGCACCCATATTGCAAATGTCGTCGCGCAGAAGTTATGCCAACTCAAGTGGTAGACACTCTAGCACCCGTCCTACAGTCTTGACGGCTTCCTAAGTGATTATCAAGCTTTTGGTTCCTTAAAGAAGGCTTTGAAGGGTCGATGATTCCTGTCGGACGAAGAGGTGCAGCTGTCAGTCGCGCAGCAGAACACGGTGTTTTATCAGACGAGTATCGTCAACGTGGTGCGTCAGTGGGATGGTCGCCTCAATGCTCACTGCAATTTTGCCTTAATAGCATAGCGATATTGGACGGGACGGTCTTCGAACGGAAATTTTTGATTGCCCTGTAATAACAGGGATGGCAAGGGATGAAACGAGGGTTGATCCCAACTGTAGTATTACGCTCGGTTCGCTATACAAATAATCAAACAAGTCGTATTAATGAGTTTTATTACAAAAAGAAAAGATACAATACTTCTGGTAATTACACAGGTGTCGCAAGTAAAGGGCGACAAATAAGATACTGTCTTTTTCAGTATAGGTAATCCCAAGTCTGTACTACATAGGGAGCACAAGCGAAGCAACTAGCGTTGAAGCTGCTATCGAAGTCGCTAATCCTGAAGCAGCAATTGAACTGGGCCGTCACCAGTCGGTCGTGCCGCTTTGTCCCCTTCACATAGGCGCCACTGCTGTCGCGTTGTCGTCCTGGAGGGAGGCCTGGTCAGCGTGCGATTAGCTGATTTCTTCTGACAGCCATCTCTTCTCTTTCGTTCCCGAGTGGCGTGCCGGCACTTGACTTTACGCCGTAACACCAACGTCCATTCCTCACTTTCTCGCCATGTTAATGGGTAAGAATGTTGATGGGCACTTTACGCGAATCTGAGAGGGTTGCTCATCTGATAGCGTGTGAATTAAAAGCTTATTTTCTCGACGAACAGTATCACAGGTGACAATAGGACGGACTGAAATCCGAAAGGCGGTACTGACTGGAGATTTGAGGGCATTGCCTGTCATGCGACCAGCATGCAAACTTGTCCTGTTGGTCCGAGGCTCTGGCATTTACAAAGTCTTATGTCTGGTATGAGACTGTTGTGAGCATGACTCTGCGAATGTTCGGTACTCTTCCTGTCTGACCACGGAAGGCTGTGGCCGAGCGGTTCTAGGCGCTAAAGTCTGGCACCGTACGAGACAAATGGTTCAAATGGCTCTGACCACTATGGGACTCAACTGCTGAGGTTATTAGTCCCCTAGAACTTAGAACTAGTTAAACCTGACTAACCTAAGGAGATCACAAACATCCATGCCCGAGGCAGGATTCGAACCTGCGACCGTAGCGGTCTTGCGGTTCCAGACTGCAGCGCCTTTAACCGCACGGCCACTTCGGCCGGCCGTACGAGTCAGCTACGGTCCCAGGTTCGAATCCTGCCTCGGACATGGATGTGTGTGCTGTCCTTGGTTAGTTAGGTGTAAGTAGTTCTAAGTTCCAGGCGACTGATGACCTCAGAAGTTAAGTCCCATAGCGCTCAGAGCCATTTGAACCATTTGAACAGAAGGCTAACGTAGCATGGGTAGTCCTGTTGTAGGCGGCCGGCCGCGGTGGTCTCGCGGTTCTAGGCGCGCAGTCCGGAGCCGTGCGACTGCTGCGGTCGCAGGTTCGAATCCTGCCTCGGGCATGGATGTGTGTGATGTCCTTAGGTTAGTTCGGTTTAAGTAGTTCTACGTTCTAGGGGACTGATAACCACAGCAGTTGCGTCCCATAGTGCTCAGAGCCATTTGAACCAACCTGTTGTAGGCCTTACTGCGACGTCGATGGGAGTTCCTGGGATGCCAGGGGAATGCCTCAGGCCACGTGACACGCCCAGCTGTCTATGTGCCCTCACCTTGCTGTACGAACTTTGCATAGTACATGAATAGATAATACTAGAGGGGAAGAGAGAGAGAGAGAGAGTTTGTTTAAATTTTTTGTCTGGGAAGACTTTTAACATTGATATATAATTAAATTAAATTTGTCTATCTCCGGGTTCCATCCAAAGTTTTTGGTTTGGATCCACAGAATTATTTCTTTTGAGATGTTGTGAAACCCTTTGTTAAATTTTTAAGTGCTACTTTTTCGTTCAAGCATATTGTAAAAGTCGGTGTTGTAACCTCTCTATTGTTGTTGGTTGCAATGTGGAATGGGCTGATGCCCGCTGGTTGCCTCGAACGCGCTAATGAATTGTCAAGAAAACTGTGAAGACTTATTGTTGAAAGATACACGATAGTCTTGATTCTCGGGCTGTATGCAACAACACTCATTATTGAAAGATACACAATGCGTCACTGGTGGAGCACGCACGGCCCCCGCCACACCGGACTGCGCTGACGCCT
The DNA here is from genome assembly GCF_023898315.1 of Schistocerca nitens. Lineage (NCBI taxonomy): Eukaryota > Metazoa > Arthropoda > Insecta > Orthoptera > Acrididae > Schistocerca > Schistocerca nitens. Next base: position 537,972,078 of record NC_064615.1, read on the forward strand.
GGTTGTGGCGCACTGTGTCTGTCAGGGCAGCGGCGGGAGCCGTGGAGTCGGCGCGCAGCTACGCCGCTAACCACGCTGCCCTGGGGTTGTCATCTGCGCACTTCACGGTGGCTCACGGCTCCGGATAACCCGGTCACGCTCCATCACACTAGTCGGCTGTTGTGTGAGCATGAGCACTTGCACTAGGTGCACTATCATTATGTTTTTACATACTGTTTATTTTAAATGTGACAGGCCTATATCCAGTTATTTTCAGGATATCGATATGCACATCCGTGATTTGACATGAAACATATGCCAGCTGGAGGAAAGTGCGTAAACTTGTAGAGCATAAGGTATATTACTTTTATTAATGTACACACAATTAATTTTATATATTTCGTTACACTTAAACTGTAAGCTTTCTGTCCTGTCTCCTTAGTGTATCCATTGCAGGTCCGAAGGTGGTAACGTAGTCTTACGGAAAGCGGTTATCGAAACAATAGCTTTACTAACGATCCTGGCTTTGTGAACCTTTTCTTCTGAGCTTGTTTCTCATGGAGTGTGAAAAAAGTGTGCGATCGGGCGAAAGAGGACTAGGATACCATTTTAATAACGAACTAAGAAGGAATCGTTTGGAAAGCGATTTAACAACAGCTCTGAGTTCTGAGTCGGAAATAAGTGAAACAGACGATGGTACTTAGAAACAAATATAAGCTTGTGCAACAGTAAATAAAAATGTAGATATGACTCGTTATCTTACTTATATTTTTACATACTCATCTGGTTTATTTTTCTGTCTATCTTTAGACGACTGCTCTGAAACGACTTACTAAGAAAAAATTTCCATAAGTATAAAACCCGACGTGTATCGTCACGTCGTATTGTTGCATCGTGTTACAACGTAGCACGTGTCCTCACAGGAACGCTACAACTGTAGTTAAAACCCACACCCCTCCAATGTCATGCACACAGTTTTTTTGGCAAGACGGCGGTCGGTTGGCCGATTGCCGTTTGCTGATTTTGGCCTGGGCATTTGCCGAATTGAGAAGGCTGTGAGCTGCGGAAAACGCGGATATAGAAGCTCGAAAGCGTGAGCAGCAGTCGAGTGCGTTATGCTACAGTGTGCAGATCGCGGTGCGCGCACTGCGATGCGGCTGCCTCGAGCGCGCAGGGGTCTTCTGATCGCCGCCCGGCGAGGCTGATTCCGCCGTCGGCCCCATCGGTTGCGCAACTTACGACGATTCGGGATACGTCAGGTGAATATCCGACAGCAACGACTCAGGATATGGCAGGTGGATACCCGACTGCGACAACTTCGGTTACAGACATGGCGCACGGAGGAACAACAAGAACAGGAAACGACGGATAGATGCCCCCGCCCACCAAGGCAACGATCATGGTCGCTCACCAGGCGTAATTCTGTTGCAGGACCACGAACATGACATACATCCGGCGACAGCAGCAAGAGGGCATCAGATTAGAGATCTGACTACGACATATCTCAAGCTGACGATGACGCCGCTCAATTCCAGCTCTTTCTCAGAAAGAAGTCCGGTAGAAGCGAAAGAACTCGCAAGATATGAACGATGTAACCAAGAGGCAACCGCCACTGCCCATAGACAACAAATTCGACCCTCTGCAACCAATGGGCGAGCACATGTAAGTCACCCCTCAACCGACAGCAAGCCAATCCGACCCCTCCTAAGCACCAACTACCCGACTGCCGAGGATTTCACGATTTATTAAACTAGAAGATAGCTATTGCTTAACGCGAAAGTGAAGGAAAAAGTTGCCGGACCCATCAAGCCTATATACAACGCGAATTCCATGAAGTATCAATCCGTGACATTGACGGACCAACGGATGGCACTGAACTTGTTCCAGGACATGAAGATTCCTTTTTATACCCAACACACCTACAGAGAAACTATTGAAAGTTGTCCTCAAATACCTACCACCGAAATCATAACCTGGGAGGTGGGAAATGAACCACACAGACTTGGCTTGCCACATGCGTCAGTAAATCAGTTCAAGAACTGGAACGAGGTGAAAAATCAGCTAGTTGCTGAGACAGTATGCCGCATAACCTTGCCAGCAGCACCAACCAGCGACTTCATCTATGATCTATGGCACAGCCAGGACACAAGAATTCGAGCTGAAACCTACCACACAAAGGAGGTCCCCTACAATGCAAGTGGTGCCAATGGTATTGCCACACTGCTAACGCATCCTCCCAGCGAGAGGCACAAAGCAGCTCCAAGCCTGCAAACCAAACACCATCCTGCGCCACTTGCAATGTGGTACACCCAGCCACGCGGCGAGAGTGCAGCACGTTTCAACAGGCACTCCAGACGTACATGGCTCAGGGTAAAGCAACGAGCGAAAGAACCCAACAAGCAGCCTAAGCAGCAGTATTAGCGCCGCAAGCAGTGAATGAAATGTCAAACTTCACTTCTCTGCCACTGAAGCCGATAGTCTGGAGTTCCACCACTTGACTAACACACAAGCCAGAGGAATACGACCTGCAAGCAACCAATAGCCGTCATTGAATAGCTTCGATCTTGTGTCCATTACGTCTAGCTTCATGGGTTTCCTGGCGACATCCTGACCATCCTGAAGGACACATTCCAGAAATTCAGTGCAGCAGCAGCCACATTAATGAAAATCAAAGCAATAAAGGTCTTCGCCTCTAGCCATGGCCCATAGGCATTCACAGACTGAAAACCTCACACTCTGTATATACAATGTGAATGGTGTCCAAATCAAGAAGCTATCACCATCTTGAAATACTACTCCCCACAGAAACACCTCTCTGACCCACACAGCCATTCAAGCTATGGAATATGATGGGCTATCGCGCCGGTAGAGACAGCGACCATGATGGGAGCATGGCCACCTACGTGGAGAGAACCACCAACCACGCTCTAGTCGCCTTGCCCCAACTAGAAACAAGTGAGGCCACGGCGATCGACTTTTCCACTGCATATTGCGTTATAACATATGGCGTCATAAGACTCATTGCAGCCCTAATAGGACGTTCGAAGAAAATTATTTTAAAGCACTGTTTGATGGCTTCGACAAAATACTTCTAGGCGGAATTCAAAGTGAAACACTTTGCATGGGACTCCAGGCAGACGAACACCCATGACAGTAAGCTGTATGGATCAGAAAGACGCCTCGAGGCGTTCCAGTAAGCCAGCTCATACCCCTACCAATACCAACCATAGACCAGATGTCCTGGACATCGCCATGATGAAAAACTTGAGTTTGGACCTTCGTCTCACCAGAGTACCGACATTAACTTCAGACCACAATTCAGTGCTTGGTATGATCACAGAAGCAGTGCATCAGCTTCACCCATCGTTGCCCATCAGTACCAACTGGCGCCAGTACAGCACATGGCTCAACAACAACAACATACGACCAAGTAAAGACGTGTCAATCACTAATAACATCATTACTGATTTCCATTCTCATCAGCATACTACACTGGTCGGTCCAAGAAAGTTCCATCAGTAGAATAGGGCTTACGTGGAGACAATACGAATTCTCTCCCTTGCTTCAGGATCTTAATACCCTAAAGAACAGAGTCCAGAAACACCGCCAGTGCTACTGATACCTGGCAGACAGACAGGAGATGAAATACCTCTCCCGCGCGTTACACTATCGCGCCGTCGAACATCACACGAAAATTTGTGAGGACAGGATGGCCAACTTCATACTTCAGTCTCGTGATGAATAGTTGCTCATAAAGTCACTGAAAATCTTTTGTCCGCCGAAGTACACACTCCAGTGCCCTGCTGGCCTTGTCTATGACCCTCAGGGCAAGGCAGAAATCCTCGCCAAGACCCATGAACACCAAAAGCCTCTGGACATCCAATACGAGAATGCTAAATTGGACAATGTGCACCAACAGCTGGGAGGATTTCAACCAGCTGACCCTAAGGCTGACATATCATCAACTACACCCGTCGAGATTGGGAAGATCACCTGGGTACTCACTCAGCGCTGGGACCAGAAAGCATTACAAATTTCCATCTCAAGCAGTTGCCAAACAAGCCATTGATCCTCTTCACTAGGATGTTCAACTGTTTCCTACACCTGGGCTTCTTTCCATCCTCCTAGAAGCTAGCGAGGGTGACACCAATACCTAAACTGGGCAAAGAATTAAGTGAACCAAGAAATCACCGGCCCCTCACCCTCTTACCTACCATTTCTGAAGTCTTCCAATGGGTGTTGCTGCAACAACTGAAACTCTTTCTCACCATTCATGACGTCATGCAGCCAGACCAGCTTTCCCTCCAACCTTCCCTCTCTGCCAGGCTCCGTTGTGGGTCTTAGAAGACATTTCCTACAACCTCCGAGCCAACCATACAGCAGCAGTGTTCCTGGATATGGAGAAGGCAAACTATAGGGTCTGGAAGGAAAAACTTCTCCTTCAATTACTGAACCCCCAAAATTTCCTGGACTGCCTAATGAAATTAATCTCCAGCTCCCTAATGGCCCATCGATTCTATGTCAAGATTGAGGGGGAGCGATATACCATCAAGGCAGCAAGGAATTCCACAAGGCTCAGTGCTGTACCTCACATTGTTTATAATCTCTGTCGACGATGTACCGGTGTTCCCCCAGGTAGTGCTTGCACAATTCGGCGGCGTTACAGTCCCACTCACTAGCAGGCGACTAGTTACTGCCGTCATCAACACAGTGCAGCGCCAACACAATCTCACGGCCAACTGGGTCGCTGACCACCTCATCGAACTCAACGCCAAAAAGACGAGGACCATAATGTTTACACATCAGTAGAGGTTAATGTTGAGCAGAACAGAAATCACCTTGACAAACGGCGTGAAGCACCTCAGCGTGCATTTCGACATGAGAACAGAAAGAAAATCGTTGGATTGACCCACCAACTCTTTTCACTCTTGGCCAACATGCCTATGAACTCTGCCTTTATAAATCCACAGTCCTTCCGGCTGTGTTGTACAGGTGATCCACCGGCGAGGTGTGTGCATCCAACATCAAACTACTGCAGTTTTTACAAAATCGATGCTTTCGGCCTATACCTCAGTCACCTAGATGAGCCAGGTTCCGCGACTTGCATCAGGAAATCAACATGCCAATTATCCAGGAAGTTATCATCTCCCACACAAGCGAACTTTTGGACAAAGTGGGCGCTCTGAGACCTTCGACAAGACACCTGGACTGCATAGGGACAGTCGCCCCTGCACGCTGGCACTGCTTCCGGTTACCTCGAACCATCATTGAGGTGCCACAAATAAAACATGAAATAACGTCAAATGAAATCGACTCACACCTCACATTACCTGAACCCCCACCCCATCAGGACTGAAGGACGTCTCCGAGCCCACAGTCCTTCTTGTGCTTAAATAAAGAGTGAATTACCCATTTACTCGTCATCCAGGAAGTCCGGCCACCAAGGGGATGGCACTTCAGCTCACAACCACTCCCCTCCCAAAAAAAAAAACAGCGTGATCGGTGGTGAGTCGTGTTTACGTCTGGAGACGGCGTGGACACCCGTTCTAGTTTGGTGGGTAGGGTGCGGCGCTGTTGATATCGGCCGAGAAATGCCATAAGGAGGCGGCAGATAATAAAATAGGCGGTAGGCGGTTGTCACGTTGACAGCCGTCTGGAATTGCTCAGACGGCGGCTGAGCGTTGATTTTCCGATTGTACAACTGAATGAATCTTATGGCAAGCATCCCAGCGTCTGATCATTAAGCAGATTTTGAAATTTCTGTCGCCGAGGCACTTGAGTTTTGTTCGTTTGGCTGTGAGGCATTTAAACCGTTGGCCATACCAGTTAAATCAAGACAAGCTTATTGAACTTTTATACAGTTTGATCCGAACTAATGTGTTAGCAGTTCGCGACTGTTGTAATCCTATCCGATGTACGTTGGAATTTGTGTTTTGTAATTATTGCGACACACAAATTTCCTGTTAAACGGAGAGAGTAGTTAACGTTCAGAATTGTCTTTACCGTGTGGGATGATTTATGTCAGTGGCAGTTCACAGGTAATCCTTTTGACCGTGTGCTGTCAAATTGTGTTTGGTAATTATTGTGATACATAAGTTTTCTTTTAACTGAAGAGAGCAGTTAACGAGTAAAATTGCTCTGATGTCTTTTGATGATATTACTTCGAAACCGTGTGAGCTAATTTATGTCAGTGGCATTCCTTTACCGTGTGCGTTGTATATTATACTGTTCTAATTTCATGTTCTGTCTATTCCTGTTGTAGGCAGACTGTGTGCCAGTTATTGCTTCTACATTATGCGCTGTAATGGGGCGTGGGTTGCACTATCGAATCTGGTTACCTTTATTATGTCTGTTGGTCAAAGATTTTGGTATGGATCACAATAAAACACGGTAGCAGGTTAAAGAGTTTTTAAATTCCTGTACTTGAAAGGAAGCCTTAGGCGTTTAACAATTTGGTGCTAAATTGTTCCTTTTGATTTTACAGATTTGTACCTTTGTATTTCGGATGGTTGGGTAATTACTATATTGTACGTGTCGGTTATGGCCAAGTTGTTTTAATTGCACTAAGGCAGACCTCTACCTTGAGGTAGATGTTTCATTACCTAAGTGACGTGGATCCGAAAGAGGGTAAAAATTAGTTCCATAACATGGTAGCCTGTGTGACAAAAGGTATATTTATTGGTCCACTATTTTAATCCTTATATCAGCAAACTGTTTCGTCTTCTTCTTGTTGCAAGATTAGTTATTTGGCCCCTTTCTGCTTGCACATTTGATATGTCTCAGTGGAGTCTCTCATGGGTTAAGCAGGTGTCTAGGTTAAATTTTAAACTTACCCGTTAATTTGCCAGTTAGAATTGTGTGGCTTCTCATGAGTTTGGGTACTCAATAGTAACCTGAAGTCGTTGTAAAGCTTAAATGAACATAGATTCTTTGAATAACTGTCGTAGCTACGTTACCTGAAAACCTAATGAATATAAGCTCTTGTTGTGTGCTATCAAGCATGAAGCATCTGTTGCTACCACAATTTATTTGCGTACCGTGTGAAGTTCGTAGTTTTTAATCCTCTAAATTTTCTAAGTTCGTTTAGTTTCACTTAAAGGTTCTTTCATTTGACAAATTATTTCATCCTATTTGAATTTAACTGAATGCCTGTCTTGTTGTAAAGTTTAAAACAGCCGCCACTATTGAACTCTGAAGTTCGAGTGATGACCTTAATGAGTACAGTTAAATTTTATTAAGCTTCGATTGGCTGCGAGTCGTGTGTCATGCAAAATCGTTCAATCACGGAGATCTATAAGGTGTCAAGATGACGAGTTTGTTTAATAACTTTGTATTGTGTATAAGTTTGTTTCATTAGGGCACAAGCATTTTGCTGCTCCAACCTAGCTCGCTTTCAAACGTTATTAAGAACTAGCTGAGGACTCTGATAAGGACCTGGGATCAGGCATAAAACAAAAAAAATAGCGACAAACTTTCAAAGAGATGCAAGGGTGTTGCTTACGTTAGTGTCCGTCAATCATTGTCGTGATGTAGCTTTATCAGTACCTTGCAGTTTAATTTTTTAAATAAAAAGTATTACTATTAAGTGTTATTCAATCTGTCTATAGTGCAAAGAAGACTTAAATCCTTAAATCTTTAAGTAGAGTTTATTAACTTAATTTGAGGGAACGCTGAGATGGTTTGGACATGTACAGAAGATGAACGAAAGGAGGTGACGAAACAAGTACGCAAGACGTGTCATTGTGAGAGGTGAAAGTGGTGAACCTCTGCGAAAGCACTTAAATCAAATTGAGTACGTTTCTAGCGAAGGTCAGCTTAGGAGTTAATAACAATCAACGTACCTACATAGTCCTAGTTAACAAAATTTGGCTGTCAAAGCACATTTCAGGCGTTGTGTTGTTGATATTTGACACTGCTGGCCAGTGAGTTTGCAGATTATTGATCTAAACTAATGTACTGGCTCTGAGCACTATGGGACTTAACATCTGTGTTCATGAGTCCCCTAGAACTTAGAACTACTTAAACCTAACTAACCTAAGGACAGCACACACATTCATGCCCGAGGCAGGATTCGAACCTGCGACCGTAGCAGTCGCGCGGTTCCGGACTGAGCGCCTACAACCGCGAGACCACCGCGGCCGGAAACTAATGTAGTGTCTGAAAATAGCTGCACAAATATTCAAATCTTGATTCCAGAGATTAACAATAGATTCCAATATAGCAAAATGTTGAAATGTGCACATCAAAAACCGAAAAACTTTAGTATGCTATGACTACACTACAGTACGTCAGAACAGTAACAACGTATTGGGAAATGAAATGCAATTTTGAAAATATGTTCAGTCGTAGGTAAACCATGTGGCACATTTTGATTTAATGATAGAGTATTGGGAAAGTAGTGTCAAGAAAGGAGACTGTTACAGAAAAACTTGTTCGACCCATCATAGAATATTGCTCACTTGCGTGGGGTCCGTATCTGACAGTTCTATTAGGGATATTCAGGGCATGCAAAGAAACACAGCGGGTATGGTCACAGGCATTTTGGCCCATGGGAGAGTGTCACGAAGATAGTGGAAAACAAGAACTTTCAGTCGCCTGAAGATAGACAACTATCCCCCGAAAGCCCATTTAAAACGTTTCAATAAGTAGCTTCAACACTCCCTAGTAACTGGTACAGTGGGATATACCTCCTGCCAAGCTTGCTTAGAACTTATGTAGATGTAGATTATGTTGTGGTTAAAGTACACAGTCGTATATGTATCTCTTGGGACTTTCTCAGCAACTCCACTTTAACTGTGCGTCGTTCTCTTCTTTCTTGATCGGCGACAAGTAACTTCAATCTAACAATGTTGATTTTCCAAATACTGCTAAGTTGGATATGTCCCGAAAATCATCAAATTAGACAAGGGATCCACGGGACGGCTGGCAACGAACTGAATGAAGTGAAGATGATTGTGCCGTGTCGTCCCGCTCTCCGGCGATTCTGAAATCGCACCATATGCTGTATATGGCGCAGCTGTCAAAGTCAACGCTCTCTGGAGACATTCTTGACCAACTGCACCGTGCAACGGCGAGAGACCAGCTGGTAGTAGCTAGTAGTTTGGGCTGCCTCCAGCGGTTGTGTTTTCATTGTTGTGTCGCGGAGGTGTACAGTCACTCATGTCGAGATTTTTACGACAGATTCGGTTGCGTTGGTGTGGACAGCCGAGAGCAGCCGCATTCTGTTCACTGTTCTCCCGTGTATGGGAAGTGCTATGAGTTTCCTCAGTTCGATCATTTCTTTAATAACTGGCGAACTGATTGAGCATCGCTGCCAAGCTGATCCCTGTATGGTTTCGCAGTGAGTTTAGAGTGTGTTTGCCTTCTTAGGCAATCACTCGTTATGAAATGGGCTTTGACTTAAAGTGACCGTTTAAACAATGACGTGTGGTTCGTGACTGGGTTCATACGCGAAGCTCATGCACTATTAGTCATTAATATTAATCGGTATGATGTACACCAGTGAGCATAGGTGTTCCGGCTGGGTTTAGGCATCCTGTCTATGGAAATCGGTTCTGGACCGCTTTGTGAGGTTTCCACAGCGACGTGCGGTTTCTAAGAGGACATTTACGTTCGCTGTGCGTGCAAACGTCTGGAAGTTTAGTCATCGATAGCTTATTTGCCGACTTTGTATTTTGAGATCAGACTCCTGTACTCTGATAGAAATGCTGTGTTGGTGTCCTGTAGCAGTGACTGAAACGTTCGCGTAGTAAGTCAGACATTGCAATGAAACCTGCCCCGATTTAGATACTACACACTATGACCCTGGAAGTGGAAGACTTGTTGATTTGTTCCCTCAGCTGTCACATAGCTTGGTAATGTACGTGCAGGTGTTTGGCTAAAGCTGTCTTCGAGGGAGAATCGATTTGGCTGTCTTTGTTGTATTAAATCGTTTTAATCTTGTTGACTGTCCATTTAATCGGCGCACGTGTGTGCATTTAGTAACGTTGTCGTTTTGTGCTGGTCCGTATTTGCTTTCAGTATTAACTGTGCCTGGAACACGTGGCTGTAAGTCAACCTTTTGTGTGTTGATCAGTTTGAGTTGCGTTTTGTCGTGGTGTGTTGGTTGGTTCAAAGGGACTACATCCATACTACTTGTTAAGTCAACCCTTTGTGCTCCTCTTATTTCTGTTTGTTGTACGTACGGCTGTGCAGTATGAGTTGTTCTCTTGAGTAGCGTCCAGGGGAAAAAGGACGTGCCGAACAGTTCTAGGCGCTTCAGTACGGAAGCGCGCTGCTGCTACGGTCGCAGGTTCGAATCGTGCCTCGGGCATGGATGTGTGTGATGTCCTTAGGTTAGTCAGGTTTAAGTAGTTCTAAGTTCTAGGGAACTGATGACCTCAGAAGTTAAGTCCCATAGTGCTCAGAGCCATTTAACCAATAGTTCTAAGTCTTGTATTGGTAAATTAGGCTAGAGAGGACCGCCGTATGCTTATAGTCAGTTTTCAACAGGCTAGTGCCGGTTCAGTTCAAAAATGGTTCAAATGGCTCTGAGCACTATGGGACTCAACATCTTAGGTCATAAGTCCCCTAGAACTTAGAACTACTTAAAGCTAACTAACCTAAGGACATCACACACGCCCATGCCCGAGGCAGGATTCGAACCTGCGACCGTAGCAGTCCCGCGATTCCGGACTGCAGCGCCAGAACCGCTAGACCACCGCGGCCGGCCCGGTTCAGTTATAAAGAGGTTAAGTACCCCTATAAACTGTAGAATTATATTAACCCACAGCTCGTGTCGATTGCCATAAGAGGGTCATCTACTAATAGTTGAGTATTTTCTTATGATAAATGCCTACTTCTGACATTAACTGTAAGAGCTCTAGCTGAAGTAGGTTGGGTATAGCTTAGAGAACGGTCGCTACTGTCTACAAGTGTGTAGTGAATTTTTGTACTTATTACGTGGGGGAGTCCTGTATATATTTATTTTCTCTGAGTGTTACGTATGTAATTGTTTTGTTGTCAACGTGGTTTCTTAATCGTAGTGCGTGACGTCTGTATATATTATAAGGCCAGAACTTTGAACTCTTTATTGAATGATTATTCAATATACTTTGTTCAAGTCTATAATGTTGTACGATGGGATGGTTGCTTTCTGCGATCTCATTGAAATCCCGTATTGGTTTTCTGTAGCAGTGAGTCAAGCACTAACGTAGGTGATTAGAAACGTGCAACGAAATCTTCACAGAGTTAGATACAATGCAGTATGCTCCTGGACCTCTGTTTCGGTGCGTCTTCTCCCCAGTGCTCGTGTGCTATCAGCAGCTGAGGGGCGCGCACCGTCGTTGCTGTCGACGCCGCGCCCGTCGGGGTGGCCGGGTTCTGGCGCCTAGATCACTCCAAGGACATCGCGTGTTACTAATTGGGATCGGATTGCAAGACTTGCTAATGAAGTTTGGATTGGGATACAAAAATTGAAAAACAAATTTACTTCAGCCCAACCACACTCAGTCGTAAACAACTCAGTGATTCACTCCCCAGCCACGTTCCCTGGCGCCACAATGATGTTATCTTTCTAAATATCGTAAGTCTCCATAGCAGCACTTCAGAATCTCTCTCTTCACAAGGACATTTGTTGTTCTGAGCCAAATATGAATAGAAATGAAGCTAATTCGTATAAATTTCAAAATATTTTTACTGCACGAGTAATCCTTCTGGTTTAAACAAAAGTCGTTCTTCTCCAGCCGGGCAGTATTAACGGAGATATAATGAATTTACGTAAGTGCAAGGAACAGGAAATATACCCATAGGCTGGTCAGCTGTCAACGTTTCTCAGATTTTTATATTATAGGTTGTATATAATCAGGCAAAAAAATAAGTGAAATTTTCACAGTAACAATGTCATAAGCGATGCTGAATATCTCCAGATAAATAATTGAAGCATGTTATAATATTTCACGAATGCAGATTACTTCAAATTCATCAGTAACACAAAAGTGAACCATCTTCTTTTTTAAAAAAAATTAAAGGTGTTGATTAATAATTAAAGTGATTTTACTAGATGAAATTAGTTTCATTACGAATTATTTACCATGAAGAATTGTGGTCTGAAGAACCTCAGAGTGAAGTCTAATGGTATCATGATTCGCATGACGTAGAACTACGGTACTACTCCAGTGGTTCCCACCACTCTGTTGTTTTAGAACATACATAACTTTTTCAGGTAAATGCATCCTTATGACCGCAGTAACTTCGAAATGCCGTAGTACTCTTTGAAATGTACTCTGAGAAATGTCGATTTAGTGTTGCAAAATGTTCTTTACTCAACCCCCCACTCCGGTGTCCATCAAAAAACACATATAGGTGTTAATTTTTCTGCACTTCGCTTCGCATAACGTTGTCGCAAAAGAATAATTTTCTCCCTGCTGATATCTTTCCAAAAGAGGCGATTAAAAAGGAGATTCGAGGCTTAGTTCTTCCGAGTACTGCACTCACAAATTTGAGTCTCTCGGTTTAGTGAAAGTCTGTACCGATGGTCATACATATTGATTCGTTGGAGCATCCCGGTCAACATTCGCTGACTGCCTTTTGCGGACAGAGCGCATTGAAATACACGGGAGCAGGCTGATTTCAACTGGAAAACTTAGCCCACGCATAAGCGTTACGTTGCAAGGTTTCAGAGAACTATGGCGAAAGGAAATTCGACTACAAGATTTAAATACTGTAGGTGATTCACGATCACCTAGTTACAAGCTTAACAGTCCCCGTCAGCCTGAACTCTTGTGCTCTGGACTATTGTTATACACTATAAATGAGGTAATTCCATATGTGTTAATGCAGCACATTCCTTAACTCTTCTAAAGACGCTGTTGCCACTAAAATTATTAATTCTACAGTTATTTAGTTAAATATGTTGAAATGCGACCAATGAATCTATGTGGTGAAAACAATAAGTTACAACAAATTTTAAGTTATATCACTACAAACTGCTAAGGTATGCTGATACTGAAATGCAATGTTCTCGAAAAACAAGAAATGAAGTTTCGAAACAAGATCTGTTCCAATGTTTCAATTGCAGCAACATACAGGTATCAAAGACAGACCGCCCCAAATGTATTAGTAATGAATGAATACATCGAGGTGCAGTTTTGCCAAGTTATAGTGGACAACATGGCGAATTTCCTGGTGTTTGCAAGTAATTTTTATCGTTTGTATTTGCCGTATTACAACACCGACTTAGTTTTTTTTTTAATGGAATTATGTACTTCTTTTCTGTGTCATTTGAAGCATCTTATAAGAAAACTTCAACGACATAGCTTGTTTACAATTTGGTCAAATAGAGTCAAGATAACAGAGCTGCAAACCACTGTCTCGCCTTCAGGGGAAGAGATTCCACAAAGGTCTGACCTATCATATTGTGTATCAGCGAGCACCTTTGAACATTGCTATAGGCCATGAAGTGCTTCTGGAGAAAAAATACTGGAGGTTGAATTGCATCTGCAGTTAACAGTAGGACATGCCCGTGTTTTAAGGCACTTTATGTTTTTCCTAAGAGATCTCTTATTTTAATTTTCGCCACAGATAAAAGTATAGGAGTGTTCGGTGAGTGTGCAATTCATTTTGCGTTTCCTGAACGATCGTTACGATGATCTCCAAATAAGAGAATGTGGCATTAGATGTTGGGAACTGGAGGAACATTCCTCATGTTGGTACCACACTGATGGCCTTAGATCTTCCCGTAACTGCGGCAGCAGCATATCTTAGGAAGTCTTGATACTTGAGTGTATTTAGATTCCCACAATAAGAGAGGGACAATTATGTCTGTCTTGAAAAATACATACAAAATATTGAAAGCGCCAGAGCGTTGTTTCTAACCACTTCTTTGACTTAGCAAGAATTTCCAACTGGCGATTAGTGCATATTGCTCCCATGGTTTGTAAACGATACTTCTTCTTTAAGCAGCACTTCGCCTAGATATGCCGCATCATTTTACATATTTCGTAGATAACATGGACTGTGGAGAAACGAGAACAGAAGAGAATGGAAGCATTTGAAATGCGGTGCTACAGAAGGATGTTGAAAATTAGGTCGAGTGATAAGGTAAGGAATGAGGAGGTTCTCCGCAGAATCAGCGAGGAAAGGAATATGTGAAAAACATGGACAGGGAAACGGGCATTATGCCAGGACGCCAATTAACACACCAGTAAATAATTTCCACTCTACTAAAGGGAGCTGTAGGATACAAACAGTAGTGGAAGACAGAGACTGAAACAAGAAATACAAGCAGCAAATAAGTGAGGACGTAGATTGAAATGGGTACCTGCGATGAAAAGGTTGGCACAGCAGAGGAATTCGTGGCGTCAGAGTCAAACAAGTCAGAAGACTGACGATTCAAAAAATAAATAAAAATAAATAAAAAATAACCAATTTTTTAAGTAACTGCGATGAAACTGCAGGTGTAACGAAAGGTCAAGAGGATTAAATGTGATGGAATGTAGTGTTAGCCGAACACTCGTTTGGTTGATCCCTCGTACTTCCGAGATGCCACTTGGTATATGCATTCTGTGTTCCTGCTGCTAAAATGCTAGTTTCATTTCTTTCATCGGTTACCCTTTTTTCTCTGGCTTATTTTACTCTCCACAGTTTCAGTTTCTAGAACTATTTTGATAATATTTGCAATGACAGGACATTGAGTGCTTGGCACGATCTGGATACTCGTCACCATACTATTTCACCGCTGCTCTAATAGTTTGGCGACATTCGAAATAAACGATATTCACCTTTCCTGTTGTCGTATACACTGTGCATGTCTCAATAACTTTACGAACAAGTTAACTGAATGCTACAATAGCAAAACAAAGCCTGATGGGCTTCAAGTACGCGTGTAAACACAAGAATCGTACCTGAGTTACGTGTTTACTTACATTTAGTATAACAGGGTTGAAGTTTGTGAAACTTCCTCTCCTGATGGGCGGGACAGAGGTTTGCGGCGATGTTATCTTGATACTATTTGATCAAGTCCCATACATGTTACGTCGTTAAAATCTTCATACGAGCTTCTTTCAAAAATCACAGAAAATACATTAGAAAAAAGTCCGTGTCTTAATTCGGCGCCTAAACGATAAAAATTATTAGCGACCGTCAGGCAATTCGCCATATTGGCCGTTATAGCTTGGCTAAAACCGCATCTCCATAAATTTATTAATGCTGGAATGCTGGTTACGTGATGGCCTGTCTTAGACGCTCACCTGTACACTCATTCCTCCGTTTGTGTTTCGGATGTTAGTATTTTCTCTAATACAGATGAACTAAGGCGCTACATGTTATCCCGCCCTTTGGGAGTAACTACAGGCTCTGCTGCTGTAGTTACTTCTATCGGACATTGCTATACACTGCCTGATGAAATATAATCTGGCCGGCCGGTGTGGCCGAGCGGTTCTAGGCGCTTCAGTCTGGAACAGCGTGACCGCTACGGTCGCAGGTTCGAATCCTGCCTCGGGCATGGATGTTTATGATGTCCTTAGGTTAGTTAGGTTTAAGTAGTTCTAAGTTCTAAGGGACTGATGACCTCAGATGTTAAGTCCCATAGTGCTAAGAGCCATTTTAACCGAAAGTAGTATGGGCCCCTGTTTGTAAACATCAGTATCGGCTGAGTCCTCCCTTTGGCTTGATGACCGCTTCAATCCTGCTGCGGACGCCTTCAGGGAGGAGATATCTGAAACTCTGGGGGAGGAATGGCAACTCATTCCCCCTTAAGAATTGAAACTGGGGAACATACTGATCTTCTGCGCTTCTGCTTCGACTTTATACCTCATTCCAAAGTGTTATCTAGGATCTATGGACGGGTTAACCCATTTCAGGAAAGTTATCGCCCACAAAGAACTCAAAATGTTCAAATGTGTGAGAAATCCTATGGGACTTAACTGTTAAGGTCATCAGTCCCTAAGCTTACACAGTACTTAACCTAAATTATCCTAAGGACAAACACACACACCCATGCCCGAGGGAGGACTCGAACCTCCGCCGGGACCAGCCTCACAGTCCATGACTGCAGCGCCTCAGACTGCTCAGCTAATCCCGCGCGGCCACAGAGAAGTCACAGAGGCTGCTCTATGACAGGGTGCGTTGTCATGTCATCGTCTTTGCAAGCAGTGCAGAAGGCAGTAAGACGCTTTCATATCCAGCCACATTTACAGTTTTCTTAAATGCAATGCAGGGGATCAATCGCAAGCCATGGTAAACATCTCCATAACTGAACATCAATTGCTCCGTTCTTCTCCGTTGGCACTGTTGAGATAGTAGGTAACGTTGTCCTGGTATTCGCCAAAACCAAACACCAGGTATTCGCAGAAACTAAACATCTCCACCCGAATGCCACAAGAACAACCTGATTCAGCACTGTAAATTACTCGTTTCAGCCCTCCATTGTACAGTATCATCGCTCTTCACACCAGCTTAAGCGTTGCTTAGCAATGACTGCAGAAATGTGTGACCTACGAGAGCTGCTCGGCAATTGTATCACAATCTTCTTCCCTATGCACAGCCATTGTTCTAGCTGGACTGCTGGTAGCTCTTTGGAACTCACGAATAAATCCTTTCGCTTATTCCATTCAAGTTTTTTGCAACCATCCTTCGCAATGCTTGACGGTCCCTGTCCGTCAGTACATACCGTGTTTCTAGTCTTGGTTTAGCTATGATTTGTTCCATCTCTTGTCCACTTCAAAGCCGGCCTCGGTGGCCGTGCGGTTCTAGGCGCTACAGCCCGGAACCGCGGGACTGCTACAGTCGCAGGTTCGAACCCTGCCTCGGGCATGGATGTGTGTGGTATCCTTAGGTTAGTTAGGTTTAAGTAGTTCTAAGTTATAGGGGACTGATGACCTCAGCAGGTAAGTCCCATAGTGCTCAGAGCCATTTGAACCATTTGAAATCCACTTCAAAGTCACATATGCAACAGGCTGAAAAGTCCCTGAGAGACCTGTTACTATCTATTCTGTTTTTATTACTTCTGCACTGACAGCACAATACTCTTCGTCTCCTTTAATACTGGTAGGTCTGCCTTTTGTGAAGTCCAGTGATCACTTTCGTTTTACATAAAGGTTTCCGGGTACGTTAGATTAGATAGTGCACATATTAATGTATTACCTGTTGCATGTAGGTAAAATGTTTTATCTCCGTCAAAACAACATAACTACACTTACGTCTCGGTTCTGTTCAGATTTCATAGTGAGTCATCATATTTTACCAAACATTTGTCAGGCACCTTAATCTGAAATCCTAGAAGCGGTTGTTAAAATTATCGAGGTTTTTGTGCGGCACTTATTGGAGAGCCCTCCACAGCACACGTTAGGACTACATAATTACAAGCAGCGGCAGCGGCGAGACTAGGTGGTGCAATGGCCCCAGCTTTCGGCTGCACGTCTGTCCACTGCTGACATCAGCCCTTCCTCTCTTGCTCCCCACTTGTTTTCACTGTGCTCTTGCATTAATGACGAAATAAAACAGCGAAATAGGGTCATCAAGCACAGTGAAAGCTGCGTTCCGGCAGCCGCAGATTTTTATAACGATAGTGACACTTTCACGTCCACTGCAAATAAGGCAAAGCGAAAGCTTTCACACGTGGTCCAGCAGCGCCGTACGTCTTTGCCACAGTTTTACGTACATTACCATTTTTATTAGTTCCTTCAGCGACGTTTATCGTTCGAGGATATCGAGGTAATCGACCGCCTAAATACCTTGTAGAAGGCTTGTTTCCAAAATTAACTGCTGCTGGAAAAGAAAAGAAGGAAAAAAATCTCGTCGGTGCGTCAGCTTTGCATCACCTACCTAGAAATCGAAGGTTCGTGACGAAAGCAGGCTACATCTGTCATCAATGGATAATCAATATTTATGGTACATGTTGTTCTGATTTATTTGTGTTGATAAAGTGACTTTAATTTTAGCCTACTTTTTGCCTCTATCTACTTCTGTGGTTACTTTCACTCCAGATAGATACATTACCTATAAAATGTTTTGAGTTATAACTTCCACATACATTAAAAGTATGAGATTGTATCATAAATATAGTCATAGGTTCACGACGATAAGGTGACTAGTGGAAAAAAATATAAAACATACTCTTTATGGAATTTTGGAAAGGAGAAGAAAACATTCAGACTAGGTTTTATGTATGTAGACTGAAGTGCGAGTGCAAATTTGCATTAAGGCCGGGAATCGAACTCAGGTCTCCTGCTTATTAGGTAGGTGCGCTGGAAGTGTATCTCCAATCATTTGTTTGTCTTCAAGGTCTATGCATATCGACGTCGCTTCTGCATAAATGTCATCCACTTCACCTGCCAGTACGCCAAATGGTTCAAATGGCTCAGAGCACTATGGGACATAACATCTGAGGTCATCAGTCAAATGGTTCAAATGGCTCTGAGCACTATGGGACTCAACTACTGTGGTCATTAGTCCCCTAGAACTTAGAACTACTTAAACCTAACTAACCTAAGGACATCACACACATCCAT
This sequence comes from Schistocerca nitens, assembly GCF_023898315.1. Lineage (NCBI taxonomy): Eukaryota > Metazoa > Arthropoda > Insecta > Orthoptera > Acrididae > Schistocerca > Schistocerca nitens. Next base: position 537,990,545 of record NC_064615.1, read on the forward strand.
GCCCGAGGCAGGATTCGAACCTGCGACCGTAGCAGTCGCACGGTTCCGGACTGCGCGCCTAGAACCGCGAGACCACCGCGGCCGGCGGTCATCAGTCACCTAGACTTAGAACTCTCTTAAACCTAACTAACCTAAGGACATCACACGCATCCATGCCCGAGGCAGGATTCGAACTTGCGACCGTAGCAGCACCGCGGGTCCGGACTGAAGCGCGTAGAACCGCTCGGTCACAACAGCCGGCCCCAGTACGTCATCATTTCAGTCTTTTCTTGTCTAATCGAATCCAGCGACTTCCATGATCCGTCTACCATCTGTTTACCTAGCTCCATATACAGCACAGTTCGATTTCGTTTTCATTGTTGTCAATATTATGCCTTCCCCTACAGTACGTTCCATTTTCTATTTATTCGTTTTCTCGCCTCTCTTATTTATTGAATTACGACTAAACGACTGTTGTGTTGGAGATGGTGTGTTTCTTAAGCGGCGTCATTGAGGAGTTCGAATGAGAACCTGGGGAGAACAAAGACATACAAGCTGGGGCTTCAATTTAAGCAATAGTGACAAATCATCCAATCGGGGAAAGCCTGTATTTTGGAAAATCCTGCGTATGTACGACTTCAGAGCAAAAGAGAAAGATCTCAGACGTTTACGGCAGAATCAGTGAGTCATCTGAATCTATCGATAGCAACAGAAATCGCAGTGTGTTATTTGGCTTGTGAAAACTGAGTCAGTTATATCAGTGCAATGTAACTTTAGACGGTAGTATGGTGGTGAACCACCTACAGAAAAAAGCTATCCGTCATTGGCTAAAGTCGTTCAAGGAAACCGGCAATGTTTTAAAAGCAAAATCACCAGGTAGACCGAGAACTTCTGCAGATTTTGTTCAACAGAGCCGTGTTTCGTATGTTCGGAGCCCGAGGAAGTCATTGGCCAGACGTAGTCTACAATTAGGAGTACCTGAAAGTACTCTGTATGATGCTGTGCAAAAAAGACTTAAGTTGCGTGCCTACAAATGCAGTTGTTACCTGAAACAAAACCTACTGATAAAATCGAAAAGTATGAGTTTGCTGTTGACTTTCTACACGGAACTGATGATGATATAATTTTTTTAAAAAAGATTCTCTTTTCTTATGGGGCTACATTTCATGTCAGTGGAACAGTTAAAAGTCATAACTGCAGAATTTGGGGAGCAGAGCATCCACATGAAGCTATTCAGTATCAACGTGACTCTCCCAAAGTTAATGTGCGGTTTGATGGAAGATCGTGTGATTGGTCCTTTCATTTTTGTAGAAAAGCAATAAATTGGGACGATAGTGAGGCGTAAAAAGGGATTTTGTTTTTCCAAAAAGATGACGTACCACCTCAATACAGTAAGCGTGCGGCTCTTGACACTCGCTTTCCAGGAAGGTGGATAGTCAGGGCTGGACCAATAACTTGGCCGCCGCGAAGCCCAGCACGGTTGGGACAGTTACACCTGGAATGTTGGTGAATACGTGGCGAGAAGTGGAATATCGTCTCGACGAGTACAGGACAACAAATGGATCCCACGTTGTTATCTACTAACATTAATCAAAACTTGAAGGAATTCTCTGTCATGATTTGTAACCATTGATATAATTTTTCATTAACTTCTCCACTAAATTTATACTTAAAACTAGGGAGTTCTTTTTCAAACGCCCTGTAGATTAGACTGAAATGTGACCGTTTGGGTTTGAGACGCCGAAAATCTATCGGAACCTCCAGTTAACGCGGCAGCCGACAAGCTCTCTTTGACACCTAGCTGACAGACACAGAAGACATAATAAAATTTAAGGACCTGGGTCGATCGTGAGAGAACTAGAGTACAACGATGTAACGTTTTCGAACTAACATCAGTCATATTCCAGAACGAGATACTGGCAGAATAAAGCTGTGAGGACGGGCCGTGATTCGTGCTTGGGTAGCTCAGTTGGTAGAGCACTTTCTCGCGAAATGCAAAGGTCCTGAGATCGAGTCTCGGTCCGGCACACGGTTTTAATCTTCCAGAAAGTTTCATCAATCATATTACTCGAGGAGTAACCTCATACATGCTCTACAAGGTTGAGCTGTGTATATGGAAGGTTCATTTGATTGACACTGTCCAAATGCAAACAGTCAATATAGCGTTGTTCAGTAGAAGTCATCAACAGGACTGCTCAAGATTTCTTAGCACTTGGAAAAACCTTATTTCAGAAAAAATTATTTGGTCGTAAAGAAGAGTGGACAGAACAGCTCCAGAACTACATAACTTAAGGTCACTGCACTTGAAACATCCACTGCGCATTGAATCGACAGAGACTGTTGCGACTAAATTTTTTTCCAAAACCCAAGAAAATAGATATAGGTACGCATTCGGCAAAACTCATCAATCTTCCCTAAATTAGAGGCTGATCTATATATACCTAATCGTGTTTCTAGATAAATAAAAGAAGTTCAAAAAGAACGCTTGAATGTTTTGTGAAATGAACTGTCTGAAAGTAAGAAATAAAAAGCAGGAGACAAACACTTGACACACCTCTGAACGATGCTCGAAATCCTACACAGCAAATGAGATGTCAAATGTTTCTCTAATGTACTTTATTTGTTGCTTTTATACAGATCATTTCAGAAAACATTTAAGAGTTTTTTCTTCACTTTTTTTATTTTTAAGTTTTATTCGGAAAGCATGGAATACAATGTATTTAAATATTTATTATTATTGGTAATATACAGATCAGGAGGTATCAGTTAAGTTGCAATTGATGGTGCAATTTGATATTTACTTCATTATTTCAGCACGAAAGAAAGAATTCCACAATTTCTACATCAATGTAACTTTTTCTGCTTAGAATGCGTAGGCCTGGAAGATACATGTCCTTTACGTAAATCCATTGTGCAGCTTTTGGGAGTCTTGTTTTCGTTCCGCTCAAACATTCGACTAAAGAAGCAACTGTGAAGATGTATTTTAAGCTCTCACTTCAGTAACGGTACGAAGAGACAATGGCGTTCATCTTATGAAAATAATACGGAACATGGTTGAGCTACAGCTGTATCCAATAGATAGTCTCGCTCCAAGGCGTCCGTGAGACGCTGAGCGTGGCCGTTCCCGCAAAAGACGCAACGAACAGCTGGCATTGGCTTACCTACGATTTCAAAGGAGCGGACCGCATCCCTGAGATTAAAGCGACAGAGTGCAACGCATGGATAGAAGGCTTCAACGAAACTGGATTACAGAGAGGTCGCCAGTACTGTAATCGCCAAGTGACTCCATGACGAAAGGTTGTGGTTTGCGGATCGGACATAAAGTAACCGACCATAAGGATGTGTTTACACCGCGACGATCTTCTCCATCACCTGTATAGGACAGCCATCAGAGATATCACAAGCTGTGTGAACCAATATCAGATAGCGGTCTCTGTCACGCACTTTTGTCGCGTGAACTGGTTGGCCAGATGACGTCACTTTCTGTTTCACCCGAAGAAAATGAAATACGAAACGTCATTAGTATCACGACTATCCTTACATCAGAAATTACAATCTCATACAGAGTCACTGGAGCTGCAGTCTGCACATACAAACTGCTGTATTCACACTGAGTTCATCTGTACCAGTTCACAGACTGTCAAGCGAATGTGCCATATCTTCATACCACTTAATTTTTACAACACGGGAATAGTGGCACAACCATCAGATTATGCAGTAAGATAACTTCAGACCAAATTAGCGAATTTATGTTATTCTTTTCTTTCCTCCCGTAACAATCAAAAATGGTTATCAGTACAGTCAATTAAAATAATCCGTTATTGAGATCTGTTATCAGGAACTGTGTACTCATTGCGCCTTCACATAAATCTGATTTAAACACTCCAGTTTATTGATAGAATATATGGGGTGTTCAAAAAGTCTCTCCTCAATGCCGTATGATCGTCAGCCACGTGTGCCGTATGATTGTACGCCTGCCTGGGTTACTTCTCATCAAGTGGACTCTCCCAACATTCCACTGTTTCGTGTATCTCAGCCAGCGTTAGTAGCATCGTTGGTGTGTGTCGTTACGTGTTGACATGAACGTTTAAATCTGGTTACTTTGTTCGTTTTTGTCACTTTTAAAATACTAACCACTGAAGAACGTGTGTTATCAGTCAAACAAGTGTCCAAAGCTGGCGGTAAATGCACAGTTTCGATCGTCAAATATTTAATTCAGCTTTCCCGGCGACAACAATCTCGTATGTGGAGTACTGCAAATCCATTCATGAGGAACCACTTCAATCAGTGAAAATAGGAGTTTGGATTGCAGTTTATAGACGTCGGATTGTGGGTCCCATATGTTTCAACGAAACAATAAATGCACAACGATACTGCAGTGATATTCTATACCCATTCATAGGAGAACTTGTGTTAAGTGAAATACTGAACGGTTATTTTCAACAAGATGGTGCAACCGCGCATACAGCGCACGTTTCAATGTAACTGCTTGCTGATGTTTTTCGTGATCGCATAATTTCACAGGGACTCTGCCTCCACGATCACCTGACCTAACACCACCTGACTTTTTCTTATGGGGTGCAGTGAAAGCAACTGTCTATAAAAACCGTCCAAAATCCATCGGTGAATTGAAAACTGCAATATCCACTTTCACTGTTTCTGTTACAGAAGAAATGCTACAGCTTGTGTTTCGAAACATGATTAGAGGAATTGAATTATGTATTCAACAACAGGGGGGACACTTTCAACATTAATGGGAAAATTTGTAAGTGAAAATGAATATTCAGTAAGCGATCAATCGAAGGAAAAGTGGCCACCAGGCTAGATGAAATACACGCTGTACCCATGGAGTAGCCCGTGAGGTACAAGTACACGCGAACAGCATACCACTGAAATAAAATATAACAAAATGATGGCAGGCACATAAATGTCAAGGCTATGGAATTCGTACTGCTTCTAGAGCACACTGATTCGCAATTTAAGATTTAGCACCATTCGTAAACATAAATAATGCTCGCATTGTTCATGGATTATCACGCCTAGCGACAATTGTACTTTATAATCTTCTAAAACAATGCAGGACCTTTACGTGAACACTTACTTTTGCACAAAATTAAAACTAGTCTGTACATCATAGTAATTCGAGGCCTTGGTCATATCTCATCTGACTAATGAACCGTAAATGTAGCGTGTGAATATAATTAATTTTTTGAAATACAACAGATACACAATTAAATTACTGACACTCAAAAAAGAACACTCAATACTACTGAGACAAGAGGAATGATACTAACACACTACAACATTGTGGCACGCAAGTCCATCTACTAAAACTAAATTAAATTCCGTCAGAACAGGCCTAGGAAGGCCTTACGGTACCGACCGGCCGCCGTATCATCCTCAGCCCACAGGCGTCGCTGGATGCGGATTTGGGGATCATGTGGTCAGCACACCGCTCTCCGACCGTATGTCACTTTACTAGCAAGTACATCTACATCTTCACCTATATTCTGCAAGCCACTTTACTGTGTGTGGTAGAGTGAACTTTATGTACTGTTGTCACTTTCTCCTTTTCGTGTTTCAGTCGCGTATGTTTCGCGCTTAGAAGGAAGAACCATTGCTGTAAGTGTCTGTGTGGGCTCGAATCTCTCTAATTTCATCTTGATTGTCTTTTCGCGAGATATGCATAGGAGGAAGCAATATTTTGTTTGCCTCTTCTGGGAACCTACGCTCTCGGCGCTTTAACGGTGGCCCATACCGTGAAGCAGAACGCCTCTCTTGCAGAGTAAATTACTGAAGTTGGCTGAGCATCTCCGTGACGCTTTCGTGACTATTGGATAAATCTGTACTTGTTGCTCTTCCTTTGGTCATCTCTCTTTCCTGCCTCACACGGATCCCATACAGGCGAGCAGTATTTAGGTATTGCTCGTAGGAGTGTTTAGTCAGCTACTTCCCTCGTAGGTGAAATACATTTCCTGAGGATTTTTCCAATGAACCTCAGTCTGACATCTGCCTTACTCGTGATTAATTTTATGTGGTCGTTCCACTTCAAATCGCTCCGTACTATTAGGCGTTTTATGGATGTAACAGCTTTCAGTGACTGTTCTGCAATTGTTTGATCGTACAATAAAGTCTTTCTGTTTGAGTATTCGCAATACGTTACTTTAATAGCACGGGACTTATGCTCTTGATGTCGTCGTGAGTTGTAACACACTGCTTCGAAAGCCGACAGTGACCAACTTTTTGTGAGAGCTGCAAAAATTTTGAATTCCGGTTGAATGCACAAGGTGTATATCTGTTATATACCGCAAAAGGAAGGGTCCAGAGATAGGAGTATACCTCAGCCCAGCTTACATGTCCAAGACACTGAAGCTGAAAAAATGTTTGGATAAACAGTAAAGATAAAAGAAGAAAACAAACACTGCCACGTCAAGCAATACGAATGACATCTCTATCCAAACATATGGAAAGCTCAGAGTGGCTACGAAATACAATGGACACAATACACGGCAAGAAAGTCAAGTGTCACATGACCAAACAGAAACCAAATGAGAAACAACGGAAATATTAATAGGCTGTAGTAACTAAAGTTATGCAAATCATAGCATAACAAGTGTAATAACGTAACATCTGACCGACACAAGCAGTGTAGGTAAGGCCAGCTGTAGTAGTAAAGAATTAACTTTTCTGGAGGAAGTATTTTGAACTGATACAAGAATTCGAGGAATCTTCGTATATAATCATCCAGAAATCAGTCTTATATAGAAGTTGTGATCCAAAAGTACTGTTATCGAGTGATAATTTTGTGCTGATGGCTGAATTCCTTCTGCAAGAGGCTTCTGTGTCTGCACAGTTTGAGCGAGGTAGCTACAGTATGATGGATTCTTATGAACGACACGATATTACAGAGCCCGTGTTATTCGATGCAAAGTTCCTTCGGACATGCATAACAAAGGCACTGCAATATCGCGTCGTTCGTAGGAATCCATCCTTCCCTGTACGGGAATATACATAATGGATGTACGAGTACAGGTTGTAGACACATGGTTGACGACATAAGAAAGTTTGCGTGTGGCCGTGAGTCGTGCGCGGATAGCCAACAGTCGGCCTTCGGCAGTGCTGTATCATGGATGTCTGTCTACGTCCCTGCCGTAGAAGTTCGGGCGCGCCGTTGTTTACCCATCCGGCGTACTCGCACTTTTAGAAATCTCGATACAGTGTGGCACATGCATACCGAAAGTCGACTCTCATGATCTGTTTTCCAAATGAATATGCGAGACTGAAATGATACGAAATTGAAAGGTTCCTACGAGACGAAATTAAATGGTTCAAATGGCTCTGAGCACTATGGGACTTAACTTCTGAGGTCATCAGTTCCCTAGAACTTAGAACTACTTCAACCTAACTAACCTAAGGATATCACACACATCCATGCCCGATGCAAGGTTCGAACCTGCGACCGTAGCGGTCGCGCGGTTCCAGACTGTAGCGCCTAGAACCGCTCGGCCACTCCGGCGTCGAAATTAAACTTGACTACAACGAAATTTTGGAATATACCTCTCCATAATGAGCAATGTAGTCTACGTCAAACTAATTAACGATGCAGTGTGTGACAGAATCATTCGGGATACTAACTATGGACTCAAATTTCGTCACTCTGATGGTCACGTTGGAGAGGTAACTGTAGATCATTCAGGATTGGGATTAAGAAGTATACATATCTTCGAACTTCCCTTTGAGGTTCCGTCTGACTTGGTGATTTGACGCCTTACGCCCATATGGAAGAGTGCTTAGCCACGCAGAGCAAAAACTGTCCAGCTTCACGACCTATCCCGTTCTCAATGGGATGCGACAAATCGGAATAGAGCTGACACAACATATTCCCCCATACTTGTTCATCGGTGGAAGCAGAGCAATAGTCATCTTCGATGGAGAACTCAAAACATGCTCTGGATGCGAGAAAGGGGCCCACGTCCGTTCAGAAGGTATGCAACGGAGGATTGTGCAAGTTGCAATTGGCAAACGCGTGCCTACGTCCTCCCTGACGCCGCTGACACTAAAGTATGCGGACGCGTTTCGGAAAGATCCCATCCCGAAGAATGACCAGCTCCAACACCCCGATAGTTTACGGCGACCCACTGCAGCAGAAACCGCCACCTGTGACGAAACGCCGTACGCTTCTGCCATTCCAGCGCCGACGACTTCGTTAACCGACCGAAAAGGATCGGTATGAGGTATGGAAATTGATATGGAAATATGGAAATTGTTGTGCCGACAGCTGCTTTCGTCCCTGAGCACCGGGAGTCACTTCCGCATTCGGACACGGAGGCGCACGCCCAAACAACGATCGCCGAGGCGCCACAAGAAACAATGGAAAGCGCTGTCGGACACCTGCTTAATGCATTCCACGGCAGACGGAATTGGGTACAACGACGATGCAGTGAATCCGTATGCGCAACAGGAGGTTCTACTTCCCACACAGCAGTACGACGCGAATCACACGCGACAGCGGTTAAATGCAGACGCACCGGATGAAGAGCCGACGGTAGGAGTGCCTTCATCTACCACAGCAACACCTCCACCTTCGGTCAGCCCGGCCGAAGAAACACGACGAGAGATGGCCCTCCAGCTCAGAAACAGGGCCGATTACTCCGATACTGATCCACATATCGACGACGCAGTCGCAGTGGCGAGTGCGGCGTCTACCGGATGTTAACCACGCAATAAATTAGAACGCCGGTCAAATTGCAATTATTACGAGATATGCAGCGCGCGTCAGCATCATCCTTCTGCTGTAAGAATGTGTCGAGAGCTTCTCCGATCTCTATGAGTACGAGACATACATTACACCCACTACAGACGGCAGCAGCGGAACAGGGATACTTCTACGTAGCGGCATAGTAGCCGAGGACGTCGTGTACCTGCCGTCAGCGCGAGGACTGACGCCCACAGTGCTAGGAGTACGGATCCTTAACATCTACGCACCGTCGGGGTCCGACAGACGGCGCGAATGATCCCGATTTTACGCACAGGATATTGCATCACTATTCTTAGGTCGGTATCAACGTGTCTTATTTGGAGGCGACTTCAACTGCGTGCTCGCACTGAAGGATCAGCACTTACGCTGTAATTAAAGCGAGGAGCTACGGCAACTGACATAGCACATGGATCTAATCCGTACATGGGAGACGATCCATGGTGACAGACGCGGACATACCCATGTCACAAGCCACTCTACAAGTCGCCTTGACCGAATGTACGTCTCACGTCGTCTCGAATCTGCGATCCTTGATGCGGAATGTGGCTCGTCACCTTTTCCGATCATGTAGCATACATATGCATGGTATTCCTAAGTCGTCAATGAGTGTGGAGGAGTCGCAATGTTTGGAAATTGAATACAGCGCACCTGAGGGTTCAAATGGTTCAAATGGCTCTGAGCACTATGGGACTCAACTGCTGAGGTCATTAGTCCCCTAGAACTTAGAACTAGTTAAACCTAACTAACCTAAGGACATCACAAACATCCATGCCCGAGGCAGGATTCGAACCTGCGACCGTAGCGGTCTTGCGGTTCCAGACTGCAGCGCCTTTAACCGCACGGCCACTTCGGCCGGCTGCACATGAGGGAACCTTAGTACAGACGCGTAATCGAAGACACTTGGTACGTATGTGGACGATGCCTCCCGACACATCCGACGACGTTGCAGTGGTGGCTGGAATCCGTTAAGCCTGCGTTGCTCCGAGCGTTAGTTGCATACGGAAGGGAGAAGATGAAGTGGAGGCGCCACACAACGGAATTTTATTTCACGATGCTCCTCGAACTTTCTATACAAGCGCCTTCACATCATCGGACTGCTGCTATAAAGCGAGCGCAGGCCCAAACAATTTCTATAACGCGACGCCATCTGGAGGGTGTCACAGTCCGCGCAAGGGTCTTTGAGCGAGTTCATAGAGAATCATCTTCGATGTGTCACGTTATCAGAGAAATACAACGTAGCCACAGAATCTTAATAGAGGAGGTCGTACTGCCGAACGGTCGCCGTATGCCAAAAAGACATTTTCTATGAAGCGGAACACAATCAGGCAGCCTTTCATGAGGTCTCACGAACGCCATCACCTTGCCTCGACGCGACGGCCGACCGAGAGGTAACAGAAGAAGTCCCAGATGACAATGTAATAGGAGCACTAGATAAGGGAGCGCCGAACAAATCGGCGGGGCCCGACGGGTTTCAGTTAGAGTTTTATCTACATTTAAAGATCTCATGATTCCGCGATGGAGTGCCATGTACCGCAAGCTGATGTCTCCCAAAATGCCTCTTCCACCCGCCTTCGTGGAAGGAATGATCATCCCTATCCACAAACCATCCGGCGGCACGGGGATACAGGCTCACCGGCAACTGACCCCTCTTAAATGCGATTACAAGATCTACACCAGGATACTTTCAGCACGCTTTAAACGCGTACTACACCCAGTGATATCACTCGACCAAACCCAAATAGGATGGGATAGCAAATATACAAAAGGCACTCAGCGAGCACAGCGATGTGATCGCTCTAGCAGCAAAATGTCGTCTCCGGGGTGCACTGGTATCGATAGACTTCGATCGCGCTTTTGACAGGGTGAGCCACGCCTGTCTCGTGGAAGAGATGACACAAATGAATTTTCCACAGAATTTTGTCACCGTCGTTATACGACTACTCTACGGCGCCTTATCCAGGGTGCTCATCAGTGGACGCATGGTGGGGCCCATCACAATTTTACGATCCGTCAGACAAGGATGCTCGCTGTCGAGCCGTTGCTCTTAGGACTCAGGAAACGACTGCAAGGAATGACGATAAGGCACAACAAGTTTATAGGCAGAATATACGCGGATGACCTAGTGTTTTCAGCACGGTCGGGCGACGAGGCAAGAGCGGATTTGCATTGGATTAATTTGTACTACGTGGCTACGGGAAGTCGTATGAACATGGCAAATCCGGGAGCGATGAACATCGGGAGAGTGTGGCACCAATACAGCCGATAACCAAGATGAAATGCTTAGGAATTATCTTCACTACAGACATCTTCCGCAAAGCATTCGTGCGAGTGTCTGAAGGCACAGGTTAAGAGCTCTGAACATGATATAAGGGGTCACCTTTTCCATCAGTTATCTAACTTCTCGCATCCCCCACCTAGCTCAAGTTCTTCCTGTGCCGGTGGTGTTGGTTCGCCGAATCCTGGAAGCATTGGGATATTGTGCGAACAGGGAACTGCTTATCAAAGACGGATGAGAATGCCTCACCCTTCCTAGTAGTCGTGGAGGTCTTGGACCAGTCCACGTCCGCGACCGAGCAGTGGCTATTTACGTAAGCACGATGATAAAGATGTACACACGACACCAGACAAGTCTGACGGGCACCTTGATGAACGAACTGGCTCACCTCCTCGTCTGACACCGGTAGCGATGGCTCACATCTCACTATAGCTTGCCCACATACGAATCTTTTTTGTGGAATACAGTTATGTACATATGGAACTACTGAATACCAGGACGGCAACGACAAGTGATATATATCGCAATTACGAGTAACTCGACGATGGCCGAATAATGCCGCATAGAGAGGCGACAACCAACAGTGACATCGTCAGTGGTATGGCGTACAGTGCACCACGTACACCTTGATACGGGGACGCGCGCACTGTGGTATCAGGTAGTAAATGTAAAATACATGACTCGTTCCAGGTTGCATGCAGTTCGCATGATGGATGCACCTCTGTGTCCACAGTGCAATGTTATAGACACAGAGGAACATCGTCTGATATGCGGGCCTTCGGCGCACGTGTGGTGTTTGGTCCTAAAACTGATCCTCTGCCTCCTTCGAGTGGTGCCGCACGCAATAGAACCACAGATAGTACTTGTCCCAGATATGACATATTATCCCCGAACGAAGACAAACGCAGCGACTTGGATTCGGGGTCTCAATGTATTTTATCTTTTCTGAGAGGGCAACAAGAATTACTAGACTTTTGGGCCTTACTACAAAAACATCACTGACAGGTTATGAGAAATCCGAGATATCGAACATATTACGCAAATTTTTTAGGGAGTGCCTTGCTTGATCCCCCACCCAGTTCGCGTGTACCAGGTAGGAGAATGTAATTATTGCCTACAAGTATTCAGAACAAGAAATGACCTGGATAGTGAAGAGGATCCATCTGAAGACGTACGTGGCAACAACGCGGGGTACAACGGGATTAGCGAGGAACGCACCCAAGAAGAAGGACGTGGTCCGTTACTGTTTAGTACTATTAGAAGCAGTTTATATTTATTGTTACACCATTATGTAAAAAAAATAGCCCACTTATTTACGTTTTCCAGAAATATATTATTTTATAAAGAACGTCATTTTTTCATATAAAAAAAGAAAAATAATGGTAAGGCGACCAATATAAAAATTTTAAAAAATGGTAAGGCGATCGCTGGAAATAAACTGGATATCCGGGTTCGGGTCCCGGTACGGAATAAATTTTCATTGTCGTCATTCCATTGCAGAGATGATGGTTGTTCATATTCGCAATTGCGAATACATTTAATGCCTCTTATGAACGAGTCCGTGTTTAGAAGTAATTCTTAGATCAATATGATTTTGGTATCGTCTAAAAAAATGTGAATTGTTGAGTTTTTTCTCAATGCATTTATTCTTTATTCACTGACCTGTAAAAAGTGCGAACCAATAGTCAGTCTATCCAGTAGTTATTAATTTTTGAGATCGAATTCAGACATGAAATGACAGGAGCATAGTTGCCTGTTTTCTGTAATGTTTGGAACTGGTGGTTGCTGGCTACTTAATCACTTGGTGGTGGATTGCTAAATAACAGATTCTGATAAAAATATAATACAGAAGAATACCTTCTAAAGGCTTGAATACTCAATATTAATGTTCCAAAATAATATTTATTTAATAGTTCGTTGTGACCCGGCTTTCAGCTTCTTTGGCCACGTCAGATAACTTAATACTAAACAGATAGTCCACTTAAAGCAGTAAAGGAGTTTTGCCATTTGGGAAGCAAAATAACTAATGACGGTCGAAGTAGAAAGGATATAAAATGTAGACTGGCAATGACAAGGAAAGTGTTTCTGAAGAAGAGAAATTTGTTAACATCGAGTATGGATTTAAGTGTCAGGAAGTCGTCTCTGAAAGTATTTGTATGGAGTGTAGCCATCTACGGAAGTGAAACATGGACGATGAATAGTTTGGACAAGAAGAGAATAGAAGCTTTCGAAATGTGGTGCTACAGAAGAATGCTGAAGATTAGATGGGTAGATCACACAACTAATGAGGATGTATTGAATAGAATTGGGGAGAAAAGGAGTTTGTGGCACAACTTGACTAGAAGAAGGGATCGGTTGGTAGGACATGTTCTGAGGCATCAAGGGATCATCAATTTAGTATTGTGGGGCAGCGTGGAGGGTAAAAATCGTAGAGGGAGACTAAGAGATGAATACACTAATCAGATGCAGAAGGATGTAGGCTGCAGTAGGTACTGGGAGATGAAGCAGCTTGCACAGGATAGAGTAGCATGGAGACCTGCATCAAACCAGTATCAGGACTGAAGACCATAACAATAAGAGTCCACACTACCGATATCGTTATAAAATGTCACACATCTTTGTACCGAAATCTCTGTACAGCTGTGAACTCTCACTAAAATTATGTGGACTATCTGTTTAGTATTAAGTTACCTGACGATGGGCTAAGAAGCCGGAAGCTAGTTCATAACGCACTATTAAATAAATCCCATTGTGGAACATTAATACTGTGCAACCAAGTATTTCTGCTGTCAAAGTTTCTCTAAGAACCGACGGAATATTCCGTAAAATGATTTCTTTTCTTTACTTAGTTCCGATTTAAAGGTGAATGAACAGCAGAATAGGAGCTGCTATATCTTTTCAGTGTAATAACATTCTCAGGAGTATTGTACTTTGTAAGAAATACAAGAAGAGACGTACACTGTTTGTTTTTGGAGTCTGATATAATATTTAAGAAATGATGAAAGGATTATTATCTCAGTACGTATTATTCGTTTTCACGCGAATTTAATCAAATACTTAGCGCTAGCTATACCTGATTACGCAGCATATGTTGCGCTGGACGTACCTTCAGACATTCTGCGATCACGAAACATTGAATAACGATATTATCACCCACCCAATGTAGGTGAGAAATAGTCAGAACATCAGTAATATAATAATAATAATAGTAATAAAGAAGCAGATTAGGAAGAAGAAGGAGATGTGTAAGGAAAGAACTTCTAAATGGCTCTGCACGTTATTTTCTTTCAGTCTCACAACTGCTGAGTGTTATCATAAACGACAAAATATTGTATATCAGTTTAGGTGGTCTTGCAGTGGTTAACGTCACCTAAGTATTGAGATCACATACCGACTTTAATGTTAGGTAAACTAATTTTGGCTTGAGTCAGTCGTCAAAGAATTACAGGTATAATCCTGTGGGTCCGAATACACCGTTATGAGTATAAGGCCCACTAATCGCGCAGAGAAAAAAGAAGATTTCTTAGGCGAACCAGTACCAGAACGGAGGATCTTTAAAAACCTACTATACAAGGTCAATCTTGCACTAACATTTGACTCAATGGCAAATATTGTTTAAATCTTTATTTACTTAACTAAATAAGTGATTATTAATTAATTGTTTATGAAGATGAAACACCTTAGGGACGCGGTCATTACTTACTTACGTACGACACCCATTCTAGAAGTTATCTCGACCACGAGACATGAGAAATGCTACATTCTCACTAGATGCAGGAAGGGCTGTACTTGAATACCCCATTGTTCTCCAGCAAACGGCGTAGCCACGAGTTATCTGGAGACATCTTTCAAATGTACGACGCACCATTGAGCCACAATTTCGCCAAGGGAAGTTGTACATCGCGCGGTTTATGCTAATGGATCAGTAAATATCACAGCGGTGCGACTTGGAATACGTCACACTGAGAGCTCCATAAAACGCGAAAATATTTTATGAATATGTGCTTTGAAGTAATACTGCGGCGGGTTGAGTAATTCAGTCATGGCGGAGACAATGTGGCAGCGCGAGGCGGGACAGGAACAGCCGGCGGTGCTGCATCTCCGACTGTGAATACCTGACGCAGGAATGCGTGAAGCGACTCCATTCTACGAACAAGCAACTGCGCGCCCCCTGCCATAAATGGCGAGGATCCGGTAATCACCAGCTTGAATGCACTGTCATGTTACCTTTTCAATTCCGCACGCACAGTCGGTGTCTGTCTCTAACAATCTTTCCGTGAATGAAACGGTCTAATAGTTGTTGTCGGTTGCACATAGCACATAATTTTTTTTCCTTAATTCACAGTTTCTGACGGTACTCTATTGAACGCACATGATGCATAATAAGTATAGCACGCGAATTGGACACTTAGTTCTTCATGGCATATAGGTCACATTTAAATCTTATGGACTACGTTTTGAATCCGGAGTTTTTAACTGCCACCCGTTGTCACGAACCTAGGCCACAGACATACGGAAAACAGAAAAATAAGTTTAATATCTTTCGATATTTCACTCATCGAAAAGTCCATTACGAAACAAGTAGACAATGATTTAATCTAGGAACTCTTCCATTTGGCCCGTGTTTGCATAGAAAAACAGTAATATAAGAAACTGAGTCCGCCTTGATGCAAAACACCTTGTTATTCATTTATTTCTTTATTATCCCAAACTAGTTTCGGCTACAAATATCACCATCATCGTCGGCCGCGGTGGTCTAGCGGTTCTAGGCGCCCAGTCCGGAACCGCGCGACTGCTACGGTCGCAGGTTCGAATCCTGCCTCGGGCATGGATGTGTGTGATGTCCTTAGGTTAGTTAGGTTTAAGTAGTTCTAAGTTCTAGGGGAGTGATGACCACAGGTGTTAAGTCCCATAGTGCTCAGAGCCATTTGAACCAATCACCATCATCAGTGTTTTTTTTTTTTTAATCTAATACATGCAGGAAATAGCTTGGTTATACAAATACAGTAAACTTTATTACATTTTAACTATTCGTCTTTTGAAATATAGTTTTCTATGGATACTTCCATACTACATTATTTATTGTATGTTACAGCATATTTTAAACAATTATTGGCGCTGTTTGCGACATATTTTAGCGACATATTTTACAACAACCCCAATTATATATTGCTGACATACGAAGTTCAGCCGCTCACATGGTTGCAGATGACATGAAGTTCGCTAAGTAAAAAACGGCAACAGAAAAAAAGAGCACAGAAAATATGTCGCAAACAGCACCAGTAATTGCTTAAATCATAAATACGGTAGTATGAAAGTATCCATAGAAAACTATATTTAAAAAGACAAACAGCAAAATGGAATAATGTTTTACTGTGTTTGTATAACCATGCTATTTTCTGCATGTTTTAGATTAAAAAAACCTCTGATGGTGGTGATATTTGTCGGCGAAACTAGTTAGGGAAATAAAGAAATAAACGAATAACAAGGTGTTTTGCCTCAGGGAGGTCTCAGTTTCTGATTTTATTGAAAGAACTAGAGGTTTGCAATCTAAAGTTGAGAACTGGATGAAAAACAGTTCCCCTTTAGAAGAGGAAGTGGCATAAGACGTATGTCGTACGAAGTTTACACATATCTTCTGAAAGTTATCTAGAAATAGGTAGACAAGTACGAGAATATTTTGTTAGTTAGCTAGCTAGTTAGTTTCATCTTCGATGGATCATTTGCACATTAAATAGTAATAATGTGGAACAAGGGATTTTACTTTGACGTCACAAATTAATCTGTGGATGTAGCTCCAACCTTTGTCTCACTCTTCTGAACGGTTCGATGCAGCCAACCACCAATTCCTCTCCTGCACTAAACTCTTCACCTCTGAGCAGCAACCTACGCCGTCAATTGCTTGTTGGATATATTCAGATACCGGTCTCCCCTATAGTTTTTACCCTCGGTTGTTTCTTGTAGTACCATGAAAGTTATTTCTTTATGCCGTAACATATATCCTATCATCTTGTTCCTTCTTCCTGCCAGTATTTTACATATGTTACGTTCTGCGTCGATTCTGCAGAGACCCTCCTCATTCCATACCTCACAGTCCACCTGAATGTCTACATTCTTCTGTAGCACTACATCTCAAATGCTTCGATTATTTCCCACTTATGATTTCCCATAATTCACCACCATACAATGCTGTGCTCCAAACGACATTCTCAAAAATTTATTCCTCAAACTAAGGCCTATATTTAATACTAGTAGAATTTTCTTGGCCAGGAATGCCTTCTTTTCCTGTGCTAGTCTGATTTTTATATCCTCCTTGCGAAATACGTCATGGGTCCTTTGGCTTTCATTGCAGCATAATTCCTTAACCTCTTTCACTTCTTGACCACCAGTTTTGATACAAAATTTGTCGTTATTCTTATTCCTACTGGACTTCGTTTCGTTTGTCTTTTTCCAGTTTACTACCAATTCACATACCATACTCATTAAACTGATCATTCCATTCATCTGCACATTCACTCAGGACGTCAATCTCATAAGCGAATCTTATTGTTGTGGTTTTACCGTGAATTTTAATTCCATTCTTGAAACTTCCTTTTATTTTCGTCATTTTTTTATGTATAGGTTGCACAGCAGGAGAGACAAATTACATCTCTCTCATACACTCTTTTTAATCCCAGCACTTGGTTTTTTGCCTTCCAGTCACGTAGTCTCTTGATTCATAAACATATTGTGTATGTCCGCATATCCATATATCTTGTTCGTATTTTTCTCAGATTTTCGAACATCTTTTAGCATTTTCGCTATCGAACGCTATTTCTAGGTCGACAGATTCTAAGAGCGTACCTTAATTTTTCTTCAGCATTGCTTCCATAATCAAGCGCAACCGAGAACTGCCTCCCTGGAGCTTTTACCTTTCCTAAAGACGAACAGGTGGTCACCTAGCTGATAATCAATTTTCTTTTCCATTCTTCTGTATATTATTCCTGTCAGCAGCTTGGATGTATGAGCTGCTAAGTTGACTGTGCGATAGTTTTCGCACTTATCTGCTCTTGCTTTCTTCAGAAATGTGTGGATGAAATTTTTCCAGAAGTCTGATGGTACGTCACTAGTCTCATAGATCCTGCACATCAACCTGAAAAGTTTAGTTACAACTTCCCGTAACGATTCTACAAATTCCGATGGAATGTTATCAGTCCATTCTGCCTTATTTGAGCCGGCGTCTTCCAGTACATTATTAAATTCTGACTCTAATACTGGATCCTCTATGTCATTCCTACCAAATCTAATTTCTTCTTCAAACACCTCATCAGATACATCCTCTCCCTCTTACAGGCCCTCAATGTTATCTGCTCTGTTTCCTGCATTGGTCAGTGGAATTCCAATTGCACTCTTAATGCAATGCCCTTTCTTTTAATGTCACAGAAAGTTGTTTTGACTTTTCTGTCTCATCATTAGTAATCTCGACGATCATTCTAATTCGGTCTTATCACATCTTTCCTGTAGTCATTTCGCTTTGGTTGCTCCGCATTTGCTGTTTGTTTCACTCATAAGGAACTTATATTACTGTATTCCTCTCTTTCCCCGAACATATTTTTACTTCCCTTTTCATTCATCTGTTGAAGGATTTCATCTGTTATACAGGGTTTCTTCGAAATTACCTTCCTTGTACCTATGTTCGTCTGTCCTTCATCTGTAACCGGCCTTTTTAGAAACGTCCCCTCCTCTGCATACGCTGGAGTTTGTTATCGCAGGATCCCTATTCGTAGCGAACATCAAACGCGTTTCGTCATTCCACAGTACTTGTGTATACCGCATCCTTCCACAATGATTGTTTCGGTCGATCCTCTTAAACGTAAGTCTACTCTCCGTCCTTGTGATCTGAGTCTTTATCTGTACCTGGGTACGCCTTACAAGCGATTCAGTATCTGTTTTGTAATCTTTTTCTGACCATGATGTAACCTAGCTGACACTTTGTCTTGTCTCCGGGTCTTTCCTAAGTACACCTCCTTCTCTTGTGATTCTGGAACATTCGTCGTTAACGTTTGATATGTATTGCAGTACTCAATTAATGTTTCTGCTCTCTAATTCCTACTGTCAAAACCGATCGAGATGGCGCATCGGTTAGCACACTGGACTCAGATTCGGGAGGATGAGGGTTCAAACCCGCGTCCGGCCATCCAGATTTCCTTGATTTCCCTAAATAGCTTCAGGGAAATGCCTGGATGATTCATTTGAAAGAGCACGACTAACTTCCTTCCCAGCCTTCCCTAATTCCAGGTTGTTCTCCGTCTCTAATGATCTCGTTGTTGACGGGACGTTAAATACTTCGACGGGACGTTAAATGCTAATCTCCTCCCCCCTCCTCCTCCATTGGGTGTTCCTCCGCTGAGAAGCCAAGATCGTTTGCTCTGGTGTTTTGGCAGATATTTGCAATTTCGTCTTTGAAATGTGTAGCTGGTGTAAGCCCAAAAAAATCCGCTTTTCACACGTTTCGTGGTTCCTTTGAGAGGACGTGGCCGACTTCCTTCCCCATCCTTGACATAATCCGACGTTGTGCTAAATGTTCAAATGTGTGTTAAATCTTATGGGACTCAGTCCCTAAGCTTGCACACTACTTGACCTAAATTATCGTAAGGACAAACACACACACCCATGCCCGAGGGAGGACTCGAACCTCCGCCGGGACCAGCCGCGCAGTCCATGACTGCAGAGCCTTAGACCGCTACGTTGTGCTCCGTCGTTATTGGCATCAATGTCGACGAGGCGTTGACCAAAACCTTCCTTCCTTGCTTCCTTCCTTCCTACTGCCAACCTCACATATTCCCGTAACCATTTCTTCGATTCCTTCACCTACAACCGCGTCCCAGTCCCTCATGTGTATTACATTTTCATCTCCCTTTACATGCTTAATCATCCGTTCAATATTCTCATATATATTCTCTATCTCTTCATCTTTTGTTTGCGACGTTGTCATTATCGACCCTGATTTGCTATCGAATCTGATAAGAACAATCCTGTCATTGAATATTTACAGTGATAGGTGTCATTTGAGTTTTAATCGATTGTACAATAATGTCATATCTTTGCTCTCGAGCTGTTACATGTGGGGGAGCAGCGATGTTGTAAGCTGTATCGCAGGATTAGGTTATCATCTTTGGAGAGCGCGTACACGAAGTAAGCAGATAGCGGTTAGCTGTGTTGGATCTACTGAATCACGGTATATAGCCCTTCAGCTTTGACCAATGACGTCATAAGTTGTTCAGAGATATTAATATCTTTACTTTCCACCCATAAATAACAAATCGGTTGTCTGCTGCGGATATGTGCCATCATTTTGCATGAAAAAAATTGAATGTGGTTTTAAAAGAGTGCGCTAGATACTGCGTAAATTTATGTTCGTGTGCACTGATTTAAGTAATTCGTTGTTTGCAATTCATTCGGTACTTAATTTCATTCTTAGTGAGTTTGAAATAATTCGGTTTAATAGTTTTTTATTTTAGGAGAAGTTTTAGTTTTTAATTCTCGTTTGTAGGTGTGGATTTATATATTCCAATGAATCTGGATGATTTGAAGGAGGCTATGGGTGTAGACATGTTGGCTATGGTTCGATTTTTACAAATGTGTGGCCTTGTACCCTATTATGTTCGATGTCGTGAGTACACCGAACATATGCGCCTGACAAGTGTATCTCCTCGCCGTACTCACGATTGATTCGTATGGCGCTGCAGCAAAGATCGGTTGTGGCGCTCCATTAGACGAGGAACATGGTTCGAGATATCTAAGCTTGCCTTGAGGGACATTAAAAAATTACATACGGTTGGTGTTTAAGATATCATGTGTGGCTGTGTGTGCATGAATGTCATGTGAGTGAGGGTACAGTTGGAGATTGGTACTGTTTTTGAAGGGAAGTTTGTGGGGATTATATAAAGTATAGGGGAGGGGGAAGGGGTTATAGTCAAACTTGACGAGTCACATTTTGGCAAAAGGAAGTACAACAGCGGGGCTGTAGTTTAAGGTCAAGAATGTGACGATGTAGTTTTTAAAGTAGTTCCCAATAGAACGAAGTAAGATTCGATCTCTTTAATTGAAGATCATGTTGCAGAGGGTTCCGTAGTAATTTCAGACAGTTTTTCTTCATGTAGGGATTTGGGGAGTAGGGGTTATCTGCATTTTGTTGTTAATCTCAATATTCAGTTCAGATCTTTATCCACATGGGCTTGTACAAATAGCATAGAAGGTTATTGGTCAGCTATAAAATCTGTTTTAGGGAAGGGGAAACTACGGATTTCGACACAACAGAGTCACTTACATGAATATTCATGGAGCCGTAGTGTACGCCATACATATTGCCCGTTTAAGTGTTTTCTTAAACGTGTTGGGCAAATGTTTCGTCCAAAATTTGTTAGCTTATTTCATATTGGGATGTGCTGTGGGGTGTGAATGTCTGTGTGTGTATGAGTGTGTGTGTGTGTGTGTGTGTGTGTGTGTGTGTGTGTGTGTTTCTCGTAATGTTGTGTTTCTTGTGTATGTGGGTATGAGATTATTGTTGATGTCTTTCTAGGCGAGCTTCGGTTTTTTTGTGTAGAAGTTTCCATGTGGTAAGTTCAGTTTCTTATTTTTTTGTTTTACTGCATTTGTCTGTTCTGATGTATTTCATTGTTTATTATACCGTTAGGTAAGTTTTTCGTTAACTGCAGTACGTAATACAAATTTTGCAGCTGCTGCTCTTCTTCCCTTTCCCAGCACTAGTATCAGTACGATTTTTTCGAGTCTATACTAGCATTACTAAAGGCGAAAAGAGCGACACACGTAAAATTTGCATCCCGTGCTTCCGTTGACCTTTATAAGAGGAATACATGTAACATTGATGTGATTTACCTATATAGGTCAACTGAAGAATAGGATAAAAACGTTGTGTATAGTGCTATTTTTCGTCTTCCGTAACACTAATAATCAATTAACATACATAGGTCAATTAAAGGAAATAATACGCAACTTATAAATGTCGTTATTTCCCATTCGCTAGTACTACAAATCTATTCTTCAGTTGACTTATACATCTTAACTATAACATTCAGTCGATACTATTAGCATCCCAGGCAAAAATAAATAAATTGTACCACGAACTGAAGCACGGGATACAAATTTTGTATGTGTCGTCGTCTTGCGCCTTCGCGTAGTTCAAGTGAGGTACAGGTAGTCTATGTAAGGTACAGAAACACACACACTCACACACACACACACACACACACACACACACACACACCTTTTTTCCTCTTACAAACAAGCTAAATCCTTAACATTAAGGTCGAAATATGAATGGCCTTGATATATGTCTACCATATTTTTCCTCTCCTGTATTCCTTTGTTTCTGAACACTCTTCTCAGCTGTTACATGTGTGTAATAAATGCTCTCTGGAAAATTCCGACGTCATTGGACAAAGCCGACGGGTTGTATCGCGTTCTTCGGTAGATCCGCTGTGTTAAAAGTGAGAAAGCAGGTATAATGTTATGTTTCAAATGTGAAATCTCAATTTATCGATGTGTTTAATTAATATGATTATGTAATGGTAACTGATCTGTGGAGGAAGTGTAATGGAATTTTTTATTTACGAGAAGAGGAATTATAAGGTAAGTTTTTTTGAAGCCACTCTTATTATTGCAGTGCCATTTTTCATCTGCCTTCCTTATACAATTTTTAATTGATCATCGTTTTTTCAAAAGTAGAAAAGGAATCCAGTGTGTTCCGAAAATACTTCGATGTGCAACTAACAGAGAAGTCATTGCACCTCACGTGTGTCTCTGTGTAGATATAGTAATTTGCACCCTTAGCATAGGGGCGCGCAAGACAGAGCAGTATTGCTACTCGTTGTCCAGATTTGCGCAGATCAGAGGTAAGGAGTAACAATTTTGATTTTTTTTTTTTGTTCAGTCAGGGCCAAATTATGCCACTGAGAGACAGTTCGATTTTTCTGTGCCTGTATTAGTTTTAGTTCTGGAATCTGTGATCAGTTTTGCAAAACTAATTGCTGTTGGTTTTATGTCAAAGTTTAGTATACAGACAGTTTATACTGTTCAGAAGTCTTGCAGTCCGACTATTAACTTTACCAGTATTAAAGGCTTGTCTTCTCATACGACAGTTCAATTTTCTATTACGATTGATTATTACTTTAGCACAACTCATATTATTCAAAACAGTGTACGTCAGTCATAATTTTGTTATTTGAAGAGAAATTTCACTTGGCGATATCCTTGTACAGTACGGGCGACGTAGGACGTATGAATATTCTGAGAAGTTCAGGAATTGTGTACTGCTCCGTCTTACTTATTATTATAATTTTGGCGCAACTTGAATTTGTCTACTGACATTCTACATCCCTTTCCAGGTTTGACATCTGTTGTTGTAGTTTTTGTCTTTTACATTTGTGATTGTCTTTCTATTTTTTATATTACCATGCCACGTAGTAAGTTTGTCAGTAAAGCACGCACTACTATGAATTCAGAAAAATCTAATTTGCAAAATGCAACCGACAGCAACAATGCCTTTGCTGATCATTCTGTTGCTACTAATACTAACCATATTTCCGATTGATAATGCAAGACAGTGTGACTTTGCACACAGACAGTCAATGCACAAACATTGCAGACACTCTTGGTCCTGTCATGACTCCGCATTCTGATAATAATGTTTGTGATAATACTGAAATTTTATTTTCTTAGTATAGTAATTGCACAAAGATAAATATGGGTGATTCACTCCCTTTGACAGAACCTGACACCCAACCTTGAAAAACGTTTTCCTACAGTTCTGTTACGCAACAGCGTTCTCTGACAATCCTCTTTCTCAATTAGATTTTGAACGCCTGTTGGAAGCAATTAAGACATTATCTGACGAAAATAATAAACGTTTTGAGAAACAGTACACTCGTTTCTCTGAGGAACTTAAAGAAAACAACAAGACACTAACGAAACGCTTTGACGAACTTAAAATCAGTAACGAGTCCCTTACAAAACAATTTAAAAACTTAATAATAAATGTTCTAAAAATCATGTTCTCTTACAGAACGTTTTGATGCATAGGCTACTCACTTGGAAGATCTTAATCACAAATTCGAAGAGCGTAAAATATGTTTAGATGCGCTCCGTGACAATCAGAAAGCACTCTCTGATGAATTAAAAGACAGCCACAAAATTTGACAGGCAGTATAAACAATGTTTCAAACCAAGATTACCAATGTCAGCGAACTAACTATAGCTCATGACAACCTTAACCAGCGTGTGTCAGACAGAGAAGTAGCCGTTGATGAACAACTTAATCCCTTTTCTGAAACTCAGTGGCAAGACAGAATCTTACGTATTGCTAAAATTAGGAAGTCGGTACCTAGTGATATTTTCCCTACTCTGCAAAAGAAAACGCGTTGTCATGATGTACAGCTACAGGCACGGAAAGCTGATACTACTAAAATCTACGACCAATACGACATTCTCAAAACAAAATATGATGAACTCACCGACATAGTAGTGCAGCTAAAATTAAATCATGACAGTCAGTCTGAAGGTATACAGTCGGTACACTTCAGTGACACTGAAGAATATCGATCTCTTGAAAAGTTCCTGCTGGCCGTTGTGGCCAAGCGGTTCTAGACCCTTTATTCCAGCCGGCACGGTAACTCAGCGTGTTCAGTCAGAGGGTTAGTTGTCCTCTGTAATAAAAAAACTGAGTTAATGGATCTACGGTGAACTGAAATGGGTGTCTTGCGACGTCCGCCCGGAGCAGATACAACGAACAAAAACGAACAAAATGAGATTAAAAAAAAAAAGGCCGGAACCGCGCTGCTGCTACGGTCGCAGTTTCTTATCCTGCCTCAGGCATGGATGTGTGCGATGTCCTTAGGTTAGTTAGGTTTAAGTAGTACTAATTCTAGGGGACTGATGACCTCAGATGTTAAGAACCATAGTGCTCAGAGCCATTGAACCATTTGAACCATTTTGGAAATTTTCCCCACCCACCTGAGGTTGGAGTCCTCCCTCGGGCATGGACGTTGTTCTTAGTATAAGTTAATTTAAGTAGTGCGTAAGTCCAGGGAACGATGACCTCAGCAGTTTGATCCTTTAGGAATTCACACACATTTGAACATTTTGAAACTTTCCACAGGGACAAATTTAAATTAATCGCCAAATCAAGCAGGAACTTAATAAAATTAATGCTTGCCTTTCTGGCAATCAGAACAACTCCATTTCTCAGGACTGCTAACATAATTTTGCCACGCATTGTACCAATCATAATATAGAATATTCTCCGCAACCTCGGCTTACTAAACCGGTCACAGAAAGAGACTTTTTACATTCACATGACAACTCTCGCACCTTTTGCTACCGACAGCATTCTTTTCATAATTTTAGAACCGATGGAATCAACTACAAGTATTTCTTATCTGTCAGGAAATTCTACAAGTATTTCTTATCTGTCAGGAAATTCAGTGTGTTCTGTAATGGTCCTAATTATTTATATCTCCTGGACTGGATTCAGCAACTCTCTTTTTCTTTGCTGCCAAACTGGCCTGTCTTTCACAAATTAGAATTTATTTGCAACTATTGGGAGGAGGAACCGTCGACGAGAATGCGACCAACTGCACGCCAATGTTTTCCGGTTGAGGAATTCCAAAGCGCTTTCCTCGCAGCGTACTGGTCTGTGACGACACAGCCTGTAATAAAAGGCAGATTTGTTAATTTATCAAATTGCAACCATTCCGATTTTGAGACGTTAACACAGTATTTTGAATACACGGTACAACAGAACCAGTATTTAATTGAGCCATTCAGCGCGTCAGGATTGATTTCCTCTGCATCTCAAAACTTCAAGGAAATTGAAAAGTGCGTTAAGAGCAGGTCAACAGACACCTAACATACATGCTTTTCGTGACGTTTTACAAGTGCTTGAAATTGATATGTCATTTTCTCAGCAGAAGAATAATAAAAACTTTTCTAACAACACTCGTAATTTTCACAACAAACACAACGGTGGTCATTCTCTTACTTTTTCAATCGCGTTAAGAGTAACTATTATTGGAACGAAAGACGTTAACAGAAATTTTGACAGCAACGATCAGAATTTTAATGGTTATCAGCAACGAAATTTTCAGAAGAACCAAAGTTTTCCTAATGACTACCAACAACTTAATCACAATTTTCAACAGTCTAATCAGCAATATGCTAATTCAGGACAACACGTAAGTCATCTTTTGCCGCAACAGTTGTCACAGCAGCAATCATTTTCTCAAAGCGATTCTGGCAATACTTTTGTACACAGGAACAATTTCCGCAGCAATAGGCAGCAGCCGTACCAGCAAAACCCCTATGTCAATTCCTAGCATTCTCAAGGTCACAACGGGGATAAACAGGGAAACAGTAATTTTAATCATAATTACAGGAATAAAAGGTACTTTAATAATAACTAGTCTTTATGCTTAAATGAACCGGGTTCACGTTCTTATCCGCACCAAGGTAATCAAAGACATTCAGAACTCCAGCGCACTGTTCAAATCACTGAAGTCGCATCTGCCAACGCACTGAGCAGCACAGATGCTACCCAACAATGAGTAGCGGAAACCGCGCAAACACAGGGTACTTCGCATTTTACAGATACTATACAGCGTATGAACCGCTTAGAAGACTTCAGGGATTTAGTGTTACATGAATCTGAACAGCCTCTGAAACATTTTTATCATCCTGTTATTACCATTCAAGTTGGTTAACACGATTTTGATAATGTACCTGGCACTAACTTCTCAGACCATACAGATTTTCTCATAAAGGAAAACGCTTGTTCAGCAAATTCTTTCTTTGCTATAAAGGACCATACAGAATTCGTCATATTTGTCATCCGAATGCTTTGGAAGTGGAAAGTTTAAGAACAAAACATAGTACTGGTGTACACCATATTACGAACGTCACAGAATTTCACGAATAGGACACACTGTCACAGCGTTACAGACAACATACCTACACTACGAATTTGTTTACTATCGTACTGGTATGACCACAAGCTACTTTGTCATTTAGTGTCTTATAGGAGTCGATTTTTCCCTGATTTTGTGACTTGACAAAGAGTTCTATGAATAAGATCACGTAAACAGTTTTACAGACGACACACTTACAATGTTATCTGGATTACTACCGGACTGATATCACTACAGCCTATTTGTCTTTTCTTACCTTATAACGCAGGATTAGCACTTATATTTCGATTTACAAAGAACTTACTCAGGAGAATTTTTTACCATTTATGTGATGCTAGCCATAGACTGTTGCTTTCATACATTTTTTGTCTCCTGTCAGAAGGAATATTTGCTCAGAGCTACAATTTCCTTTTCTAAGAATGCATTGTCATTCCAAGTGTTTTGTGTACAGCATTGGATGTTTAATATCTATTGCTGTGGAGTGATGTAGACAGAAAAGGAAATTTTATTTTGGTGTATTCCAGATGAGTTGTATTATGAAGTTTATTGCATATTTGTGTTTTTTGTAATGAGGATTACTGATGATATTTAATGAGGTATATGATTATGATTTATATAGCTTACGAGTATGAGGTACTATGTGAAGTTACTGATGTGAGAATGAATGAATGATGATGAATAATACTGAGGTAATGGTTAAGGCATAGGGACCAGTTTTTGTTGAAGTCGATTTTATTTCACATGATGATATTTCTGGTTTATATGAGTTTGGATCAGTCATGGCTGTTTGACAATAGTAACTGCTCTACAGCTGTTTACTAATGCACTGAAGTTTCTTTTGTATGATATGGGGTTGAAACATTTGTTAAAATTTTTATGCAAACCTAGCTATAGTTGGTAATTTTTTTTCTTTTTTGTTTGAGAGCAACACAACAGGTAACAGCCATGATACACCTTACACCAATGTACATTTCTGGTCTAATTACTACTATATACTATGACTTTTTTCCTTGCCTGATAATGATCTACTACATTATCTTGACTACTTGTTCTTTTGGAAGCTATAATTTTCTCAAGAGTACTTAATGAATTAGGGAACACATACACAGCTTTATAGACAACATTCTCATACAAATGATTTTTCTACATCTAATTTGTATTTTATCATTTTCCATACTCATGCTTTGTCTTTTCAGGAAAGTTGTATGTAGGTCATACCATCCATTATTTGTCTAGAGATCGTCGTGCGCAGTGGCCGCGCGGCTTGAGACGCAATGTCACCGACTGCGCGGCACCTCCAGCCAGAGGTTCGAATCCTCCCTCGGGCATGGGTGTGTGTGTGTGTTGGTCTTCACATAAGTTAGTTTAAGTGGTGTGTAAGACTAGGGACCGATGCCCTCAGCAGTTTGGTCCCTAGGGGATTCGCATACATTTTCTTTTTTCTTTTTTGTAGAGTGCCTTGCAGATTGTTCATTAGCCACATACTGTTGTATTAAGGAATAAGGCATATACTTTATTTGATGTTTATCGTGAACCTTTGTCTTGCACATTAGTCAGGCACATTTTAATCCCATGTACAGTCGTGCTTAAAAGTATCCGAACGACCAGAATTGCATTTCGCCTGATCCGCATGCAACACACATAACGCAGCTGTCTAGCAGGTCCTCTAATCGCTCCTTGGTACAGTCGTTTGACTATTGAAAATGGCTCCAACAAGTCACCACTAGAATACTCGGCTCTGTATCGCAATAGCTCAAGATGTAAGGTAATACCATGATACTACAAATATCAGGGAACACCTTATCACAGATAAGACTGTCCTTAAGGCTTGTAAGCTCACATTTATTGCAACAAAAAACATACCTGAAATGTTACCACTCTCATTATTACGTCAGATAGGTAATGCACGTAGTAAGTTCATCGTATTCGTGATTTCCTCTTCAAAGTAACATACCGTACTTGTTATTTAACACAAAATGACATTAAAAATTTAAGTTATTGACGAGCAGCTAGTTGAGAATATGTTTGAACTTCAAATGACACGACGAACCGTCTCGTTCTGCATTTGGATTCAAACCCAGGTCATGCAGACTAAGATTTCGTGACTGACAGAAACTAACAGTCATTCCTGACTAGGCATACAGAGAGTGATATACCTCGATTGTAGACAGTATCAGTTAGCAAATATCAACTTTAAATTACATAACGTAAACATTTTTAACGGACGCGAATTCCTACCCAGCATCTATTGTCCCTGGTAACGAACTACGAGAGATGTTAAATGTTGCTTCTTCACAAGTGACTTACTTGAAATGCCCTGATGTAAAGCTTTGTGTTGGAAAGGGATTCGAACCCAGAACCTAATCGGATTGTTATCGAAGCACAATCAACTGTGACATATAGGATTTTCTCGGCAGTAGCTAGATGTTTTAACTGAAATGACGAGACGAAACATTAATTTTTTCCTTCCCAGGACACCAAACCGGAACCTATCGCTGTTATTTATTAGAGAAAACGATCGTTAAATATGGGTTTGTTACATCAGCAGCGACATGTGAGCATGTTTGAAGTAGAAATAATATGACGAAGATTTCAATGCTGACTGGGAATCGAAGCCCACACATACCGTTGTTGAATACACACAAAGAGACGTCAGCTACAGAATTTTTCTCCACCAGCAACTCGGAATAACATCATTGAACTTAGAGTGACCTCTCAAATAGTTCTGTGTCTCACTGGGAGTCAAAAACGTCAGATATCGTTAGTGTTGACAACGAATGAAAATGCATTAACAATCAAAATTATTATCCATCAGCAGAAGGTGTTCTCATGCTAGAGCTTGATAATACATAATGAAAACTTTAGTGCCGCGCCAGCATTCGAACCCATTCACGCGCAATATGTGGAGATGTTGAGGAATCTGCAGTTTTGAACAAACAACAAATTGTAGTCGAGCTGTATTGTCACGAAGGGATCAGATTCCGCGTTAAGGGCGGTCTGAGTTGCATTCCAAATTCAGAACCAATTTTATCGACATACAGAAGCTCAAATAAAAGATGCAATAAGGGTCCTGTGACCCTACATAGCGTTTGTTTCGTCACTATAAATAAATAACTAGTATAATAAAGGTTACTGGTGACAGAGTTCCCTCATTTCGCCACTGCTGACTTTATTGTGGTGCAGCCTGACGACTACTTGGTAAAGAAGGAATATCATGTTTAATGTGAATTTCAGATCACAATGCCATTATACCTTCTTCACTGGGCGTAGCCAGAAGAGAATATAATCTGTTTCTCCCTATTAAAAATCATGGGCAGAAGTTGGAATTGAACCCAGACCATCATCATAGGAACCTATCATCAGTCCAACAGAACACCAAATCATCTTCCGTATGACTCATTTTTCTTTCATAATACCGTTGCGGCACACTCATTGAGAATTCTGACACACAGGCTCCCTGTAGTGGTTTACAGCATTTTCAGTACATTCATTTACTTGATTGACTGAATCACCATCAACTAGCTGCCTCGGCTATCCAGTGCATACATTCGACTCTATTTTGTAATCACCGAAATAAAATCATGTAACTGCCACCTACACAGAACTGCCAACAGTGTAGGATGCAGAAATTTAAAAGGGGAAGTGCTCATTTCCATTTGAGCTACGCTATTGCGCTATTTGTTTGTTGAAAACGCCGTGCAGTGCAAACGAAAAGCTGTAACTGTCTGTCTCTCAGAAGTCTCCATCCGGCCATATGCATTATCTCACAGCACTGTGGAATACGAAAGTTCTGGAGGAAGTATTGTTGACTTCTGGAGGTGCTGTAGCTAGATGACAGCTATTAGCGTCACAGTAAGTGTCGTGCACCGTATGTAAGATGTCGCGAGTTCCATTTCATTTGCTGCTACATTTTTTACAACGCAATGCTGCTGTCTGCTGAAGTTTCCTATTTAATGGAACTTTGAACATAATTACCTTCACTTCTCAACACAAAATAGCCGCATGTGGAAAAAAGGTCAACTTCTGCGACATTTTGTTCTTTTCAGGTTTAATAGACGGCCAGGCAGCAGATGCATCTCGAAGCTTTTGTATTATGTATGTGGAGAGCGCACCGTGCCAAAATAGTCAGAGAAGTATTTTCTACATTAGCTGTCTTCTGGTAGTGGCATTTTATTCTTCTTCAAACCTTGTTAGACAGCTTCAACTCAGAACAAGTTTTCTACATGCATGTAATCAATAAACTGCACGTGCAATGTCAGACTGTTATAGATCACATCAGGGAATTCGCATATATCGTTGATGATTAATTTATCTCTCATGTTTAGTATTGTTCTAACAACGCTAAAAGAAACATTAAGAAAATTGTGCACTGTATTAAACGAAATGGAAATAAAACTACCCACTATAACCTTACGACGAAAGTCTGTTTTGATAAAACTGAGTATCTGCAAACAATCGTGCTTCTATCGGCACGGATTAGTAAAATACTACTCACTTAGATTTCGATTGGGTCTGTGTTTAATTGATACACGGTGTCGTACTCAACAGGTATGCAAATGTGGCATTTCATAAATAAAGTTATGTATTCCTAGAGACCCAAAATTTGCTTGTCAGTAGCGGAACGAGGCGTTACCTGTTGTGCAGCATTGTAAGTTTTTCACCATTGCACTATGAGCTGAAAGATTTTCTTGCCCATTCCTTATCGATGTTTGATCTGACTGCTTGTAGCTCTTTCACAGCTGGAATAAAAACGTTACATTCAGCGAGACTGGAACCGCGAACCATAACAGACGCTTTTTTAGAGGTCAGCACGTCACCACAGAGCTAACGAAGAGGTATGTGTTGCCCATTTCTTTTACGAGGCCAATAGTGTGTAGAACTCGTAAACCGCTATTTAACGGACGAGCTTAGTTGCGATTTACACATGCAACGACTTTCCTGGGCTGAAAACAGTAAATTTACAATCTTTTGTTACACCTTAAGCGATAATAACTCAGATTATTCAATGGAAATGACAGGTAAAATCAAGTGAACTTTGAGGCTTAATTCCGTGCACACCAGGAAGTAACTTGTCGATCACAGAGTTGCCAAACATACCCTGCCTTGTTGCCAAATCTCAGTTACGTGATATTAAAACGAGATACCAAGAAGGCTCACGAATTGTAAACAAAATATAGTGAGACGCCAGTTTGTCTGTCATCATGGTGTTAAGTCGACAGAAATACACTCCTGGAAATTGAAATAAGAACACCGTGAATTCATTGTCCCAGGAAGGGGAAACTTTATTGACACATTCCTGGGGTCAGATACATCACATGATCACACTGACAGAACCACAGCCACATAGACACAGGCAACAGAGCATGCACAATGTCGGCACTAGTACAGTGTATATCCACCTTTCGCAGCAATGCAGGCTGCTATTCTCCCATGGAGACGATCGTAGAGATGCTGGATGTAGTCCTGTGGAACGGCTTGCCATGCTATTTCCACCTGGCGCCTCAGTTGGACCAGCGTTCGTGCTGGACATGCAGACCGCGTGAGACGACGCTTCATCCAGTCCCAAACATGCTCAATGGGGGACAGATCCGGAGATCTTGCTGGCCAGGGTAGTTGACTTACACCTTCTAGAGCACGTTGGGTGGCACGGGATACATGCGGACGTGCATTGTCCTGTTGGAACAGCAAGTTCCCTTGCCGGTCTAGGAATGGTAGAACGATGGGTTCGATGACGGTTTGGATGTACCGTGCACTATTCAGTGTCCCCTCGACGATCACCAGTGGTGTACGGCCAGTGTAGGAGATCGCTCCCCACACCATGATGCCGGGTGTTGGCCCTGTGTGCCTCGGTCGTATGCAGTCCTGATTGTGGCGCTCACCTGCACGGCGCCAAACACGCATACGACCATCATTGGCACCAAGGCAGAAGCGACTCTCATCGCTGAAGACGACACGTCTCCATTCGTCCCTCCATTCACGCCTGTCGCGACACCACTGGAGGCGGGCTGCACGATGTTGGGGCGTGAGCGGAAGACGGCCTAACGGTGTGCGGGACCGTAGCCCAGCTTCATGGAGACGGTTGCGAATGGTCCTCGCCGATACCCCAGGAGCAACAGTGTCCCTAATTTGCTGGGAAGTGGCGGTGCGGTCCCCTACGGCACTGCGTAGGATCCTACAGTCTTGGCGTGCATCCGTGCGTCGCTGCGGTCCGGTCCCAGGTCGACGGGCACGTGCACCTTCCGCCGACCACTGGCGACAACATCGATGTACTGTGGAGACCTCACGCCCCACGTGTTGAGCAATTCGGCGGTACGTCCACCCGGCCTCCCGCATGCCCACTATACGCCCTCGCTCAAAGTCCGTCAACTGCACATACGGTTCACGTCCACGCTGTCGCGGCATGCTACCAGTGTTAAAGACTGCGATGGAGCTCCGTATGCCACGGCAAACTGGCTGACACTGACGGCGGCGGTGCACAAATGCTGCGCAGCTAGCGCCATTCGACGGCCAACACCGCGGTTCCTGGTGTGTCCGCTGTGCTGTGCGTGTGATCATTGCTTGTACAGCCCTCTCGCAGTGTCCGGAGCAAGTATGGTGGGTCTGACACACCGGTGTCAATGTGTTCTTTTTTCCATTTCCAGGAGTGTAGTTGGGTGTTATTGCCTGCATCACCGGCATCCCGTTGTCGTCTTCTCTTATTGAGATTTTCATATTACCCTGAACACAAGACGACGAGATAAATGTGTATATTCTCCGTAACGAAACATCCCATATTCCATTCATTCTGATCCATTCGTTGCATGCA
This sequence comes from Schistocerca nitens, assembly GCF_023898315.1. Lineage (NCBI taxonomy): Eukaryota > Metazoa > Arthropoda > Insecta > Orthoptera > Acrididae > Schistocerca > Schistocerca nitens. The sequence continues at coordinate 538,024,321 of NC_064615.1, forward strand.
TTGGCAGAATTTGAGTGATAGGGAAGCTGTTGTGAGCTGACGAATAATAATAAGAATGGTAGTAATAACGAATCAGTAATCAAGGATGTTACTGCATTACAGACGATTAACAAAATAACCAAGGAAATGAGAGTGTTTAATTGGCCCACTGCGTAGATGTTCTTACCACATTGTTACTGAATTCTGTTCTGGTTGTTTGCAGAGAGAAGAGAAAGAACCCTGTAGCCATACATATCGCTAGTACAGGCACAAAAATTTCTATCCTTATTTTAGATTCAAAACCTAGCAGCTGGTAAGAAAAACCGATACGTAACATCAGATTTTACTTAGTTAACAACCCGATTACGTGTTGGGTTCGTACCTCTGTCACAGAACTTCACATCATGCACTTCATCTTTAAATGAAAACACACTTTGTTACTTCTGAATGAAGGTATATCAGACATCTTTCGTGGTTAGTTAACAGGAATGAAAGGGTTTTGATAGGAGTCCCGGTTTATTACAAAAACTGTAGTCTTTTATTTTCTAGTTTAGATTTGGTTACTGATATTCGCGAAAATTTTGATAATTTATTACTCTTCGCGGCTAGTCAGCAATATGATTGAATAGATTAGATTCGATTAATAACGTGTTACTTTAATGAAAGGTTTCTCTACATACCGGTATTCAATTTCTTTACAACAATTTTTTACCCTCCCTCTCATTCTTCTGTGTCTTTATTTCTCTCTCTCTCTCTCTCTCTCTCTGTCTCAAACACACACACATACACACACACGCACACACACACATTCTTTTTTTATTTTTATTTGTTTGGTGTCCTCGACTACCGGCGAGGCACGAAATCGTCCGTGAATGAGTTTCTTAGGTTTCAGTACAGTTACAGAAGAAATATAAAGACAACTATGAGAGGTACTGATTTATGATCCTTAGTTTGCAGTCAGTTCTGAGTATTATTAGTAACCATGCTCCAGACCCTAAACCTGGTTACAGAAATGCGAATCAGACGCATTACGTATTCCAGGCCGTCGCAACCGCGTCTTTGAAAGGCCAGCTGTGGTCACTTCCCAGCCCGCTGTAGGATCACATCGGTTCGTCTTCTTCCTGCTGGTACTGCAACTGAGATTTGGCAACAAGGCAAGGTATATTTGGCAACTCTGTGATCGACAAGTTACTTCCTGGTGTGCACGGAATTAAGCCTCAAAGTTCACTTGATTTTACCTGTCATTTCCATTGAATAATCTGAGTTATTATCGCTTAAGGTGTAACAAAAGATTGTAAATTTACTGTTTTCAGCCCAGGAAAGTCGTTGCATGTGTAAATCGCAACTAGGCTCGTCCTTTAAATAGCGGTTTACGAGTTCTACACACTATTGGCCTCGTAAAAGAAGTGGGCAACACATACCTCTTCGTTAGCTCTGTAGTGACGTGCTGACCTCTGAAAAAGCGTCTGTTATGGGTCGCGGTTCCAGACCCGCTGAATGTAACGTTTTTATTCCTGCTGTGAAAGAGCTACAAGCAGTCAGATCAAACATCGATAAGGAATGCGCAAGAAAATCTTCCAGCTCATAGTGCAATAGTGAAAAACTTACAATGCTGCACAACAGGTAACGCCTCGTTCCGCTACTGACAAGCAAATTTTGGGTCTCTAGGAATACATAACTTTATTTATGAAATGCCACATGTGCATACCTGTTGAGTACGACACCGTGTATCAATTAAACACAGACTCAATCGAAATCTAAGTGAGTAGTATTTTACTAATCCGTGCCGATAGAAGCACAATTGTGTGAGGTTACTCAGTTTTATCAAAACAGACTTTCGTCGTAAGGTTATAGTGGGTAGTTTTATTTCCATTTCGTTTAATACAGTGCACAATTTTCTTAATGTTTCTTTTAGTGTTGTTAAAACGATACTAAACATGAGAGATAAATTAATCATCAACGATATATGCGAATTCCCTGATGTGATCTATAACAGTCTGACATTGCACGTGCAGTTTATTGATTACATGCATGTAGAAAACTTGTTCTGAGTTGAAGCTGTCTAACAAGGTTTGAAGAAGAATAAAATGCCACTACCAGAAGACAGCTAATGTAGAAAATACTTCTCTGACTATTTTGGCACGGTGCGCTCTCCACATACATAATACAAAAGCTTCGAGATGCATCTGCTGCCTGGCCGTCTATTAAACCTGAAAAGAACAAAATGTCGCAGAAGTTGACCTTTTTTCCACATGCGGCTATTTTGTGTTGAGAAGTGAAGGTAATTATGTTCAAAGTTCCATTAAATAGGAAACTTCAGCAGACAGCAGCATTGCGTTGTAAAAAATGTAGCAGCAAATGAAATGGAACTCGCGACATCTTACATACGGTGCACGACACTTACTGTGACGCTAATAGCTGTCATCCAGCTACAGCACCTCCAGAAGTCAACAATACTTCCTCCAGAACTTTCGTATTCCACAGTGCTGTGAGATAATGCATATGGCCGGATGGAGACTTCTGAGAGACAGACAGTTACAGCTTTTCGTTTGCACTGCACGGCGTTTTCAACAAACAAATAGCGCAATAGCGTAGCTCAAATGGAAATGAGCACTTCCCCTTTTAAATTTCTGCATCCTACACTGTTGGCAGTTCTGTGTAGGTGGCAGTTACATGATTTTATTTCGGTGATTACAAAATAGAGTCGAATGCATGCACTGGATAGCCGAGGCAGCTAGTTGATGGTGATTCAGTCAATCAAGTAAATGAATGTACTGAAAATGCTGTAAACCACTACAGGGAGCCTGTGTGTCAGAATTCTCAATGAGTGTGCCGCAACGGTATTATGAAAGAAAAATGAGTCATACGGAAGATGATTTGGTGTTCTGTTGGACTGATGATAGGTTCCTATGATGATGGTCTGGGTTCAATTCCAACTTCTGCCCATGATTTTTAATAGGGAGAAACAGATTATATTCTCTTCTGGCTACGCCCAGTGAAGAAGGTATAATGGCATTGTGATCTGAAATTCACATTAAACATGATATTCCTTCTTTACCAAGTAGTCGTCAGGCTGCACCACAATAAAGTCAGTAGTGGCGAAATGAGGGAACTCTGTCACCAGTAACCTTTATTATACTAGTTATTTATTTATAGTGACGAAACAAACGCTATGTAGGGTCACAGGACCCTTATTCCATCTTTTATTTGAGCTTCTGTATGTCGATAAAATTGGTTCTGAATTTGGAATGCAACTCAGACCGCCCTTAACGCGGAATCTGATCCCTTCGTGACAATACAGCTCGACTACAATTTGTTGTTTGTTCAAAACTGCAGATTCCTCAACATCTCCACATATTGCGCGTGAATGGGTTCGAATGCTGGCGCGGCACTAAAGTTTTCATTATGTATTATCAAGCTCTAGCATGAGAACACCTTCTGCTGATGGATAATAATTTTGATTGTTAATGCATTTTCATTCGTTGTCAACACTAACGATATCTGACGTTTTTGACTCCCAGTGAGACACAGAACTATTTGAGAGGTCACTCTAAGTTCAATGATGTTATTCCGAGTTGCTGGTGGAGAAAAATTCTGTAGCTGACGTCTCTTTGTGTGTATTCAACAACGGTATGTGTGGGCTTCGATTCCCAGTCAGCATTGAAATCTTCGTCATATTATTTCTACTTCAAACATGCTCACATGTCGCTGCTGATGTAACAAACCCATATTTAACGATCGTTTTCTCTAATAAATAACAGCGATAGGTTCCGGTTTGGTGTCCTGGGAAGGAAAAAATTAATGTTTCGTCTCGTCATTTCAGTTAAAACATCTAGCTACTGCCGAGAAAATCCTATATGTCACAGTTGATTGTGCTTCGATAACAATCCGATTAGGTTCTGGGTTCGAATCCCTTTCCAACACAAAGCTTTACATCAGGGCATTTCAAGTAAGTCACTTGTGAAGAAGCAACATTTAACATCTCTCGTAGTTCGTTACCAGGGACAATAGATGCTGGGTAGGAATTCGCGTCCGTTAAAAATGTTTACGTTATGTAATTTAAAGTTGATATTTGCTAACTGATACTGTCTACAATCGAGGTATATCACTCTCTGTATGCCTAGTCAGGAATGACTGTTAGTTTCTGTCAGTCACGAAATCTTAGTCTGCATGACCTGGGTTTGAATCCAAATGCAGAACGAGACGGTTCGTCGTGTCATTTGAAGTTCATACATATTCTCAACTAGCTGCTCGTCAATAACTTAAATTTTTAATGTCATTTTGTGTTAAATGACAAGTACGGTATGTTACTTTGAAGACGAAATCACGAATACGACGAACTTACTACGTGCATTACCTATCTGACGTAATAATGAGAGTGGTAACATTTCAGGTATGTCATTTGTTGCAATAAATGTGAGCTTACAAGCCTTAAGGACAGTCTTATCTGTGATAAGGTGTACCCTGATATTTGTAGTATCATGGTATTACCTTACATCTTGAGTTATTGCGATACAAAGGAGAGTTTTCTAGTAATGACTTGTTGGAGCCACTGCTGTTTTATGTGTGTTGCATGCGAATCAGGCGATATGCAATTCAGGTCGTTCGGATACTTTTGAGCACGACTGTACTTAACTGTTACAGAATCACCTTGTGCTTGTAAATGTTTCTTTTTGGCCAACGTCTTACCATAATTTTGTTAAGGAGTGACAGATCTGTATAATTCAGCAGCTTATTACAGTCAGCTTGGACATACAGAAGTAAATGGTTAGCTCTCAGGTAACCATAATATGGCTGACACCTAGGCAAACCATGTATCGTGGTTTTGCAACAGATAAATTTTCAACGTTTGTACTAATCCATTTTTAACAGGTCTTCCTGTTGGAGAATAGGTCAGGCAGTGCCTTTGTCAGAAAATGGTATGGTGTTCATGGTATCCTGTACGTGTTTTCTCCCCCACAGGGAAGGCCACAAGAACAGCAAGCAAGATTTGAGATTATATTTAAAATTTGTTTGTAGAGAAGGAAAATTGTTGCTGGAATTCTGCAAGAGGAATGGGTTGGCGATCGCAAGTTCCTGGTACAAGAAGAGAAGTAGCCACAAAATAACTTGGTACAGTGGAGACTGGTCCCAAACTTCAGTAGTAGACTATGTACTAGCGGATAGGCAGATGATGAGCAGCCTCACAGATGTTAAGGTCATTCCATCTGAGGCCTTAGACAGTGACCACCGGCTCTTGGTAGCAACCCTGAGAGAGAAAAAGATAGGAGGGCAACAGATATACAGGAGAAAAGGTTGAAGACATGGATGCTGAAAGAGGATGAACGGAGGACCCAGTACCAGACACTGATCAGGAAGAAGCTGCCAAAGGAAGATCAGAGAACAGTGGAAGAAAAATGGGGAGATTTTAAGAGGGCTCTAGTTGAGGCAGCTGAGACTCTGTGCGGAAGAACTAGCACAAAGAGGAGAAGTAAGGAAACCCCATGGTGGAACAACATATGTAAAGAGGCAGTACTTCGAAAGAACAAAGCCTTCAGAGAATGGTTCCAGACCCGAACAGAGGAAGCTAGGGTAAAATATAAGGAAAGCAAGAAAGCGGCACAGACCATAGTAAGGGCGGAGAAGAAGAAGTGGATGGAAAAATGGACAAGAATGTTAGAAGAGGACAGTGAAGGGAACAAAAAAGTACTTTACACCATGGTAAGAAATAAGAGGAACGACAGAAGCGAGTGCCTGAGGATCATGGATAATAATGGAAGAGTTGTGGAGGAAATGCATGAGCTCAAAAAGATTTGGAAGGAGTACTTTGAAGATCTGTTGAATGCCGCCAAGCGGGTAACTAACAGCGATGGAGAGCCTAAGGCAGCAGACGATTATAATAGTGGGGAAATTGATGATCTAACTTGGAATGAAGTGGAAGAAGCCATAAAGAGGATGAAAGGGGGCAAGGCACCAGGTTGGGACGAAGTAACAGTGGATATGGTACGAGCAGCAGGAGTAGTAGGAACCCAGTGGCTATGCAGAATGCTGAGGGTGGTGTGGAAGGAGAACAGAATTCCTGAGGATTGGAAGAAAGGAATTATAGTCCCGATCTTCAAGAAAGGGGATAAAAGGAGATGTGAGAACTACAGAGGAATCACCCTGCTATGCCACTGTGGAAAAATCTATGAAAAGATCCTGGAGAAGAGAATAAGAAGCAGTGTTGAAAGTAGACTGCAAGAGGAGCAGTACGGTTTCAGACCGGGAAGATCAACAACAGACCTCATATTTGCGGTAAGGCAACTGCAGGAAAGGCACTATGAGTACGGGAAGGACTTAATCATGGCCTTTTTAGATATTGAGAAGGCGTATGACAGTATCTGTAGGGACAAGCTCTGGGATGTGCTGAACGCAAAAGGGATAGATGAAGAGATAACACGAAAAGTCAGAAAAATGTATGAGGGAAGTGAGAGTTGTGTGAAAGTGGGGAGGGAACGTACTGCATGTTTCAAGCTGGAAAATGGGCTGCGACAGGGAAGTGCACTTTCGCCCTTATTGTTTATTATTGTTATGGATGAAATCCTACAGCAAGTATCAGATGAAATTGTAGATCATAAAATGAAAGCAGTGCTTTTTGCCGATGACCTGATGTTATGGGGAAATTGCGAGAAGGAGGTGCAAGAGCAGTTAGATGTATGGGAGGCAACGGCAGCACAATATGGAATGCATTTCTCTGCGAAGAAAAGTGAAATAATTATCACAACAAGGATGAAGAATAGGCCAAATGTGGATATAACTTGTGGAGGGGAAAAACTACAAGTGGTAGAGAACTTCAAGTACCTGGGAAGCATGATTGAAAGTAAGGGGGGAAACGCAATGGAAATAAATGAAAGGTGCAGAAAAGCAGGGCAATTCTACAAATGCATTAGGGTGCTTATTTGGAGCAAAGAGGTGCCACAGAAATCCAAGGGAATTATATACCGAACCTACTTTGTCCCCATATTGACATACGGAAGTGAGACATGGGTAATGCACAAAAGCGACAAAAGTAGAATACAGGCTAGTGAAATGAAGTTCGAGAGGAGCAGGTTGAGTGTAACAAGACGAGACAGATTGCGAAATGTGTATGTGAGGGAAAGACTAAAGGAGAAACCAGTACAGGACAGGATAGAAGAATCAAGACTGCAGTGGTATGGACACATGAAGAGAATGGATGAGGGAAGAATTCCAAAGAGGATGTTTGATCTGCAACTGGAGGGGAAGAGGCCCAGAGGAAGACCAAGAGATAGATGGGTGAAGGGAGTGAAGGAATGTGTGACGAGAAGAGGGGAGAACTGGACGAAGGTGGAAGAGGGGGAATGGTGGAAAGACAGAACACAATGGAGAGGCTTGTGTTCCCGACAGACCCAGCCAGTGGCTGGAAACTGTCCAAGATGATGATGATGTAGTTGCTAAGTGCTGTCGTCATGAAACACTAGATGAAACATTCTGTTTCTTCACGCATCTCAATATATATGACAAAAAATTTCCTGAACTCTGTGTAGTACAGTGAAACAATTTTGGAGGTACAGTCAGTGCTGTCAATGGTATATGCTGGAACTGTGTAAATTGTGTTGCGAATAGAGTTAGTAATAAGTAGTAAATTAAAACGCCTTGCCTCATCCTGAAGAGCGAAAATGTTGTAAGCGATAAGCTTTTTCCCTTTCATCGTTTTCTGGAGAGTATCACAGAGAAAGGTTTTTTTTAAAAGGTATTAAATTATGTTTAAAGTATTTTGGAATTCGCTAGTGCCCTCTAGCTCACATACTGAATGAATAAGGTACGGGCATTTGCGGGCCATGACTTATGCTGCCTCAGGACAGACACAGAATTTCTAACTGTAACACGTACCTGTCTTACTGTGGTAACGTTTGACACAAGATTATATAATAATATTTTAAATTTTTAAATTCTGTCAGTAATTGCACAAAATACTGAAAATCAAATTTTTATTGCCCCTGGAAGCATTTAGATAGGCAACCTTCAACTGGCTTTGTTACCTGGAATAGCAGGCAGTGGATGGTTATTGTGCTTGCTGTAGGCGCACACGGAAAAAACCAGAAGCTGTGTATACCATTGTCAAGCTAATCCGTACGTTAAGCATGCATCAACGACCTCTAGCATAGCCTTGCATCCAATATATAACTAACTGAATTCTGAATCATGATGTTCTTACATGGTGTGACTTGTTGCAGTGCAGTAGCACAAGAGGTAAACCGTGTTTCTGTCCTTTGGTATTAAACTCTTAATGTCATAGATAATAACATGTTTTCTTTTACTTGTAGATTATAAAGATTACTATTGCATAGTCGAAACCGTTAACAGTATTTCAAAAAGTATTGCATCAAGACAGTCAAATAAAAATTATATGCTTCATGATCGCTGTTCAGATTGTCACTTCCAGTCAAATTCTACTGAAATTAATAACGTTTATTTCAGAGGTTTCCGGATTGACGTGATTAGTAAGTGTAAAATAATGTTTTTTCTATTATATAGGTGTGAACTGGATTTAAAGACTAATACATTTAAAGACTAATAGCATAAAAATCTAGGAAACTATGTTATTTTGGCTAAACATGGGGACAGTACCACATTGTAAAGAAGTATATAATGCAACTAAACTGGTGGTAGGCTTTTATGAACAATTAATTTCAATCATGTATGCTTGCAGAATATTCTGAGATAGGATACATATATATTTTATATGACACCAAGAAAATAAAGTGGATTACAGTATTTTATCGAGATAAAATCAAGAAATGTATTTCTATCTCTTAGCAGAAGCTATATCAGCCAAATTTATGTTGAAGGTACCCACTGAACTCATCCTAAAATTTTCCTGATAAAATATGCAAGTAAGCAGGTGTCGTCCACTTACATCTAATACTCTAAAGGCTTATCGTTGTCACACAACATTGCACAGTGTCGTATCATTAGTATCGTGCATTAAAGTTTAGAGTCTTATGCCCAATATGAATTCGAAGTTCGATTGTCATAACAAAAAAATTGTTTCAATGAGACTCCTATTTCTTTTTACCGTAGGCTACAATGCTGTCAGCAGCAATATTGCTACAGAAATTGAAGCTGCATGTAAGACTTTTAGGACAAGAACAGTATCAGGGGTGCTCATATAATCATAATTGGATTCTTCTATTGCCCATCACACTCATCTCCTGATGAAATTCAAAACGTCAGAGAAAACATGATTTTACCTGTACCTAAGTGCCCTAACGATACTGCAATCATCGGTGTAGACTTCAGTAATCCATCAATCAACTGGAAAAATTACGTTTTGTCACTGTTGGGTTCGATAACATATCCTGTGAAACATTACGAAATGCCTTCTCTGAAAACTACATAGAACATATGGAACTATATCGAATCTAGTGGTAACAAACAGACCTGACCTGACTGAGGATGTCCACATCGAAACTGTATCACGCCTGCTGCGGTGGTCCAGCGGTTCTAGGCGCTTCATTTCGGAACCAAGCGACTGCTACGGTCGCTGGTTCGAATCCTGCCTCGGGCATGGATGCGTGTGATGCCCTTATGTTAGTTAGGTTTATGTAGTTATAAGTCTAGGGGACTGATGACCGCAGATGTTAAGTCCCATAGTGCTTAGAGCCATTTGCACCATTTTGAAACTGGTGTCAGTGACCATGACGCAGTTGTGACAACAATGACTATCAAAGTACAAAATACAACTACAACAAATAAAAAAGGTATATATGTTCTGTAAACTAGAAAACAAATTAGTATTGTCATATCTCAATGAGGAACTTGAAACTTTCAGCCCAGTACAGGAACATGTGGAGAAACTATGGCTCAAGGTTAAAAGAATAATTGATCTGCATGGATAGATATGTACCAAGTAGAACAGTTCATAATGGGAGGGACCCTCCATGGAAGACAGTCACTGTAAGGAAACTTCTAAGGAAACAGAGATTACTGTATAATAGGCGTAATAAAAAGCATAGGACTAGAGATAGAAGAATTGTGAATGAAACACATTTGGCTGCCAAGAGAGCAATACGTAAACTCTTCGATGACTACCGTAGCAGAATACTGTTAAATGATCTTTCACAAAATCCAAAAAAATCCTGGCCATATGTAAAGTGGCACTTAAGTTAGTGTATTTTTCCCTAGCGAATGAGACAGGAAGTGAAATCGAGGGTAGCATCGCAAAACTTGAAATGCTTAACTCCGTTTTCAAATGTTCCTTTACAGAAGAAAAACCAAGAGAACCGCCCCTTTTTAACCCTCGTATCACTGAAAAGATGAGTGAAATAAGTATTAGCATCACTAGTGTTGAGAAACACCTGAAAAAGTTAAAATTGAACTAAGCTCCCAGGCCCGGTGGATCCCTGTAGGGTTATACACTGAATCTGCGGCTGAGTTAGCCCCTCTTCCAACTATAATCTATCGTAGATCTCTCGAACAAAACACGGTGTCCATTTCTGGGGAAAAAGAACGGCTCACACACTTCTACAAGAAGGGTAGTGGAATTGAGCCACCTAACTACCGTCCAATATCATTGATATCGATTTGATGTAGGATATTATATTCTGAGCTCAAACATAATGAGGTATCTCAAACAGAATGACCTGCTCCATGCCAACCAGCATGGGTTCCAAGAACATCGATCATGTGAAACCCAAGTTGCACTTTTCTTATATGACATCCTGAAAGCCTTGGATCAAAGTCGTCAGGTAGATGCAGTATTTCGTGATTTTCAAAAAGCGCTTGACTCAGTACCATCAACATCTATTATGAAAAGTGCGATCATATGGGTATCAAGTTAAATTGGTGACTATTTGAGGACTTTTTGGTAGGGGCAACGCAGTATGTTATCTTGGATAGAGAACCATCGTCAAATGTAGAAGTAATATCGGGTGTGCTCCAGGTAGGTGTGACGGTACCCTTACTGTTCAGGCTGCATATGAACGACCTTATAGACAGTATCAATAGCAACCTCAGACTTTTTTGCAAGTGATGTAGTTATCTTTAATGAGGTACTGCCTGAAAGAAGCTGCATAAATATTCAGTCAGATCATGATAAGATTTGAAAGTGGTGCAAAGATTGGCAACTTGCTTTAAATGTTCAAAAATGAAAACTGTAACTATAATATGAATGAGACTCTGGTGGAACTCATACAAATACCATGGTGTAACACTTTGTAGGGATATGAAATGGAATGATTACATAGGGTCAGTCATAGGTAAAGCAAGTTGTACACTTGGGTTTATTACATAACTGGCCATTAAAATTGCTACAGCAAGAAGAAATGCAGATGATAAACAGGTATTCAGCGGACAAATATATTATACGAGAACTGACATGTGATCACGCAATTTCGGTGCATAGATCCTGAGAAATCAGTACCCAGAACAACCACCTCTGGCCGTAATAACGGCCTTGATACGCCTGGCCATTGAGTCAAACAGAGTTGGGATGGCATGTACAGGTACAGCTGCCCATGCAGCTTCAACATGATACCACAGTTCATCAAGTGTAGTGACTGGCGTATTGTGACGAGCCAGTTGCTCTGCCACCATTTCAATTGGCGAGAGAACTGCAGAAAGTGCTGGCCAGAGCAGCAGTCGAACATTTTCTGTATCCAGAGAGGCCCGTACAGGACCTGCAACATGCGGTCGTGCATTATCCTGCTGAAATGCAGGGTTTCGCAGGGATCGAATGAAGGGTAGAGCCATGGTTCGTAACTCATCTGAAATGTAACGTCCACTGTTCAATATGCCGTCAATGGGAACAAGAGGTGACCGAACGTGTAAGAAATGCCACCCCATACCATCAGGCCGGGTGATACGCCAGTATGGCGATGATGAATACACGCTTCCAATGTGCGTTCACCAATGTCGCCAAACACGGATGTGACTATCATGATGCTGTAAACAGAACATGGATTCATCCGAAAAAAATGACGTTTTGCCATTCGTGCACCCACGTTCGTCGTTGAGTACACCATCGCAGGCGCTCCTGTCCGTGATGCAGCGTCAAGAGTAATCGCAGCCATGGTCTCCGGGCTGATAGTCCATGCTGCAGCAAACGTCGTCTAACTGTTCGTGCAGATGGTTGTTTTCTGGCAAACGTCCCCATGTGTTGACTCAGGGATCGAGACGTGGCTGTACCATCCGTTACAGCCATGCCGATAAGATGCCTGTCATCTCGACTGCTCGTGGTACGAGGCCATTGGGATCCAGCACGGCGTTCCGTATTACCCTCCTGAACCCACCGATTCCATACTCTGCTAACAGTCATTGGATCTCGACCAATGGGAGCAGCAATGTCGCGTTACGATAAACCGCAATCGCGATAGGCTACAATCCTACCTTTATCAAAGTCGGAAACGTGATGGTACGCATTTCTCCTCCTTACATGAGGCATCACAACAACTTTTCACCAGGCAACGCCTGTTTGCGTATGAGAAATCGGTTGGAAACTTTCGTCATGTCAGCACGTTGTAGGTGTCGCCACCAGCGCCAACCTTGTGTGAATGCTCTGAAAAGCTACCCATTTGCATATCACAGGATCTTCTTCCTGTCGGTTAAATTTCGCGTTTGTTGCACGTTATACTCGTGGTGTAGCAATTTTAATGGCCAGTAGTGTAGTGGAAAACCAGGTAAGTGCAATCAGTCTACAAAGGAAACATCTTACAAATAACTCGTGCGACCGCTTCTAAAGGATTGGTCAAGTGTGTGGGGCCCGTACCAAATAGCACTAACAGTGGACATTAAACATTCACAGAGAAGGGCAGCAAGAATGGTCACAGCTTTGTTTGATGCGTGGGAGAGTGTCACAGATATGCGAAGATACTGAACTGGCGGACTCATGAAGAATGGCCTAAACTATCCTGTGAATGTCTACTAACCAAGTTTCGAGAACCGGTTTTAAATGAGTATGCTACAACACCATACATATCGCTCACAAAACGATTGTTAGGATAAAATTAGAATAATTACAGCACACACAGAGAGATTCAGACAATCATTCTTCCTGCGCTCCATACGTGAATGGAACGCGAAGGAACCTCAATAACTGACACGATAGGACACACCCTCTGCCAAGCATTTCACGGTAGTTTGTGGAGTACAGATGTAGATATAGATATCGTCGTAACATCAAGATTATCACGGTTCAGTGTCTCATTTCAAAGTATCATGATTTTCATTGAACTCCTTGGCTACTTGAGAACAAACTACAAGTTTAACAAGAAAAACGAAACCAAAGCCATCATAAATATTGCAACAGATTCTCGTATCTGACCACAGCACTTACCCTTGTTGACTTATTTCCTTTTTTGATCAGTGATAAACTACTGCTTCCATTGAATCGAGTAATTCTGCTAATTTCTTTCTGTAGGTGTCGTTGTCTGACTATTAACGCTTCCCATCCCCCTTCCGCATCAGAACAATGGCGTTCCTTACTCGACCTGCCTACATCGATCTCAGGGCTTGTGACGTTTTTCTTGCCGTTGCGTCCGTCGTTTCTCTGACGGAGCGTTGAGCACGTCATCCGACGACGTCACAAATCTGCCGTCGAGCGGTACTCAGAGGAAGAGAGGCTGCGACACGGCGTAAGCTGCGTCCATCTCCGCCAGCGGCAACGTCACGCACCGAGACGTCCGCGGCGTCCACCAGCTCTGGAGCGAGGCGACGGCCACAACCGCCGTGTCCGTACCTCTCCACGTATAGTGCCAGTGGCCCACAACGAGCGAATGGGGCCGTCCTCTGTAGTACCGGGACGTCTCTTTAGTGTTAAAACGAAACGAAGAACGGTATACGTAAAATAGGGAGAAGAGCTGTAGAAAGAGAGCAGTGGTGTGTTTTCTCTTCTTTCATACCAAAAAAGTGGTCATGCTAATCTGCAATAACTCATTTAAATTCTCAAATACAACAAGAGTTGCGGTTTTTGAAACTACAGCATCGAACAGACGGGCAGGAATTTTCATACTGAATACACTGAACGCAGCCGTTGCACACATAAAGAATTCACAAAATTAGCCGTTGCTACGAATATAAAAAACACAGGATACCCATTCTCGGAAGAGAATCGTAAGTCACTCCATCACTTCAGAAATCACATTCAATAAATATTTTTGCACGCTACAGAAACGTAGCAGAAAAATTCTAAATGTCAAGTTAGTCTATCGATTAATTTCTTCTGATGTTTCTCGTGTATGAAATAAATCCAAAAATGTGTTCAATACCTCACACATTTTCACATATTATATTGGAACGAAAACTATTTTAGATTTAATGTAAATATAAATGTAACGCACTAAAACAGGACATCCTTGGGTAAGGAATATTGTTGCAATATCTTTGTGTCTTGTACCTCGATAAGGGAACAGTGTGAATCATGGTTTGCCATATGCAAATTTCTGTATGATGAACGAGGCACAATATCTAGAAGCAGACACACAAAAAAAATTATTTTCTAACAGTAGAGTCTCATATTTCCAAGATTTATTTCTTCCAGTTGCAGCTAGGTCGCAGGACGAGTGAAGCAGAACAAAACATACACACACACACACACACACACACACACACACACACACACACACACACACAGCCATGACATACAATACTAATGTAAGCTCCCAAAAATAAATACTGGAAAGTGTTCTGCAGTGTATGAAGTAAAGTAACTGGAGCTGTACTTTTCTATTTAAATCATTATTGACACTCTCGACAGGTTTTAAAAATTATCGTTTATGAAGGAGGAAATTAAAACTTGAGATGTTTTTCGTAATAATTTACTACGTCATTTTCTTACGAGTTTTAGAAACATAAGGCACGAAATAGAGGAAAAACCTATACATCGTTATAATCTAATACAACTCGAAAAAGACACGTACCAAAACGGCTTCATATACATCGACCTTGGGAAATATAAGATTCGGTAAAATGTTTCAAACCAGACAAAACTGTAGAGTTAACTGTGCTATAAAAATTCGCTGAAATATCACGCCAAAAGGCAATGAATCCGAACAAGACAAACTACAGGGTGTTTCAAAAATGACCGGTATATTTGAAACGGTAATAAAAACTAAACGAGCAGCGACAGAAATACACCGTTTGTTGCAATATGCTTGGGACAACAGTACATTTTCAGGCAGACAAACTTTCGAAACTACAGTAGTTACAATTGTCAACAACAGATGGCGCTGCGGTCTGGGAAACTCTATAGTACGATATTTTCCACATATCCACCATGCGTAGCAATAATATGGCGTAGTCTCTGAATGAAATTACCCGAAACCTTTGACAACGTGTCTGGCGGAATGGCTTCACATACAGATGAGATGTACTGCTTCAGCTGTTCAATTGTTTCTGGATTCTGGCGGTACTCCTGGTCTTTCAAGTGTCCCCACAGAAAGAAGTCACAGGGGTTCATGTCTGGCGAATAGGGAGGCCAATCCACGCCGCCTCCTATATGTTTCGGATAGCCCAAAGCAATCACACGATCATCGAAATATTCATTCAGGACATTAAAGACGTCGGCCGTGCGATGTGGCCGGGCACCATCTTGCATAAACCACGAGGTGTTCGCAGTGTCGTCTAAGGCAGTTTGTACCGCCACAAATTCACGAAGAATGTCCAGATAGCGTGATGCAGTAATCGTTTCGGATCTGAAAAATGGGCCAATGATTCCTTTGGAAGAAATGGCGGCCCAGACCAGTACTTTTTGAGGATGCAAGGACGATGGGACTGAAACATGGGGCTTTTCGGATCCACATATGCGCCAGTTCTGTTTATTGACGAAGCCGTCCAGGTAAAAATAAGCTTCGTCAGTAAACCAAATGCTGCCCACATGCATATCGCCGTCATCAATCCTGTGCACTATATCGTTAGCGAATGTCTCTCGTGCAGCAATGGTAGCGGCGCTGAGGGGTTGCCGCGTTTGAATTTTGTATGGATAGAGGTGTAAACTCTGGCGCATGAGACGATACGTGGACGTTGGCGTCATTTGGACCACAGCTGCAACACGGCGAACGGAAACCCGAGGCCGCTGTTGGATCACCTGCTGCACTAGCTGCGCGTTGCCCTCTGTGGTTGCCGTACGCGGTCGCCCTACCTTTCCAGCACGTTCATCCGTCACGTTCCCAGTCCGTTGAAATTTTTCAAACAGATCCTTTATTGTATCGCTTTTCGGTCCTTTGGTTACATTAAACCTCCGTTGAAAACTTCGTCTTGTTGCAACAACACTGTGTTCTAGGCGGTGGAATTCCAACACCAGAAAAATCCTCTGTTCTAAGGAATAAACCATGTTGTCCACAGCACACTTGCACGTTGTGAACAGCACACGCTTACAGCAGAAAGACGACGTACACAATGGCGCACCCACAGACTGCGTTGTCTTCTATATCTTTCACATCACTTGCAGCGCCATCTGTTGTTGAAAATTGTAACTACTGTAATTTCGAAAGTTTGTCCGCCTGAAAATGTACTGGTGTCCCAAGCATATTGCAACAAACGGTGTATTTCTATCGCTGCTCGTTTAGTTTTTATTGCCGTTTCAAATATACCGGTCATTTTTGAAACACCCTGTACGTTTCCATTTTATAGATTAACGAATTCTACTGTGATTTTCAGATCTTTCGTTGGGACATCGTATCGCCGAAGGACCCAGCCATTGCAGGAGTATGCCGGCCGAAGTGGCCGTGCGGTTAAAGGCGCTGCAGTCTGGAACCGCAAGACCGCTACGGTCAAAGGTTCGAATCCTGCCTCGGGCATGGATGTTTGTGATGTCCTTAGGTTAGTTAGGTTTAACTAGTTCTACGTTCTAGGGGACTAATGACCTCAGCAGTTGAGTCCCATAGTGCTCAGAGCCATTTGAGCCATTGCAGGAGTACGGTTCTGTACCATCTGTAACATAAAGCTGGCCACCTCTCAGAAGTGAAGACCAGCCATCTGCACAATCTGGAAATTCTGTGCGTAACTAATTCTCTTTAGGTGTCCACTCCAACTGAAACATTCCCATTCTACATAACACAGGACAGCACTTATACACAGACCGATTTGAAATGAAACGTGAGTAATTACTTACTGATTCACGGAAGTTTAGGGACGTTCGTGTTAGTTTATGCTTTATTAAAGTAGACTAAATCATAAGATTATTATGGTAGCTAGCAATTCATTTGTATTGGTAGATTACATGTTTTTATAGCGTTTTCTCTATTACTTTACTGAACAGCAAACATAAGAGAGAAATTAAGCATCAACAATCTATTCTCTCACATTTCTTAAAATAGCCTTATCACCGTTAGACACTGGTTCCATTCCTGCAGAAGCCTGATTTTTCGGAGTTAATGACGTCACCAGTCCAGATTTGAATTGCATTTTCGTCCGGAAAGGAATTTTCTTCGTCTAAGAGTGGAAAACAGGAACAATAAGCGCGTAAGGGATTACTTCCCAAACAAACTCCCAGATACCTTATTTGTGTGCTATCACCAAGCTCAAGAGAGTGTTATTGTGCAGTAGCAAGACTTGCAGAAGTTTTGTCGTCCTTTTCCATAGTGCGAACGTGAAGTATCTCAATTGTTGGTAACAAAAAAAAGAATGGTTCAAATGGTTCTAAGCACTATGGGCCTTAACATCTGAGGTCATCAGTCCCCTAGACTTAGAACTACTTAAACCCAACTGACCTATGGACAGCACACACATCCATGCCCGAGGCAGGATTCGAACCTGCGACCATAGCAGCAGCAGCGCGGTTCCGGACTTAAGTGCCTACAACCGCTCGGCCACAGAAGCCGGCTGTTGGTAACAAATGCCACGCATACATCTCTGGGGAGCAGTTCATCATTCACACCAATTTTGTGCCCCCACATGCAAAATATTATCTGTTCACATTGTCCTTTGCTCGAGGAAATGTCTTTTGTTAGGGTTCAGTCGTTAATTTCTTTTTTAGAGGTCAACATGAAGGCATAACTAGTCACTAATAATAATACTCCATAGGAATGCTGAGCGAGTGAAAAGTCAATGTCTAAACGAAAATGCCATAATAGTCACCCCTTGGTCATCTTTTGCCTGCATCTTCCTTTGAATCTTTCCTATTGAATACAAATATCACACGAAGGTTAAATGGTTGCAGGTCATAACACAGGTCAGTTATTGGCATAATGTGGAAAATTATGCGGAAGACCTTACTCCCCTTCTAGCAGTAGTGTATCGTAGATCACTTGAGCAACGACGGGTACCTAGCGACTGGAAGAAAGTGCAGATTATTCCGGTTTTTAAGATGGGCTATAAAACAGATGGCTACAACTATACACCTATATCGTTGACGTCCATCTGTTGTAGAATTGTGGAATACGTTCTATGCTCAAGAACTATGACGTTCTTGGAGAATGGAAATGTCCTCTATAAAAATCAACATGGACTCCGCTAACAGAGATTCTGTGAAACTCAGCTCGCTGTGTTCCTCCACGAGATCCACAGCTGCGTTAACAAAAGCTCTCAGTTTGATACCTTGTTCCTTGACTGCAGGAAGGCGTTTAACACGGTCCCGCAATGCCGTTTAGTGTAAAAACATAAGAACTTATCGAGTATCAGATTTGCGACTGGAATCAAGACCTCCTTGCAGACAGTACACAACACGACGCTCTTAACGGAACAAAATCGACAGATGTAAAGGTAATTTGCAGAGTACCCCAAAGATGTATGATAGGACCATTAATATTTACAATATATGAAGGGTTATTTTTTGCACCTTGCACAAACTCTAGAGATTGACCGATGAGGGGACACGGAACAAAAAAGGTCTAATGAACTTACATCCGGAAATGCATGGTATTTTTGCTAGAGACCATTTATTTAGTCACACACTGTTACAGAGACGTCTGTCTAATATGCGCTGTGCCATGTAGCCACGGTTACAGTATGTCTTGAAAATGGGTTCCATGTGCCTCGAAACATGCGTGGTCTCATCTGTGAATAGGATGAATGACACAAATTTCGGAATCGTGGTTACCTGCTGAAGAAACCAGTGACAAAACCGCTCCCAATGTGGAAAGCCTGTCGCTAGTAAACCTTGCAAGCGCAGTAAGTGATAACGGTAGTAACTACTGTCGTGGAGAATGTTCCACGCTGTGGTCTGGCTTACCCCTTACTAGCCGGCCAGCTGTCTGCTAGTGACACGGCGGACACCTTCCACAGTGTTAATCACATTTTCCTCCAACTCTGGTGTCCGAACATTTCGTGTGCGTCCTTCATAATTTCCTGCTTCCTGTCTTAGACAGACGGCGAAACACTGTTTCAAACATTGAATGCTGTGGTTGTTGTCGGCGGGGATAGGAGGTCTCCTGATACAAAATGTGTGAAATCTTATGGGACTTAACTGCTAAGGTCATCAGTTCCTAAGCTTACACACTACTTAACCTAAATTATCCTAAGGACAAACACACACACCCATGCCCGAGGGAGGACTCGAACCTCCGCCGGGACCAGCCGGACAGTTTCTCCTGATACAACATTGCTGCCCGCCGCCTGTTGCTATTTGTCTTTCCCTACGTAAACACCATGTCGGCAAGCTCCAGATTCGAATACTAAACCATTGTGTACAACGCTGAATCACATTCACTACAAGGTGAGTCGGCAAGAGAAGTGAATCGGACACAACGTTACCAATTACTGTGGCAAGAGAGGGCGCAAGTGCATGACATAGGAGAAACAGTACCAGCCTTTAGGAGGAAACCATTCATCCTGTAACTGCGGCTGCAAAGCACAGTGCATATTACACCACAATCTCTGTAACAAAGTATGATTGAATAAATGGTCTCCAGCATAGAAACCATGCATTTCCGGCCGTAAGTTCATCAGACGTTTTTTGTTCTGTATCCTCTCATCGATTAGTCCCTAGTTTGTAAACGGTGGAAAAAATCATCCAGTATAAACGATCTGGTAGAAAGCGTCGGATGCTCTCTAAGGCTGTTCACAAATGATGCGGTTTCCTGTAACAAAGTATCAGAGCCAGAAGATAGTAACGATTTGCAGAATGACCCCCAGAGAAATGATGAATGGTGCAGGCTCTGACAGTTGACCCTGAACGTAAATAAATGTAGCATATTGTGCAAAAGTAGGAAGAGAAATCCGCTACTCTATAGCTACACTAATTATCAGAAGCCGCTGGAAACAGAATCTGCTGTAAAATCTCTAGGACTAACTATCCAGACCGACCTTAAGTGGAAAGATCACATAAAACAAATAGTGAGAGAAGCTATGCCAGAAGCTATTCGTAGGAAGAATCTTGAGGAAAAGTAACTCATCTATGAAGGAAGTGGCCTATAAGGCGCTTGTTCGAATGATTGTTCAGTATTTTTCATCTATCTGGAATACCCACCAGATAGGACTGACAGAAGAGATAGAGAGGATCCAACGAAGAGCGGCACTTATCGTCATTGGATCGTCCAGTCGGCACAAGAGCGTTACGGAGATGCTCAACAGACTCCATTGGCAGACGTTGCCAGAGAGGCGTAAAATGTAAATGTCGTGTGGATAGGGCCTCCCGTCGGGTAGACAGTTCGCCGGGTGCAAGTCTTTCGATTTGACGCAACTTCGGCGACTTGCGCGTCGATGGGGATGAAATGATGATGATTAGGACTACACAACACCCAGTCCCTGAGCGGAGAAAATCTCCAACCCAGCCAGGAATCGAACCCAGGCCTTTAGGATTGACATTCTGTCGAGCTGGCCACTCAGCTACCGGGGCGTTATTCATTACTTTTGAAGTTGTTCATTACTTTTGAAGTTTCGAGATATTACTTTCCTGGAAGGGACTGACGACATATTACCTTCCCCCATATGCCTCTCTCGTAATGACCATGGGAAGAAAATTCGAGAAATTGAAGCCAATACAGAGGCTTACCTACAACCATTCTTCCCGCGTGCTATGCGGGAGTGGAACAGGGTTGGAGGGCTCGTTTAGTGGTACAAAACGTGCCCTCCGCCACACATCATTAGGTGGCTTGCGGAGTAGGATGTAGATATAGATGTAGATGAGATGTCAAAAAAATATTCTTAAAATATTAAAATTTTTTCAGGCGTGATTTCTACGGTAAGGTGGCAAGATTTTGCACCTATAATGCTTTAAAAGCACTCAACAATATGGAATTGGATTGCTTATGATATCATTATGCAGGACCAGGATTACATTATTAACAAACAGAATATGACTGACATCAACAAGTTCACCTTGACGCTAATAAATGAATCTCACTTGCATGTTGGGTGATCGGTATTAAACGTAGGGTTGCTGCGACAAACTCGGTGGAAGAACGGGACAAGGTCACGTCGACCGGAGGGTGTCTGGAGATGCAACAGTGGCGCGGCTATTGTGAGCAACCGGTCGTCGACTGATGGCGCAAGCTTTCATGAGGATGCGGCCGAACGGAATGCAAGAGCGGCCGACGTACAATGAAGGCTGGAAAAATTTTTAGGCGATGCAGAAGCCGCCTGGTACGTTTCTGGCACTGGCTGGCGCAACCAGCCGTTGGCACAGTGTCACATCAACCAGCCTTTTTTTTCCCTCGATTTTTAACACTGACTTTTCCTTGGGTAGATTTGTATGAAGCACCTATCTTAGCAATCATATACAACCGCTCACTTGACGAAAGATCTGTTCCTGTAGATTGGAAAGTAGCATGGGTCACACCAATATTCAAGAAGGGAAACAAGAGTAACCCATTGAATTACAGACCCATATCACTGACCTCAATTTCCTATAGGACTTTGGAGCATATACTGTACTCGAACATTATGAATCACCTTGAAGAAAATGACTTACTGATACATAACCAATACGGATTCAGAAAACATCGTTCTTGTGCAAACGCAGCTGGTTCTTTATTCCCGTGAAGTAATGAGTGCTGTAGACAAGGAATCTCAGATCGATTCCGTACTCCTGGTTTTCCGGGAAGGCTTTTGATAACGTTCTTTTTAAGCGACTATTAATCAAATTGCGTGCATATGGAGTATCGTTCCAGTTCTGTGACTGCATTCGTGACTTCCTCTCAGAGAGGTCACACTTCGTAGCGATAGACGGTAAATCATCGAGTAGAACAAAAGTGATATCTGCCGTTCCGAAAGGTAGTGTCATAGGCCCTCTGCTGTTCCTGATTTATATAAAGGATGTAGGAGATAATCTGAGCAGCCCCCTTAGATTTTTTGCGGATGACGCCGTAATTTACCTTCTAATAAAGTCATCAGACGATCAATTGCAATTACAAAATGATCTAGAGAGAATTTCTGTGTGGTGCGAAAAGTGTCAATTGGCACTAAACAAATAAAAGTGCGAGGTCATCCACGTGGGTACTAAAATTCCGATAAATTTTGAGTATATGATAGACCGCACAAATCTAAAGGCTATCAATTTGACTAAATACCTAGGAATTACAATTATGAGCAACTTAAATTGGAAAGACCAAATAGATAATATTGTGGGGAAGGTTAAACAAAGACTGCGCTTTGTTGGCAGTACACTTAGAAGATGCGACAAACGAACTGAAGAGACAGCCTACATTACACTTGTCCGTCCTCTGCTGGAATATTGCTGCGCGGTGTGGGATCCTTACGAGGTAGGATTGACGGAGGACATCGAAAAAGTGCAAAAAAGCTCAGCTCATTTCATGTTATCGCGCGATAGGGGCGAGAGTGTCACTGATATGATACGCGAGTTGGGGTGGCAATCACTGAAACAAAGGCGGTTTCTTTGCTGCGAGACCTACCTACGAAATTTCAAATACCAACTTTCTCTTCCGAATGCGAAAATATTTTGTTGAGTCCCACCTACGTAGGGAGAAATGATCATCATAATAAAATAAGAAAATCAGAGCTCGAACGGAAAGATTTAGGTGTTCCTTTTTCACACGCGCCATTCGAGAGTGGAATTGTAGACAAGTAGTATGAAAATGGTTCGATGAACCCTCTGTCAGGCACTTAAGTGTAAATTGCAGAGTAACCATGTAGATGTAGATTTAGAAGCCAGGCGGAGGAAATTTGTTCTAGAAGGTTTGACAGGGGAAACTAAACTTGAGTTTATGGTTGGCTGGGAGTAAGAACAGAGTGCACTAAGACTATGATTCCCCCCGCTCTTACTTAGGCGAGAGATAACTAGAGGCGTACTGCAGAGCCACCAATTTTTAGAAAAGAGAGCGGTATGAGCGACCAGTCTGCAGAGATCTGTCTGAGCCACCGAGCAGGCAGACTTCCGTCAGAGACCTTGTGCTGGACAGAGTTTCACACACTGTGGATCGCGCATAGAATTTTGTTTTCCAAGAAGATTCTAAACTTCGTCTCTTGGCTTGGAGTTCTCTTCTTGTGTCTGGCATGTAATTTTCTGGAGAGCTGTTTCTCTGTTATACATGTAAGTACCTGACGTTCGGCTCTTTGGCTGGCAGTTTACATCTTACCTTGGTTGTTGGCAGTGCAACTATTTTGACGGAGCTCGGACTTAGCAGTTTCTGGACAGTAGTCTGCTGTCTGAGGATTAGCCAGCAGCTCTGGAAGTAATGCAGACCCGCAGACTTGCTCCAAGTACAGGATACTTCGAGAGTCGTCAGCGCACGCCTCCAGCTTACTGTCTGAGATAGTGAAATAGACATTCACTCCTGCATTCGGGGCAGACAGTTTAAATTTCTGGGATCACTGGCAAAAGTTTCTCCAGTGAGGGTTCACCTGTACCACAAAAGTCCGTCATTCCGTGTAGAGAATCTCAGATTGCCATTATTCTCAACTGGACAGAAATAGGTAGAAGATAGCCAATATCAGTTTATTGCTGTCACATAATGTTTTTATGTGCGCGCTGGACGTTCTGTAACTTATTTATTGTCGATGTTATCATATGGATTTTAGTCCAAATAAACTGTTTTGTGAAGACTAAAATTCACCTTTCCCGTAAAAGCACAGTTCATCCTCCATCATTTAGTTTGTTCATGTGCTACTTTTGTACTAAACATCGATCGGAAGAAGCATTTGGTCCGTGTCAGCAGGGCACGAGATTGAATATTTGATTAACCTCACAATGGCTGGAACAGTCCACTGGATAAGCTCTTAATAGGCAACAACGAATGTTTTCTATAACCTTTTGTGCACTAAACATCTCTTCAATTGGAGTATTTATGAGTGACAGGTCTACCTTTTAAAAGAGCGTGTTAAAGATTCTATTGCATGATTAACAAGCTGATCCATGTGTGTCCATGTTAGCCATTCTTACACTTGCAACGCTATTTTGTAATACTCAAATAATATACAGATAGTATGCAAAGTACAGAATGCCACAACGTTACAAATCTAGTACTTCAAATAGATAACCGATAGTTGATAAATACTCTCCTAGCATCCCGTGAGTGCTGTGTTACGTCACGCTGTCCACTCGGTTTATCGATGTCAAACTGCAACAATGAACAACTTTACACACGCCAGTAGGATACAGAAACGTGCCCAAGGTGCACCAGGTCACAACCTGGACGGATGGCCGGTCAGATGAGATGAACTAGCCGATGGCCAGTGGCCCGTGGGGTTTAGCAGATGCTCGGGGGTCGCTGGCTCGTTTTTGGCGAGAAAAATTTCGAGCGTAAAGTGTTGTGGGCATGATGCAGTCAGGAGCACTTTTGTGGCAATTTTTCTAGTAGGTTTTCCTATTACTGGTGGCTTAGGAAGTCAGGATAATTGTCACTGAGGGGTTTTAGCAGGCACACTGTAAGGTTCTCCTGTATTTCCTGCTACTGTAATAATTCATCTTTACTATACTGGAACAAAGATGAATGAACACACTTCAATAGTAGTGAGTAAGATCTTTGATTCTGTGTTTAGCTTTATCTGTGGATGACCTGCTATCAATCAGTTGTGCAGCGCTGGGACATTCTTACTTGAGGCGTAGTAGCACGCAGTTGAGTTCTTCAGAGACTGAGATCAGTTTTCTGTGAATCTGGGAGAATCTATCTACACTCCTGGATATTGAAATAAGAACACCGTGAATTCATTGTCCCAGGAAGGGGAAACTTTATTGACACATTCCTGGGGTCAGATACATCACATGATCACACTGACAGAACCACAGCCACATAGACACAGGCAACAGAGCATGCACAATGTCGGCACTAGTACAGTGTATATCCACCTTTCGCAGCAATGCAGGCTGCTATTCTCCCATGGAGACGATCGTAGAGATGCTGGATGTAGTCCTGTGGAACGGCTTGCCATGCCATTTCCACCTGGCGCCTCAGTTGGACCAGCGTTCGTGCTGGACGTGCAGACCGCGTGAGACGACGCTTCATCCAGTCCCAAACATGCTCAATGGGGGACAGATCCGGAGATCTTGCTGGCCAGGGTAGTTGACTTACACCTTCTAGAGCACGTTGGGTGGCACGCGATACATGCGGACGTGCATTGTCCTGTTGGAACAGCAAGTTCCCTGGCCGGTCTAGGAATGGTAGAACGATGGGTTCGATGATGGTTTGGATGTACCGTGCACTATTCAGTGTCCCCTCGACGATCACCAGTGGTGTACGGCCAGTGTAGGAGATCGCTCCCCACACCATGATGCCGGGTGTTGGCTCTGTGTGCCTCGGTCATATGCAGTCCTGATTGTGGTGCTCACCTGCACGGCGCCAAACACGCATACGACCATCATTGGCACCAAGGCAGAGGCGACTCTCATCGCTGAAGACGACACGTCTCCATTTGTCCCTCCATTCACGCCTGTCGCGACACCACTGGAGGCGGGCTGCACGATGTTGGGGCGTGAGCGGAAGACGGCCTAACGGTGTGCGGGACCGTAGCCCAGCTTCATGGAGACGGTTGCGAATGGTCCTCGCCGATACCCCAGGAGCAACAGTGTCCCTAATTTGCTGGGAAGTGGCGGTGCGGTCCCCTACGGCACTGCGTAGGATCCTACGGTCTTGGCGTGCATCCGTGCGTCGCTGCGGTCCGGTCCCAGGTCGACGGGCACGTGCACCTTCCGCCGACCACTGGCGACAACATCGATGTACTGTGGAGACCTCACGCCCCACGTGTTGAGCAATTCGGCGGTACGTCCACCCGGCCTCCCGCATGCCCACTATACATCCTCGCTCAAAGTCCGTCAACTGCACATACGGTTCACGTCCACGCTGTCGCGGCATGCTACCAGTGTTAAAGACTGCCATGGAGCTCCGTATGCCACGGCAAACTGGCTGACACTGACGGCGGCGGTGCACAAATGCTGTGCAGCTAGCGCCATTCGACGGCCAACACTACGGTTCCTGGTGTGTCCGCTGTGCCGTGCGTGTGATCATTGCTTGTACAGCCCTCTCGCAGTGTCCGGAGCAAGTATGGTGGGTCTGACACACCAGTGTCAATGTGTTCTTTTTTCCATTTCCAGGAGTGTATTAACTTTATCTTTCATAATTGATTTCTGAATTTTTATCGAGTGTGCGTTGTACATTACGCTACACAAAGCAACATATTGCTCCTCTCTCTCTCCCTCTCTCTCTCTCACGCAAACACACACACACACACACACACACACACACACACACACACACATGCACAAACAGCAGGTTACTTCTCTTTAGCTGCTGCATCTGCTGATCTGTGTTTGCTTTCGACAACATCAGCACTGCAGAGACAAACACAGAATGCTGAGCTAGAGGTAAGTCACTTTTATTTCAGGACAGATTTCTACATGCATTGTTGTGCAAACAGTGTGTTGTTAGGATTGACAGGTGTCGTGCTAGCCAGTACACTGATTTTCAGTGAACGGTGTTGGTAATTACAAACAGTTTTTTCTCTTCTGTTTAGAGGTGTAATTTATTTTTGTGGATATTCTTAGTCAAACGCTGCACTTCATATCACGCGACGTTTATAACGTACTTCGGTTCTGAGTTTTAGTTTTATAGTTTTCCCTGAGCATTCAATTAGTTTCCTATGGCATTTAACTAGATTCATTTTCTTTATTTAAAATTTTGCATTTCATAAAATTTAAAGTCTTATTTCAAGACACTGTTTATAAGCGCAAGTCAGGACCCACCAAGAGTCAGCTTTTCTCAGTAATAGAATACGATACCGAAGTACCCATTACATGAGGAGAAAGGTTTTAAAATGCTGCATTAAATTTTCTCTTATACAGACAATATTTTATGGCAAGCTACAAGCCGGCCGGGGTGGTGGAGCGCATCTAAGCGCTACAGTCTGGAACCACACGACCGCTAAGGTCGCAGGTTCGAATCCTGCCTCGGGCACGGATGTGTGTGATGTCCTTAGGTTAGATAGGTTTAAGTAGTTCTAAGTTCTAGGGGACTGATGACCTCAGAGGTTAAGTCCCATAGTGCTCAGAGCCATTTGAACCATTTGAAAGCTACAAGACGAAATGAGCTTTGACAAATAAAGAAAGGAATGGACTCTACTCGTGACTTCGCGCCTACATTGTACAACCCTTACCACCACACAATGAGTAAACACAACACTTCGAGCACAATTCCTCCAGAACCTTCGCATCCTACTGTGTTGCCAGTCGTGGAGATGGACAGACTTGGTGGTACTCAAAGGGGTGGCCAATTTTATTGTCACCTAACACGAACGTCTCACACGTAGCCAATGTAGTGGCTGGCTGGTGACAAGTTTTCTGTCATAACTCACACACTCGTAGCCAACAACAATGCTGAAGATATAGCTACCAGTTGGTCGTCAGATCAAGAAATGCCATATTACTGGAATGATACAAGGCCTCCTGACTCTTTCCTCACCACCCGGAGCCTCTGAACAGCTCACACTGTTTCCGTATGCTATTTCTGTAAGTGTCGTTGACTATTTCAGACAGTCCCACAGAGGAAAGTCAAACGAATAGGGCGGAATGCTGAGCTAGAGGTAACATGCTGTCTGTAACATGCTGTTGCTTCGTGAACAGTCAGAGATGCAGTGGCATCAGTAGCAGCCAGCACACGGTAGTCGTTACTGATAAGAGCTGCGCGCTATGTCACTACTGATAAGCGCCCAGCCAGCCAATCAGCGCCTGACCGAATGGGCGTTGCCACGCCGGAAGTATTTTTTCCAGCGGATCGCGCTCTGTTAAAGCTAGAGCGCGATCCTCCAGCTCTGGTGGCAGCCAGGCGAAGCTCGGTCAAGGTCACCCGCCTTTCGTAGCTCATGCATATAAGAGAAGACAGCCATGCATGATGCATGTCGATGTCACTTCGACCTACTGCAAGATAATGCCAGCAAGTCAGTACGCCTTGAAAAAATGCTTCTTTGCTTTGACTCCTACACTATTGCAGTATTCGCAGAAATATCGCTTTTTTCTCTTTCTTTTTTTCTCTTGAGCAGTGGAGAGAGATAGGTGTAGGGGACGAAAACGAGAAAAAAATCCCAGTGACATAGGGCCAGTTGCACAATTCAACGGTACGACGTCTCGACCAGGTTGGATTCTTTATCACTGCCGGCAGGTTCCAATTAAGACGTCCTACACACTGGAATTCTATAAACCTGTCGTCACACTATTAATTGGCCACGACCTTGCCAGTTGGAGGAACAATAAATGGTCTACTATGACTCACTGTCACCCAGAGGAGCCACACACCGCTGTAATATTTCCAATTAATTAATTGCAGTCACATAACATTGCTGAATTTAGTAGATGAAAAGTAGGATTGTGATAATTAATATTATATGTCATAGTAAATATAGTGTAATTAAATTTTTGTTTCACAATAAAACAGACTGACTTATTACTTCTAGATAAATGCGACAAATTTAGGAAAGATAAGAATGAAAGGACAACGTTTCTCAAATTCCGTTAACAGTTCCATTAATTCAAATAGCCATGTAACACTGCAGAACGTGAAGGTATAGTTCAACTTTAAAGCTTACTTACAAATGTTATCAACAGATTGCTTCAGTCAGTCACTTAATTAAATATTTGCTTATTCGCTAGTCACTTTAGGTTAATTTTCAGATAAGTCTTGCTGAAATTTACGTAGTTGTTCTCAATTCATGATTCTAGGCGCTGGAGGTTGCTTCATTGTGATACACAGTAGGATAATGTTTACTGTAGATTCCTTTGTGACACTTATTTTGCAATATAAGTCGGAAGTTCAACCTGTTTATTTACAGTGACCACAATATTGTTAAAAACCTATCGTTGAAGTAACTTTCAGAGTAATTATCAAACACAGAGCCACTTCAAATTGCTTATATCTTCTGTCACCGTAAACCAATGTAATTTATGAATAGCAACGTAAATCTCTGTACTCTTCATCTGAAAATAAGACTGTGGCCACTATTTAAGCCAGTTCGTTGAATCTATATGTATTCATTTAAGTCATTGGTTTTTATGGGAACTACTAAGGTGATAGATCATCGTCTATTATCGTAGAGAAATGTTTATGATGCTTCAGTCTGTCGGGTTACAAGAGTACGTTTACACATGATAGTAGCAAGGAAGACAGTTTGGAAATGACTAAACCTAAATAAACACAGTGAAATTCAAAGGAATATGTACATACCTTGCAGTTCTACTACTACACTGGACACAATTCTTGACTGCTCACCTTACATTAGGCATATAAGTACACACCACATAAAAATTCTGAGCAACAATCGCTTCATTTGGTTGTACAATATCGTGCTGTACAAACTCCAGAAGAACTCACCGAACTTTCTCAAAGTAACTGTAGGTGGAAGACTATCATTGGACTCTTTCACTGAAAGCATGGTGACTGGCTTATCTTGTGCAAATCAGGTTGTTAAATTTTGGTTCTTGGGAATGTGTATACTACGTGATGTAGACTTTCACTGCGTATTGTGACATTTTCCAGAACCACATAAGCCGAACTGAACATCATCGTTAATTGCTGTCGCTAGTTGCTTGGGATTGTCATGTATCGTGCATCTACATCTACGTGATTACTCTGCTATTCACAATAAAGTGGCTGGCAGAAGGTTCAATGAACCACCTTGAAGCTGTCTCTCTACCGATCCATTCTCGAATGGCACGCGGGAAATACAAGCACTTAAATTTTTCTGTGTGAGCCCTGATTTCTCTTATTGTATCGTGATGATCATTCCTCCCTATGTATGTGGATGCCAACAGAATGTTTTCGCAATCGGAGGAGAAAACTGGTGATCGAAATTTCATGAGAAGATCCCGTCGCAACGAAAAACGCCTTTGTTTTAATGATTGCCACTCCAATTCACGTATAATGTCTGTGACACTATCTCCCCTATTTCGCGATAATACAGAACGAGCTGCCCTTCATTATACTTTTTCGATGTCATCCGTCAGTCCCACCAGATGCGGATCCCACACCGCACAGCAATACTCCAGAATAGGGCGGAGAAGCGTGGTGTAAGCAGTCTCTCTAGTAGACCTGTTGCACCTTCTAAGTGTTCTGCCAATGAATCGCAGTCTTTGGTTTGCTCTACTCACAATATTATCAATGTGATCGTTGTAGTTTAGGTTATTTGTAATTGTAATCCCTAAGTATTTAGTTGAATTTACAGCCTTAAGATTTGTGTGACTTAGAGCGTAATCGAAATTTAGCAGATCTCTTTTAGTACTCATGTGAATAACTTCACACTTTTCCTTATTCAGAGTTAATTGCCATTTTTCGCACCATACAGATACCTTATCTAAATCATTTTACAAGTCGTTTTCATCATTTGATGACTTTACAAGACGGTAAATGACAGGATCATCTGCAAACAATCTAAGGCGGCTACGCAGATTGTCACCTACGTCTTTAATATAGATCGGGAACAATAGAGGACCTATAACACTTGCTTGGGGAACGCCGGATATTACTTCTATTTTAATCGATAACGTTCCGTCTATTACTACGAACTGTGACCATTCTGACAGGAAATCACGAATCCAGTCGCACAACTGAGGCGATATTCCGTTGGCACGCAGTTTGGTTAGAAGACGTTTGTGAGGAACGGTGTCGAAAGCCTTCTGGAAACCTAAAAACATGGAAACAATTTGACATCCCCTGTCGCTAGCACTTATTACTTCATGAGTATAGAGAGCTAGTTGTGTTTCACAAGGACGATAGTTTGTGAAACCGTGCTGACTATGTGTCAATAAATCGTTTTCTTCGAGGTACTTCTGAAACGAATTATACATGAATGTGCTTAAACTGACACATTATATTTTTAGCGCAACGCAATCTGACTTTCAAAAATCCCTACAAATGAATGGCCCTGACTAACATTAACCTATACCTTTCACAAATCACTTACCTCACCAAAAATCTTCGTTACTCGAACTACTGCAATACAGCGAGCGCCACTACTGCCAGCTAAATAAAAGATTCAAACTACTGAAGGCACTAACTACTGATAGGCACAGTTAGCAAATGAAAGATTTTGATAGAGAACAAAACAATGTATTTACCTTACTAGTGTTCAAAAGCCGTAATATATATAGCAGTTCATGACATCCAGTCTTACAAATTTCAAAACTCCGCCATTTCTCTCCCCACATCCACCACTGCTGGCGGCTCACCTCCAACTGCGCGACGCTACGCGCTGTTAACATCCAGCTGCCCAAAACTACAATGGCAGACAACAATGCAAACTAGCCACAGACTGCACACAGCACAGCCAGTGATTTTCATACAGAGCGCTACATGGCGTTACCAATAAGAAAACCTAAACAGCCTACTTACATAGCCCCCATTCTCCCCACAACAAATTTTACAAATTGTTTTGGGCACTGGGCAATACATATTTGTTAAAATTTTTTCACAATTACAATAACGAAGAAATCAAATGCACACACTTATTGATACAATGTTGGTCAAAAGCTAAAATTTTCTCACAGTCCATAAAGACAGTACTGATCGTTCATCACAGTAAAATAGCAGTGTTTTTCTCAAAGTCTGAGCAGTAAAAGAAAATGCACACAGAAGTAGTGGATTTCCATGCAGTCTTGAAGAAGTAGTTTTGTCGTTCCAACGGAAAGACAGTGCTGACTCTCGACATGCAGACAGGTAATGGGCCATATCAGAGCAAACCCACCGCAGAGTCACTCGAAGTTTTGAAGAATATTGGTAAGTAGGTCATCACAGAGTAGACCAACTGTAGTCCTGGTAGAGATTACGGCATTGGTGGGCCATCAAAGATGCAGACCCACTATAGTCCTTGTAGAGATAATGGTACTGGTGGGCTATCAAAGATGCAGACCCACTGTATTCCTTGTAGAGACGGCCAGCAGCCATCTGTTGCAACTGTGCAGGTGCACAATCACCATCGAAGTGTCTTGCGGACAATATAGCAAGTCCATAAACCATCACTTGTGCACTCACAAAGTTTTTGGAATTGTCCTTAGAACCAGCAATGCTGTTATCCAGTCCCTTGCTGAATTATTAACACACGTGCAAACACTAACAGTCCCTACATCTCACATATTGTCTGACCAACAGAAACGTGTGCAGTGAAATGTAACTTACAAGTTACTTAATTTGATGAACTGGTGTCAATTACAATTTTATAGCATAAGAATACAATAACAAAGATACAAAATACATCATTAAAGAACATAACAATACAGATAACATATGTGGTAATGCAGGCTTTACAGAAGAATCGAAATAACATTTACATCAGTGTTACAGGAATTATGACATAAGTAAATACATAAAAGATCAGAATAACTTTTGAAACATCAATTTCACACGTGAGCATTAAAACCAAACAGAATAAATAATGTCTAAACATCTATACAAAGTAAATAACATAGTATTTGAAAAATTCTAAAACATAAATCTTATTAGCTAAACACTTAAAGACTGGAAAAAGACAAATACACAAGGCTAGATAAACACATAGCGGAATAATACAAAAGGAAAGACAGGGTTCGTTTTCAGTGTGACATTTGGTACTGCAGTCCAACCCAAAACTTCGTTCTGTAGATCTTTCCCCTTATTTCAACATTTATTTCCACCAAAAAAAATCCTATCCAAGCGTGCTTTCTGTATTCTGTTTACATCCTTTTTCAATTTTTTTTTTTGGTCAAACCATTTTCTTATAGCTTCCCAATGCATTTCTTCCAATTCATCACAACTCGTTCTCACATGTAGCCTACCCCATCTTAAGCTAACTTAAATCTACTGAGCTCAGATGCTAAACTAAGGGACGAGGCAATGCAACAGCACAAAACAATTAACACAAACAGCAATGACAAAAAAATGGAAATTGGCAAAGCAAGCTACAGTAAATCTACATTACCAAGCAATTGCAACAATACAACTAATATGAGCCAATGTGCAGCAACAAGAAAAATAAATCAGTAGTAAAACTAGCTTAACAGAGTAATACAAAGTGAAATTTAGTAGCACTATGCCTGGCAAACAGCAGCAGAAAATGCAATAACTTATATGTAAACATGACAAAGCTTAAGCAGAAAAAATATTACAGTAAAAATGGCCATGTTTAATATCTATGTCACATCTTAACACTAGAGTGATCCAGCAGATAAGTCACCAACCTGTTAAAAAAATATTTTTGCAATTCCTGTGAAGGGAAATGTCTATTTGTGCTCTCTTTTCTACGAAAGTACATCATAAAATTATTCTTTACTGGGTCTGTAGACAGAAAATAGTGATATTAGTACATCTATTAAATTTTATTTTAACCAATGCTGCTGCAGCTAGAAACTTGATATTAAACAAAATGAGCAAAGTCTCAACTAGAAAGACAATAGATGTAAAATGTTTCTCATCATTTCATTAGGCATTTTAGAAAATAATATAAATTAAAAGCTCCACAGTATAATCATATGCTTTCAAGTTTGAGCGTGTCGTATTTGCGATGCTTTCTACAAAGAAATATGAATAGCGAGGATAATGGCCTCTTTTTTTTTTTCTCCACCTGTGCCTCTGAAAGGCACACACTAATGGCTTTTTTCCAGGCAACTGTCGCGCAGCTGGGTGCCCATGACGCATTACGTGTAGGTGGTCACTTAACTTTCTTACCAAAATATTGGTGACAGCAGTAACAGTCTCATATAAAAATTTCACAGGTCGAGAATTTGCTTTACAAATGTGTAGAAACAAAATCCTATCGATATAACAGAGTCCAAAAAATTTTCGGCGGCATTGTGATACATTCACGCATGTACACACATTTCATAACTCTTTAAATTACGATTCTCAGCTTATTCATCATAAACGTACCTCAACAGCATAATACACATCGTCATCGCAATAATAACATCATAACAGATCAATCACATCTCAGAATCGTCGCAGCTTCTTTCAATAATGTCAAGACCTTCAATAAAGTCATCTACCTGAAACGTACTCCAAAAATCATTATCCCTTACCAAATACACCATTCTAAGCTCTCATATTATCACAATGGTTCCGAAAAAATATAAACAGTTCACAAAGTACAGACAAAATACAATTTCATAAGTATGAAATTACCCAACTGTGTAATTACGTAAACATCTGTCACTGATGTAGTAAAATAAATGTTTGTCTCTCCCAGTTAAATGATCAGATAGCTGTGAAATTCTGTGTTAGAGAAATATGGTAAAGATGTGTAAAGTTGTGTAAGCAAATACCATATTAACCAGGGCTCCTTATGCTTGCCAAACAAATGGTACACAAAGTAAGCGTGTACCCCCCTCAGGATACATGTAATTATACCCTCAGGTGTTACAGATTACAGCAATGGAATGAAATATACCACGGAAAACTTTCTTTGTAATTCAAAATTCTTGGAAAATAAATGCTTTAAGTACAAAATTAATCACTCAAATGCGTGTCCTGTAGCGCTAAAAGTGCGTCTTGCTGTAAGATAATTCTGTGGAACTGTCGTAGTTGTCGTCCTCTGTAACCAAAGTTCTGCTGAAGTCAATGTACTTACCTCATCATAAACGAAAGTGAAATGCTTTGCGTATAGATAACGTGGTTATTATGTACCTTACCGTGATCAAGAAAGTACTATAATGTAACGTATTGTTGTGCTACGAAAAAGGCTGTCTCATTGTGGCTATACCACAAAAGTTACTACTAAAACATGTTTTACTTTCCAGAATAATACAGAAAAACTGTGGAGATATAAAACAGATACAGCACAAAAGCAATAATATAAATTGTGTCACTCATTAGTAGTGTCGTGATATAATCGTGTAGCTGTCAGATAAACTAACCACTGTGTCATCTGACATCTCTCAGAAAGTACTTTAAATTCAGAATGTATTTTCAAATAAACCAAAACGTTGCATTAAAATCTCATTAGCAGTACCAGTACATGTTCTAAGTATGTGAGCCTTATGGTCGTTACGTAATCGTGCCACTAACAAGCAAGAATGTACACACACAATAACACTGTGTCGTCTGTTCACTATAACAATGTAACAATGCATTCGTAATTACTGTCTAAATATGTTCCCTAGGTTATAGACTGGATAGTTTATTTTAAAACATAGTTACATGTTAACAGTTTCTAAGTGTGACAAAGAGTACTAGTAACTTGAAGTGAAAAATTTTATAGTAGAGACTAAATTAAAAAAAAAAAACAGATTACCTCTCAATAAATGGTTTTACATGTTAAATGTGGTACAATCCTTTACTCTTCCTAGTACACAGAGTTTCAACTTCAACGCAATTATCATGTGGTATACGTCGGATTCTGTAAGGTCCATTGTAAATCAGAAAGAATTTGTGACTCAAGTGTTTCTTCTTATGTGACAATGAATGAGCTTTAATAAGAACTTTCTGACCAATATATAATTTCTTTGCACATGCTTTACCGTGTAGTTTTTGTCTATTGTCTGCTGCAGATTTTATATTTTTAATAGCCAAATCAATTATGTCAATTTGTGTCGAAGTTTACGTGTATTTGGGAAAGGTACAAGCTCTCTGATTCTGTTCGGTGGTTCTTCATTCTTCAGTACAAGAGTAGGTGGTAAAGCAGTGGAGTCATGAGGCATTTCATTCAGCACATTTTGAAATAAGTGTAAATATCTGTCCCAATGCTGATGCTTTCTGTGACAATAAAGTCTGTAAAGCTTATTGATTTCTTTCATAATCCGTTCAGACGGGTTACAATGTGGTGAGTACAATGAAATAAAAACAGGTTTGATTTTATGGTTCTGAAGCATGCGTGACCAAACAGCAGATCTGAATTGCGGTCCGTTATCTGAAATGACTTTAGCAACGTGGCCAACTTCACGTAAGAAATTTTTAACAAAGGCGTTGGATACAGACCGTCCAGTGGCTTTACGTAACGGAGTGAAAGAAACAAATTTTGAAGTAAGTTCAACAGCGACTAGAACGTACGAAAATCCATTCGATGTTCTGACAAGGGGTCCCAAGAGATCAACTGCAGCAAATTCTTTTAATTTAGAAGGAATGATAGGAAACAACGGAGCACGATGTGAGATAGTAGATGGTTTAGCCTTTTGACAAAGTTTACAAATAGACAAGACTCTTCGAATTCTCTTTTGCATATTGTTAAAATAACAAGTCGTTCGTAGAATATGATAACATTTTCGTGGACCAAAATGTGCGTAGCTGAAATGAATGTACCAAATGAGCTTATTAACAAAATCGTCTGGAATGCAAAGTACCCATAGCTTGTCATCAACAGTGCAGCGTTTGAAGAGTATGTTGTTTCTAACCAGATAATAATGCCGAATCTGAGTGTGCGTCTTTTCATGCCATTTACTTTTGATGTCTTTCCAAATCGGATTTTTATGTTGCTCATGAGCAATGTCCTTTAAAGATGTGGTGATGAAGTTTTCAAAGGCGCCTTTCTGAATGGAAAGAATACTGAAATTTTTCTCGAGGTTGCCTTCTGTGTTACTTTTCTCAAGCCCAGCTGGTGCGCGTGACAGTGCGTCCACAACAATGTTCTCCTTGCCGGGAATGTAGACTGCTGTGAAGTGGAATTCTTGCAGAAACAATGCCCAACGTTTTAACCTGTCATGATTTAATTTTGAAGACATAAGAAATTGTAATGCACGATGATCACTGTATACTTTTACGTGCTTACCAGCAAGAAAGAAACGGAATTTGTTAAATGCCCAAACGATAGCTAAAGCTTCTAATTCAGTAACGGAATAATTTTTTTCAGATTTTGTTAGCACTCGGCTAGCAAAAGCAATGGTTTTCTGAACAGTAGTGTCATTTCCTATGGCTTCTTGAAATAAATGGGCACCAAGACCGACTTTAGAAGAATCCGTGCTAAGGCAGAAACCTTGTGACAGATCTGGATGAGCTAGTATTGGCGCGTTAAGTAGCGGTTCTTTCAAAGAATTGAATTCCAACAGTGCTTGTTGGTCCCAGTTCCAAATAGTATTTTTTCCAGTGAGAGAACAAAGTTTTGGTGTAACTAGAATTTGCATATTCAGAAAACGACGGTAAAAATTTACGAGACCTAGAAAACTGCGGACTGATTTTTTTGTGGATGGAACTGGAATGGCTCTGATTGCTTCTAACTTTTCAAGATCCGGCTGAATGCCTTCAGAAGAAATAATATGTCGCAAAAACTTCACCTTTGTCCTACCGAATTCAGACTTTTCCAAGTTAACTGTAATTCCAGATTCTGCAAAAATATGTAACACGCTGTTGCGGATGCGGTTGTGTTGTTCCCATTGTCTAACGTTTGACGATTTTGTTCCATTGTGTCTAACTGTTGCTGTGTTTGTCTCTGATTTTCTCTCATTTGCTGCATAAATTGCAATAATAATGTATTAGTGTCTGGAATCTGCTCCTCTATGCTTTTCGGTAGTGCATATGCACCGGCAACATTTACATTTTGACGAGTAGAAAATGTGTCTTGACTTATTTGAGAAAACGGTGAGGACCCAAAACCTGAGTCTACAGTATTTGCAAAATTGTGTTCTGTCATTTCGGATTCCTGAGGCGAGCTGTTGCCGACCGATTGATCGATAATGCTTCCCTGTTCACTACTTGTTTCACTGTCTACACCATTATTTGCCGCCCGCTCCATTTCCCTATGCACAACTACCAAATTACCAGTTTGAACATTAGTTAATTCATTACACGGTGGCGCTAACACACTGCTTTCGTCACACGCCATTATTGTCACAATATTTCACACGACAACACAGAAAAGCACAATCTGAAGAGCAAAATAAGAAAACACATTAACATAGCACTGAAAATAATATCTAGTTAGTTGCAAGCGCAGCTGCGAAATACTTGGTGCAAATCTACATGCATGCCACAAGTGTTTTACTGTACAACAATGAAAAACTACAACTACAAAGGAAATTCTCTCTATAATTACGCGCTAGCAATCAACAATAGCTACACTAATTACACAAACTACAAGAAAAAGTCAGAAGATTCCAGTGAGGTATCCTCGGCTAAGGGTCGACATATGAAACGTCCCCTTAGAAAAATTATAGATGACTGTGCTTAAACTGACACACTATATTTTTAGCGCAACGCAATCTGACTTTCAAAAATCCCTACAAAAGAATGGCCCTGACTAACATTAACCTATACCTTTCACAAATCACTTACCCCACCAAAAATCTTCGTTACTCGAATTACTGCAATACAGCGAGCGCCACTACTGCCTGCTAAAGAAAAGATTCAAACTACTGAAGGCACTAACTACTGATGGGCATAGCAAATGAAAGATTTTGATAGAGAACGAACAATGTATTTACCTTACTAGTTTTCAAAGGTCATAATATATATAGCAGTTCATGACATCCAGTCTTACAAATTTCAAAACTCCGCCATTTCTCTCCCCACACCCCACCACTGCTGGCGGCTCACCTCCAACTGCGCAACGCTACGCGCTGTTAACATCCAGCTGCCCAACACTACAATGGCAGACAACAATGCAAACTAGCCACAGACTGCACACAGCACAGCTAGTGATTTTCATACAGAGCGCTACGTGGCGTTACCAATAAGAAAACCTAAACAGCCTACTTACACTTCATAATGTTCGAATACAGTATATGTTCCAAAACCTTACTGCAAATCGACGTTAGTGATCTAGGCCTATAATTCCGCGGATTACTCCTGTTTGCCTTTTTGAGTACTGGTGTGACTTAAGCAATGTTCCAGTCTTTAGGTACGGATCTTTCTGTGAGCGGGTGGTTGTATATAATTGCTAAATATGGAGCTATTTTAGCAGCATACTCTCAGAGGAACATGACTGGTACACAATCTGGACCGGAAGCCTTGCCTTTATTAAGTGATTTAAGCTACATCGTTACTCCGAGAATATCTACTTCCATGTTTGTCATCTTGGAAGTTGTTCTAGATTGGAATTCAGGAATATTTACTTCGTCCTCTTTGGTGAAGGAGTCTCGGAAAACCGTGTTTAATAATTCTGCTTTAGTGACACTGTCATCAGTGACTTCACCGTTGTTATCGTGCAGTGAAGGTATTGATTACGTCTTGCCACTGGTGTGCTTTGTGTATGACCAGAATCTCTTTGGGTTTTCTGACAGATTTCGAGACAGAATTTCGTTGTGGAAATTATTAAAAGCGTCTCGCATTCAAGTAAGCGATATATTTCGAACTTCTGTAAAACTTTGCCGATCTTGGGGATTTTCCGTTCTTTTAAATTTGGCATGCTTTTTTCATTGCTTCTGCAACAACGATCTGACCCGTTTTGTGTACCATGGGGGATGGATCAGTACCATTACTTATTAATTTATGTGGTATATACCTCTCAACTGCTGTCGATACTATCTCTTTGAAAACATTCCAAAGCTTTTCTACACTTACATGATCAGATCGGAAGGAGTGAAGACTGTCTCTTAAAAAGGCGTTAAGCGCATTTTTATCAGTCTTTCTAAATAGATATACTTTGCGTTTCTTTTTGATGCTTTTAGATGCTACGGTATTCATCCTAGCAGCAACTGCCTTGTGGTCGCTAATCCTTGTATTCATCACTATACTCACTATTTGTCCAGGATAATTTGTTGCTAAAAGATCAAGTACGCTTTCGCAACCATTTACGCTTCGAATGGGCTCATGAACATTGAGACGAATGTACCTATCATCTTGAGTAGGTGAGAAATTTGGACCTGCAGAATAGTGTACATAGGAACAGATGATGTTTTGTAGTAGCTGTTTCAATCTAGTGACTGGTTTTAGCATCAAATGAAGAAATGTGCACTGGAAACCGCGATAAGTAGTTCCTGGCATTTACTAAGGTTGTATTTTTGTGAGACGCGAAGTTGTGTTTTGTCCAGTCTTCGTGAATATTACTAGTAACAGTTATTTAAGTGCTGTAAAATATAGGAAGTCTATCTGTAGGAAATTTTTAGTTTTTCAGTTTTATGGTGAGTAAAATTCTGTATATTTTTAAAACTAGTTGGCATAACGTATGGATGGTTAAGCTACACTTGGTCCGTCGTCCATCATCTTTTATCTTGAAACGAAAGAAGGTGTACCATGGAACCTTTGATATTTGAAGACAGTCTGAATTTCTTTACCGTCTTATCAATGTCACGTGTCTTGACGAAGGAAATTTGTGCTGGTTTCCAGTAGCTACATAATGTATTTCACTTCTAATTGTTTTTTGATAACACTTCTGCAGGTTTTGATTTCACTTACTGATTATTGCTGTGTATTGGAGTAGTAACATCAAAGGCAGACCACTAAATATAGTACTGACAAGATTTTATTGTGCTGCAACGCTTCTAAATTTCAATCGAATATTTGTTCCTTGTTCTTTGGTACACATTTTTACATGCTGTAAAACCTTAATTTTTCGGAAAAGGGCTGCATTACATCTAAAGTGAATGCTATAATTTGAAAATGGAATCTAGTAATATATTTAACTTCTGTAACGGGACTGGCTGAGAGAAGTCTGAGAAGTGCTGCGGCGTATAGCACTCTGTTCCCCACTAAACGACTGCTTGCTTGATGCAACAACAAAATCTCATACATTTCATACACCGTGTGTAGCCGCCACATAGCAACCACGTTACAGTCACTTTGTTGTCAGCAGTTTGCTTTCATCCTTGTCAGCAGTTTGCTTTCATCCTTGTCAGCAGTTTGCTTTCATCCTTAGAAAGGTCGAACTTTTAGTCTCTGACGTCAGACTTGTGACGAAATGTATCCAGCCGATACACTACCTTAAAACATTGTAATATATCAGGTCGTCATAGCAATTTTCCTACATCATTACTGTTTATACAAGGTGGAATTTAATAAAACAGACAGACTTCAGGGAAGTATCCCTGACTGAAAGTAGAGGAAAATAGGTCTTATGAACACGTGTCAGGAAATGGACAGTGTGCATGCGACGACAAGAAATCGTCCGGGATCCAGTACAGAGTTGCATCGCATCCACACCATAAAAGTTCAAAGTGGCCTCCATGGGATGCAACACACGCGTTCACACTTCGTATCGTGCATTGCAGCACTCTTTCGCACCTTCCGGCCTCTCTCCGAATTGCATCACAGGCGTCGTGAGCACGCTTTTGAAGGGTCTGCATTTCAAGAACTGGTACAGCAAACACAAAGCTTTTCAGATGTCACAAAAGGTAAAAATCCAGGGGGTTTAAGTCCGGTGATCAAGCAGTTCATGCTGCAGGGCTTCCGTGTCGTATCCAACGTTTGAGGAATAGGTTGTTGAGATATCAGGGAACTGTAATGTGGAAGTGGGGTACTGCTCCGTAATGCGGAAACCACATAACCTCTCGCGTTGCCAAAGGCACCTTCCCCAGGCATAGTATTTCACAGAAAGTTCAGATACGTTCTTTCGTCGAGGCATTGTGAAATGGTAACTGGTGCAAGTATGTGGTCATTGGGAATCCCTGCTCACACACTGAAGCTGAACCGACGATAATGGGACGCCTCAACGGTCCCCGTGGATTGTCTGCAGCCCACAGTTGACAACTAAGCAGACTGATGGTGCCAGGTAGTAAAAGTTGATTTGTCGCTAAAGGGGACCGATGACAGAAATCTCTTAATTGTGACGGTCAGTCGGCCATGATGGCCGAGCGGTTCTAGGCGCTTCAGTCCAGAACCGCGAGACTGCTACGGTCGCAGGTTCGAATCCTGCCTCAGGCATGGATATGTGTGATGTCCTTAGTTAGCTTTAAGTAGTTCTAAGTTCTAGGGGACTGATGACCTCAGATGTTAAGTCCCATAGAGCTCAGAGCCGTTTGTTTGTGACGTTCTGGTGCAAAAACAATCTACAAATTTCTTTCCGTAGAGGGAATCGCACACACACACACACACACACACACATACACACAGACACACACACAAAGAGAGGGACAGAGAGAAAAAAAGAGAGAGAGAGAAATAACGTCACACGTCACTTAAGTTCTTCCCCAGTGGAGACACCACGATAGTTCTCATGGAACATTCAAAATTATCCCACCAAACACAAACTATGCAATCAAAAAGTGAGCAGCCACAATAACATAGCACCTTTCAATGATTATGGAAACATATGTCTTCGCAAATCGCATTTTTTTGGAAAATTCTTGTGAAGAAAAGGTAAGAGTTAAATTATACAAAAATGTGGTGAAAACAGTGCTCACAATAGCAGTAGAAAGACTTATCCATCAAAGATAGATAGCAGAACGGAAAATGTAATTAAAGTAACATGCGTAACCACTACCCACGAGAAAGTACATCAAAAATTTACAAATATCCTGCAGGACTACTTTTCAGATGACATGCTGTCAAAAGGAGAAGACAGGGCACTAAAAACCGATTTACAAAAATAAAAACCACCCACAGAACATGGCTCACATATGTCAAAACACATCCATGTCAATAAAACGAAATAATATTTTGCATAAGGCGGATATCAATAAAACCCCAATATTAAATTGCAAAGAGAGAAGATCGTCAAGAGGACCTTCCACCCTGAGCAATATTTTCTCTCAAGGCCATTCCAAGCTATTCACACGTTGCTCCGCAAAAAATTCAAGAATTGAACAGTTCAGTTGGACAAAACTGCCCTCGACATCAGGTTTAACAACATCTGTTTGAGTAATAATATAATTTCTGGTTTTTAACAGTCAAAGTTAACAACAAGTCACCTGGACCATAAGTAAAAGCAGAAGTTATATGTCTAGAAGAATTAATTCGTTTCGT
Organism: Schistocerca nitens; assembly: GCF_023898315.1. Lineage (NCBI taxonomy): Eukaryota > Metazoa > Arthropoda > Insecta > Orthoptera > Acrididae > Schistocerca > Schistocerca nitens. The sequence goes on from NC_064615.1 coordinate 538,067,382, forward strand.
ATATGCTAAAAACAATAGCTCAGTGTTCACATATACAAAAACTTTAAACTAACTAATCTCATTAAAACATCAACCCATTTCGATGAGATCACACAAAGGATCCAATCTTAAACAGAAACAGCAACGATAAGGAAGGAAGAAACACAAAACAAAAAACTGAATTTCCTCATGAAATCCAACATACAAAGGAATAAATAAAAAACATGACTACCCGATTCAAGTTCCACGACTGACTTGCCAATTCAACTGTCAGAATTAACAAAACAAGAATAAGAATTATTTGAAAAGAAACCCAAATACTACATAAATATAAACACAGGAAAAAGATTGGAAAACCGAAATTTCAATTCCAGCTTGACAAGGAAACTGGTAGCAGAAGAGATAAAATAGATAATCAAGAAGAACTAGACCCATATGAACTCAAAACAAAGCAAATCCAGGAAACTAAATAAAAAATTACAATAAAAAAGCAGACATTACCAAGGCAGATAATGGGAATAGCCTGGTCATTGCAAGTGAGGCACCATACAACAACGAAAGAGAAAAGCTGACAGAACATCATATAATTTTTCAGTGAACTGACAATGAGGTACCAAACAAACATTAAGAAACTCATAAAAATTCTCAAATTTACAATCAAAAAAGCTCGATGAAAGTATATGACACGAAAGAATCGCAAAGCACCCAACCTAAATAGATCACCAAAAATGAACGAACATAACTATTATAGCAATAACTGACTTAAGAAATGCAACATCTTACCACATAGTTAGCCTCACATTTACAGTACTACAGAAATTGTACACTTTCACTAAAAATATAAACCTACAAAACACCAAAAACGTATATAAATAATAACAGACGTAAATATTCCACCAACCAGATATTTGACACCACATCCACATACACAAATATAGCAGTAGGAGAATCAATCAATGGTCTTAAAGAACAACTCCAGAAACAAGGCAACACAAAAAATACACACACGGGTTAAATGAGGCGATTCTAAAGTTTATAATAAATCATAACTACTTAATTTTCAAGTAGGAGTTCTGTCTACAAAAATACGGCCCACCTGTGGGCTCATCAGTCAATGATCTATTTGCATACATATTTCTAAACTACATAGGACACAAAAAATTCATTGAAATTATACATCCAAAACACTACAAGGTTTGTACTGCTACAGTTATGTGGACGACATCGTTTACTTGATAGACAACACAGACACATGAATGAAATACCTACATGGTAACATAAACACTGTTCATGCATGAAACAGAAGATATGAAACTCAGTTTCTTAATCAACAACAAACATAGTTTTGGGATATTCAGAAACCATGCAACCTCAAATACAACCATTCTCATTCATTCAATCTCCCCAGGGAAACAGACTCTCAAGTTTTAGATATTTGCTATACAGTTTCAACAGAAATAAAGTGAACAAACCCAACTATACACATGAATTAAACTCAGTACACCAGATAGCTAGAGAAAATGGATACAACAAACCAATAATAAACAAACTTAAGAGAAAAGTAAAAAATCTAATTGAAAAAGAAGAAACCACAAGTAAATCACCAAAAACAGAGAACCAGGCACACAAACACTTGTCAAACACAGGGAACCAGGAACACCTACAAATATTTCAGCGTAGCACATACTAATATGAAGCAACAGAAACGTTCAAATGGTGCGGAACATCCTGAATAAACAAGAACTAAAAATATCATTCCGGACAAAAAATAGAATACGGAAAAACATAAACACTAAGAACCCTTCCACAAACAGATTCTCCAAAGCTGTAATCTATTCGTTAACCTGTAGATCATGCTAATTTGCCTCCATAGGCCAGAGACGCAGAAATTTCAAAACGTATTCTACACACCTCAGAGTCTTAAAAAGCAACCGCATACACTCCACTTTTGCAGATTATGTAACACAAGAAAACCACCATCTAACCGACGATGACAGTGATCTTAAGATCTACTGAGAAAGTAATAGTCTCTATGAAAAACTCACACTAGAGGAGAAGTGTCACATAAAAAAGCAATACTACAAGGAAAAGAGACCTCGAATGGAAATACAACACTATGCAACAAATACTGTTTGGAACGCTTAGTAAACTGTACAAAGATGATACTTCCCCACATAAAAGATAATAATCAAACACCCTCAAATATACAAAACTATATGTTTCCTCAGTCCCCTGCCCCTCTCCTCCTTTCCAGCTCTGCCTCTCTTTCACTCTCACTCACCCTCTCTCTCTTTCTCTCCCACACTTTTACACACAAACACACACACACACACACACACACACACACACACACACATACACACACACACACACACACACACACACTAACACACAGACACAGTAACACACACACACACATCACGTAAATTCTCCCCAGCAGAGACATGACAGTTGCCCGAAACAATCAAAATTAGCGCATATCGTAAGACTTACGATAAACGAATGAGCAGCAGCAATAATATAGCACCTTCACGTGAATACGGAGATGAGAGTGCCTGTTGACAATCACGTTTTGTGGGAAACACTTGTCAGGTATTGATGAGAGTGAAACTATATAAAAAAGTGTGAAAACAGTGAACAAAATAGCAGTGAAGAGGGACATCCAGCAGAGGTACACAACAAGACGGGAAATGTCTGTACAATAACACACATAACAATAACCCACGAAAAAATATTTTGAAAATGCACATATTTACTTAGTGACCAATTTACAGATGACGGTACAAGAAACCATATGGTACAAATACATATTTACTGGGAATACAATTGTCACGCGAGCAGTTGAAACAAGCCAAACGAAATGCATATGCTACAATTTTTAAGCCTAAAATAGAAAAATAATCATAAAGTTTGTCTTATACTTTACAGAAATATATTTGCCCACAGAAGATGCCATATAGATGTAGATACATGTCTGGGTGAATAAAATCAAATAAACAGTGTTTTGCATCAAGCAGGTTAAAAAAAATCCCGAATTGGAATACTAATTGTTTAACTTTGAATCTAATCGTAAACGTGCACTCTGCTCACAGAACACTTAGCTCGAAACACCATAGTACACCCATGCTAGGCTCTGGCTGACAATAGCTTTTCCGGTACATTCACAAAAATTTTTATTCATAGGAATGTTTTACGATATTCGTATTCATAGTGAGTACATTAGAAGTTTGAATATGGAACAGTCACGATTTGACTTTTTTTCTGCACCCCAGCCTCACTATAATGCCCTGTTTTTATCTGGCAGCTGTAATAAATGCTTACATCTACACATAAAAAGGAATCATTTGCGGTAAAGAAACGAGAATCGATGAAAATCTAGAAAGGCAAGGGGTTGTGATCATCGGGAAACTATAAACAAGTGTCCTCAACTTTTAACGTGTTTCCATTCCAAATTCCGTAGTAAACGTGAAACAAAGTCCCTGACAATCCACATTCACAAGGGGTCCAGAATTAACGGTCGTTATCTGAAGACACTACTCGATCCCACACTTTGGTGGTCACCTAAAATACGTAACAAAGGGCCGAGGACCCACAAGTATGTATTCTACAAATGGAAAATACAGGTTAAACACTTGTGCTTTGCTACAGATTCTACTAAAACAGCTCGTTGAGAGAATCAAGTGGACTTTCACAAAGGATATACACTGACCTCCAAGTGTATTTCAGAATCGTTGTATAGGTCGTAGTTTCTACCTAAAACCGGGAGAATGAGATCGAAAAACAGCAATTCAGTATGTTAGACATGCAACGATAATATTCTGAAAAACGCTGCTCTTGAAAGACGTGTGACTTCACTGGAAAAACTATAAGTCGACATACCAATTTCTAAATAATGAAGAATAAAGTTGAACAAGCTATTAATTGATTATCCTCATTTATGTTCTGTGAACAGTGCACCTGGTCTAGATATAAATAGGAACTTCAGTTGCGTGAAATGAAGTCCCTATGCCTAGAAACGGTATGAAAATGTTTTATGATGTCCATCATGATGCTCCAGAGGCTATACTGTTCCGATACGAGCCTCTTGACCATTCGTCATTCCCTACTGTGAAGACTATACCGCAATGTTTTACTATTTTGCAGATTTGCAGATTTCACACATTCACGTTTCTTAATTCACAATCCTATGATTACGTGTACCTTTCCTTTTCTGTGTCGAAATGTCCTCGAATCAATACGTCAAAAGTAGTAAATTGTGTGATTTCAGATTTAAGTGTACTATTTGGAGTGGGCTGTATAAATTAATCGGTAATGTAAGTTACAGGGAAGCAAGCGTACTCCAAATACTAAGCATGTGTGTATATTCTGGAGCGACCGATGTCTAGTTGTGATAGCTCACTTAAAACACAAAGCATTCTCTTCCTACATCGATGTCACCTCTCCACAGAATCTTTTATTCCTATACTTACCTGTGGCAATACAGTTTTCACCCAACACACTACAGACTTTCGTAGACTTTGCCAAGTCACATTGACTTAATGATTTTAAAAAGTCGGTGAATTTGTACAATTCTCTATTGAATGAGCAGTAAGTGATCATCACTAAATGCATCAGTCCTGTCAGATTATAGATTGATATTACAGGGTCAGGATCTCTACGTGGTTCTGGCGTAGCGTCTTTGATTAGTAAACGAAAACGTCCTTGTCCCGCGTACGAAACCCCCTGCTGATCAAAATTTGAATAAACATCATCAGTAATGGCAGCCGAAAACTTGAGGCATAAGAAGCCAACGCATTCTGCCAGCGACCTTGTAAAATCAGCGGAGGAGCGGACAGATATACAGGTAGTCTTCTGCCTTAGCGGGTGGGAAACTGCCACTAAACGGTGGAATAATCAGCAAGGATCGACGGCACGAGGTTGCAGAAGGGAACAGAAACAACAGCATAAAAGATCGATAATGTTTATCCACAGCAAATTAGTCAGTAATGGTAAAAGTCTCATGATGATCTCTCCCTTATCAAAAGATTTCGGGTTAGTCCTCCATTCTGATCTGCGATAGAAGACTGTCAAGAGAGAGGCGACCCAGAGAGAAAGATTGAACAGCCAATGACATGATAACGTTCTACCACACGAGGCATTGAATATAAGAAGTTTGAATACAGCAGGAAAGATAGAAATATGAAAAGGGGAATGTAAAGTCTCAGACCATATGTGGTGAAGCTCAGTGAAGTGCAAACGAAACAAGATATCCGTCAGGCGACTATAAGGTAATATAAACAGCAGCAGAAAATGGTGTAACGGGGGTAGGATTCGTTAAGATTAGCAAGGTAGAGCAGATAGTGAACTACTCTGAATATCTGAGTGGTAGGGATGTTCCTATCAGATTCGACAGCAAACCAACGCCGACAACGATATTTCTGGTATACATGCCAACGTCGTAAACAGCACATGAACTGACAGAGAAAGTGTATGAGGATACTGAAAGGGCGATTCAGTATGTAAAGGGAGACATTAGTGAAGTTCACTGCGGATGGGGATACTGCGACGGGGAACACCGGGGTAGGCAACTCAGTTGGAGATAAGTGCACATCTCTAAAAATGACAAATATTGGACAAACAAGCATAGGTATTAGTAAGGTAACTGTGAAGAGACCTTGAGCAACAGATGAAATAACTGAACTGATCGATGGTTGAAGGAAGTACAAAAACGTCCTGGCTAAGACAGGAACACGGCAATATAGATTCCATAGCAATCCAAGAAACAGTTAGTGCTGCACAGCCAAGAGAAATGGCTACAGAAAAGATGTGAAGAAACAGCAAACGAAATGATGGTCGTGAGATCTGAATCTGCATTTAGAAAAGTCAAAACAACCTTCGGTGAAATTAAAGCAAGGATAGTAACATAAAGACAGGAACACAGCAACATAAATTCCTTAGGAACGAAAGAAACATACAGTGCTGAGCAGCCAAGGGAAATGGCAACAGTAAAGATGAGAGGGAACAGAAAAAGAAATGATCGTCGGGAGACCGAATCAGCATTGAGAAAAGTCAAAACGACATTCGGTAAAATTAAAGCAAGGGTGGTAACATTAAGAGCGAAATGGGGACTTCAACTCTTAAGCGCAGACGAGAGGGCAGCTAGATGAAAATAGTAGACGGAAGACCTCCAGGAGGATGTGACTTGTCGAATAAGGTTTTTTTTATGTGCCAACCACTTCATCTCAGGGTAGAACTTGCAAACTAAGTTCTCTCTTGGCCAGAAATCCCTTTTTTCCAGCGCTAGTCTGCTTCTACGTTCTCCTTGCTTCGTCCGTCGTGGGTTATGCTGCTGCCTGCGTGGCAGAATTCTCCTTATTTCCGTGGAAGGTATTGCGTGATGTCTTAACAGATGTACGAACCTGTCCGTTCTTCTTGACAGTATTTTCCATACGCTACTTTCCTCGTCGATTCTGTGAAGAACCTCCTCATTTCTTACCTTGTCAGTCCCTCTAATTTTCACCCTTCTTCTGTAGCACCGCATCTCAAATATTTCGATTCTCCTTTTTTCCGGTTTTCACACAGTCCATGTTTCACTGCCATACGGTCCTGTACTCAAAGTACATTCTCAGATATTTCTTCCTCAAATTAAGACGTATGTTTGATACCAGTAGACGTCTATTGGACAGTTATGCCCTTTTTGCCAGCGCTAGTCTGCTTTTCACGTTATCCTTGCTTCATCCGTCAAGGGTTATACTGCTGCCTAGGTATCAGAATTCCTTAACGTCATCTACTTCATGGTCACCAATACTGATGTAAAGTTTCTCGTTGTTCTCATTTCTGCATATTGTCATTACTTTCGTCTGTCTCCGATTTACTCTCAATCCATATTCTGTTCCCAATGTACCGTTGATTCCATGTCAAAAGATCCTGTTGTTCTTCTTCACATTCAGTAATGATAGCAACGTCATCAAAATATATTATCATTGATATCCCTGCAGTTTCAATTTTAATCCGGCACTTGAACCTTCGTTTTATTGTCATGATTCCTTCTTCGACGTATAGACTGAATAGTAGGGGCGAAATACCACATCCTCGTCTTACACCCATTTTAATCCGAGCACATCGTTCTTCCACTCTTATTATTTCCTCTTGGCTCTTGCATATATTGTGTATTACTGTTCTTACCCTATAGCTCTCCCCAGTTTTTCTCAGAATTTCTAATATCTTGCACCATTTCACACTGTCGATAGCTTTTTCCAGTTGGATGGATTCTATGAACCTTTCTTGATTTTGCTTTAGTCTTGCTTCCATTATCAACCGCATCGTCAGAGCGGCGCTCTGGTGCCTTTATCTTTCCTAAGCCAAACTGATAGTCGTCTGACACATCCTCACTTTTCTTCTCCATTCTTCGGTATGTTATTCTTATCGGCAACTAGGCTGCATGAGCTGTGAAGCTGACTGTGATAAGTCTTGCACCATAACGGTAGCATGGCGATGTAAGTGCTGTTCTGTCACCTTAAGACAGGTATAACGATAGCATGTAGACATAGTAAATGTTCTGGTCCTGTCTGAAGGCCGCTTACAACACTCACAGTTTCTACTCTTACAATTACGTTTAGTACTTCAGATGTTATTCTAGCTTCGGTAATTGAAACACTTAAACACAACTGCCTCCTTAACAACCACTAGTGACCTCAGATGCCGCTAATGGATAACGCTTGGTCAAATGTGAAGTTATCGTATAGTCTTGGTTGCAGCTTTTCTTTTTCGTTAAACTCCTTCTTGCGACTGCTAATAATACTGAGAAACACGGCCGCCAGCCCAAATGACGAAACGATTGACGTTATTCAACAAATTCACCAAATCTGATCTTTACTATACTTTGGTACTTATTAAAATTTCTTCTCTTTGAATAATTTCTATCTCTGAAATGACAGGCTAACGCTCGTTATATAGCGGAATAATGACTGCTTTCAGCATTGGTCACACGCACACACTTAGAAAGTTTTGGTTCATGAAAACAACGCCGGAACGACAATAATGCCTACTTACGTTTCTGAAGGTAAGATCAGCAACACTGCCTCTGAAACCATGTATTATACACAAGAAATATTTTTACGATCCTTTAGTTAGTATCAAAATGATTGCAAAAGGTTTTATACTTGGTTTTTCTCAGTTTTATTGAAGTAGTTACGTAATTTCTTGGGCAGAACGTCCCAATAACCAAGTTCACACGCTGGGTACAATTGTTATTTACTTTACCTACTTTCAAGGCAATCTAAAATTCTCCACATTTACTTTAATTGCTGTACTTGAGTGATAATTTAAAGTTACTTTGAAAGAAAACACCCAGTTGCGCAAAAATGTTTCACACCAATGGATTCTCAGTTTCTTTCTCTTTAGTATAGGAAAGGATCCCTGCTTGGAACACTTTAGGTTAAATGAGTCGTTTTGCGTTTACTAAACAATTAAATGACACGCAGAAACTTGTCAACACAGCTCGTGCACAGAACTATGGACGGTTAATTTCAGTAGTGTCGTTGTGTGCACAGTTGCTGGAGATTTAGGTGCTTTGAAGGCACGTACCGTTTTGCAGCGACGGAGATTATTACTTGTCTTCGTGGTGTCGAGTTATGCGACTTATACCATCTCAAATAGGAATTTGACTTTCCTGGGGATCTGCATCAGTCTAGGTAATTGATGCCTCAGATTATTTCACATCCAGGAACCAACACTCGTTGCAGACGTAATTTTATATCACCTCTAAAGCGTTGCAAACTTGTACCTTAGCACTTCCCCTTCACTCACACCTATTAAACAGTTAAACTTTAGCTTTGTTCAAACAATACTGTGGAGAAAAAGCGCGCATCAGCTTTCGTCACCTGCCTCAACAGTGTCTGGTGCCTGTCTGTCTCCCCTCTCCTAGTTGCTTTCGTTAGCAACAAAAAATCTCCACCTTTTTCTACCTTCCAGAACGTCGTAAAATCCCCACTAGTTTTCACCTACATTTAACTTTAGCCCTGAGCTGGTGTTGACTTCACTTTACAAACAATTATACATTGTTAAGTAAATGATACTTATTGTTGCTTACATAACATTATAAACATTTGTTAATCACATATAAACATTAAATTTCACATAGTCAAAGAATATTGTCTTCTGCAGACACTCTCGTTCACTACATACTGTACAAATCTCATTCTTTGCTTTATTAGTGCAATGTCTCTCGACTCTATAAACAGGTCGATAGTGTTACATTACAATCGTTTTGCTGCCTCTTCCCCTCATCGTCTTAGAAATTCTGATGGAATTTTATCTATCCATTCTGCCATATTCGATCTTTAGTCTTCCAAAGCGCTCTTAACTTCTAACACTAGATGCCCTAGGTCTTTTATATCGACTCTTGTTTCTTCTTCTATCACGTCACCGGACAAGCTTTCCCCCTTATAAAAGACTTCACTGCACTCTTTCCACCTATCCTCCCTCCACTCTACATTTAACAGTGGAATTCCCATTCCACTTTAAATATTACCACCCTTGCTCTTAATTTCACCGAAGGTTGTTTTGACTTTTGTGTATGCTGAGGCAGCTCTGCTGACAATGTTTTTTTTTTTTTTCGATTTCTTTGCATTTTTCAAGCAGCCGTTTCGCCTTAGATTCCCGTACTTCCTATTTATTTCATTGATAAGTGGCTTCTATTTCTGTATTCCTGAATTTCCTTGAACATTTTTTACTTCCTTCTTTCGTCGATCAGCTGAATTTCCTTGAACATTTTTTACTTCCTTCTTTCGTCGATCAGCTGAAGTATTTCCTCTGCTCCCTTGGATTCCTCGTGTTTACCGTCGTTGCACCAATGTCTTTCTATCCAACTTCTGTGATTGCCCTTTGTGACGAGTAAGGACGCTGGGCTGAGCAGTGCTGCGGTTAACAACTCGCTAGCAGCAGCGAATCATAGTGGCTCATATTCATGGAGTCTGAGACCAGAAGAGCTTAAGGGCAGTACTTATAGACCTCGGATGCCGAATTTAGTGATAACATTATCACCGCATGGTTTTTGACCCTATAAACATATTATTTCGACGTGAAGAAGAGGCTAACGGTACATCGCCGCCACGTTAATAGCCACTGCAAATTGCGCTACCAGTGCCACCAATCTTTCATTAAATTGTTTTGTATTTGGCACTCTGTAAATGGACCAGGTATTTGTGATATTTGCTTGATTTTTATAATAATCGTGGTGTTATTAAAAACTGTATCTTACACCCGTGATTATCCCAAATCAAAAACCTGGACAGGATTCCTATCCTAGTGAAATCAATTCCGAGTGTCCTAATTTATTATAGGAAAGTTGCTGAACTTGAATTTAACGTTGTGTTGTCATTTGCTCAGCCAGTTATAATTCTGAATGGGTCAAAAGACTGCTTGTGAAAGCACATTCATTATTTAAAGAGTTATAGTCTGTTGTGATTTACTTAACTAATAATTATTGATAAGAATTATTACCTTTTCTCTTACATGTTGGTGTAATTTTGTTAACGATCATGGTTCTTCAAACCATGAAAGTTTAAGGGTTCTCATGTACCAACCTAGTTATTTAACGAAGCAATGCAAAGGCTCCTTCAGCGCCAGCGTAGTTAGGTTTGCATTCTGTCTAGTTGCTTGAAACGAAGTTTAAGAAAGAACTGTTTACTGTGTTATCTATTCTAATGCAAGTTGGTTAATGACAGGCATAGAGACCCTGTATTAGGCAATGAAGTTATAGATTACGATCATTAGTAGACCCACAAGTAAAATTCAGAATCATTTCAATCTTTTCCCTATTCAGTATAGCTACTAGTTTCATGTGTATTGGTATTTGGTTTTGTAAACGGTTGCACTTAGTTCATTTAAGGTTCATTATCTCATTGACCATTTGCTTATCTCAATTGTTGGTAGCACATTTATCTGCAAAGTTAGGTTACTGTGTTGTAGTGTGAACAGATATAAGGAGAGAATTTAATGTGTGTATTAAGGAAGGTTAGGTTAGCCTTAGCACTGCCTTCTGCTTTATCATTATGCTTGACACAGGAATCCCTAATTAGTCTGGCGACCTGTTTTAATATGTAATGTTACGACTTTCTTTTGCGCTGGGAGAACGTCTGTTCCTGACCCACAGTTTACTATTGTTTATCCTCTGCTGGAGTATTTCGGAAATACTGTTTCCATTAGGTTATCTCACGGTCACAACTACTTAAAAATTCCTCGCAGAGGTTTAACGTTAGCATCCATTGGCGTGGTCAGTGGTACCGTTACACATTCCTCTTCAACTGATCTGCCTACCGAGTTATTCCTTATCGTAGTATCTACAGCCTCAGAGAGCTTCAAGCATCTCTTCCTTCCTTAGTACTTTCGTACCCCACTTCTTTGCGCATTGACTCTTCCTGACTAATCTCCAAAGCTCCAGTCAGCTCTTCATGTGACCTAAGTCTATACCTGGTCTTGTGTACGCCTTAAAGTCCATACCTGATTTCGGAATCTCTGCCTGACCATGATTAATCTAACTGAAATCTTCATGTATCTGCCGGTCTTATCCCAGTATACCTGCTCGTCTTCTAATTATTGATCAGAATATTTGCTACTGCTCGCTGAAATTTACTTCAGAACTGAATTTGTCATTCTTCTCTTTCATTCTTACTGCCAAGCCCACGTTCTCCCGTCACCCTTTCTTCTACTTTGTTCCCTACGACCGCTTTCCAGTCCCCCACGACTACTAGATTTTCATGTCCCTTGATGTAATGATCCAACGGCCTTGCCGCAGTGGTAACACCGGTTCCCGCAGGTCACCGAAGTGAAGCACTGTCTAGCTGGGCTAGCACTTGGACGGGTGACCATCCGGTCTGCCGAGCACTGTTGGCAAGTGGGGTGCAAAAAAAAATGGTTCAAATGGCTCTGAGCACTATGGGACTCAACTGCCGTGGTCATAAGTCCCCTAGAACTTAGAACTACTTAAACCTAACTAACCTAAGGACATCACACGCATCCATGCCCGAGGCAGGATACGAACCTGCGACCGTAGCAGTCACACGGTTCGGGACTGCGCGCCTAGAACCACGAGACCACCGCGGCCGGCAAAGTGGGGTGCACTGAGCCCTTGTGAGGCAATCTGAGGAGCTGCTTGATTGAGAAGTAGCGGCTCCGGTCTCGGAAACTGACATACGGCCGGGAGAGCGGTGTGCTGACCACATGACCCTCCATATCCGCATCCAGTGACGCCTAGGGTTGAGGATGACACGGCGACCGGTCGGTATCGTTGCGCCTTCATGGCCTGCTCCGGAGGAGTTTAGTTTTAGTTTTGATGTAATGAACTATCCGTTCAATGTCCTCATATACTTTCCCTGTCTCTTCATCTTCGGCTTGCGACATCGGCATGTCTACCTGAACCATCTTTGTCGTTGTTGGTTTGCTTTCTGATAAGAACAACCTTGTCACTGCACTGAGGTATCAGATGGAGAAACTAAGTTGATAGCGATGAAACAGGGGTCCTTGCTGGTCATCGAGTCTCAGTTCGAAGAGTGCCTCACCACTGAAGACAATTCTAATCCAGTCAATGAGATTCCAAGACGAAAACATGTCTGGAGATGCTCAAGGCAGCAGTGGGATACGAACCTGACTGTCGCCCGCCATACGGACCGACAACCAAGAGTGATGCCATTCTTTTCATAGCAGGACCCATTTTGTTGTCATCCACGGCACCTGTACAGCACAGCGTATGGTCGATATTCTATGGACCGTTTTGTTGCCCTTCATCGTAAGCTATCCCGGGCTTACTTTTCCGCAAGATAACATTCGTCCGTACACGACTCGAGTTCCTACTGCTTGTTTTCGTGCTTGCCAAACCCTATCTTGACCAGCAAGGTCGCCGGTTCACTAACCTTTTAAGCATTATGGGTAGGGCCTCCAACCATCTCGGTATTTTGATGATAAAAATACGTTTTGGACATATTTTGACAATTCTTCTCTACAGTGTTATACATTTACTGTCAAAATATTAAACCAAAATATTAAACTACAGCAGTAGCTGTCCAAACGTATTTTTACGTTTTGCAAATACAAAAAATATTATACTTACCACGACTTGACAGAAGAAAATTTCCGAAGATGCAGTTTGGTCATCACTTCCAGACGTCACTTGATTATATTAGTTTTGCCGAAAAGGCTCGTCGTATACAATATTAAATATATTACCTAACTGTAGTTTTGGAGCTTTCGTATTCACTGTAATGACAATACAATGCTGCGGGCTGAACGGAACCAGAACGTAAAATCTTATAATTTAATACATGGCAGAGAAATACTCATATCGTATCCAAACAATATTTTGTAATTTCTTGTTATTTTATTTATTTTTAGGCGGGGCACAATTTCACCTGTTGCAGTAATTTTACATAATGATACGAACTCTGCTCTGAATTCATAACGAAGTATAGAACATAAAGTAACGAGATAGGTAGTCTAAAAATTACGTTATCGTGACTGCATTGTTACAATGTTAAATAACTTGGAGAAATAACAGACTTTTATTGATGTAATACTTGCTCTATTAACGTTGTAGGGAGTTAATGGAATTAGACAGCACTTGAAAGACTGTCAGTGAAGACCTCGATAGGCAAACATACATTTACAATGTTCTACTTTCGTAACAAAAGTTTCCAGTTGTACCCGTGTTGCATTTAATTATTTACGAGAGCGGACACGAATTTCGCAAGCCACAAGTCGTACCGTCCCAAACAAAGCGCGCGTTTCTGGCGACGGCAGATTTACGCAGAGAAAGTGAGTCGCCACAATATTTGCGCGATGTAGCGCTGCGCCTTGACAGTCCGGGGTCCGCAGCGCGCAGGCGCGGGTGGCGTGAGGGCAGCCGCAGTAATTACGAGCGCGGACCAGGTATGTGGCGTAGAACCTCCTGCCACGCCCAACGCACGTGCCGCTCTGCTCTCTTCCGCAAACTGACCAGCTACTGACTTTCCATATAGCACCTTACCTCTGTCCGTACGTCCTAGACAGTGTTGCGTCGTACACTATCAACGCAAAATCACCAACGCAAAATCTGCTGTGATGTGTCAAGAACAAGCAAACCAGAGAAAAGTTGCCACCTGCAGCAAATACAGCGCTAATACTGTGAAACATCGTCTATGGCCTTAGTAACATCATTAGTTCCATGTGGAAAACTCCACAAGTTTCCTCCAGTGTGCCATAAAACTGGAGACTCTTATTACTGATTCGATACCACAGAGCTATATTGCATGGATGTTTCACCAGCTGTTCCAAATAGTTTCATACACTTTCTGTTTGATTAACACCCGGTTTTTTAGGGGGCCAAGTAAGGTGCGATAACGCGCCAGAACGTGAGTCAAACCAAAAAGGTATGAATTCATCTCTTGTCATGTTGCAAGATGGAAGTGTTCTCAGCATATTTGTTACGAAGCTGTGGAACAAATGGAATATTTGGTCACGTCAATATTGAAATGAACATTCTGTTTCATTTTTCCGATAACCGGAATGATTGCGCCCACACCATACGAAACGTACTCCATACCTACTGAATCACATCCAGCGCGAATTGCACCCATCTCATACGCCAAATTAAACGTTCCTCTAGAAATCTGTACACTCGACGTCTTGCATAAATAGGGAAGTTACATGTTTGCGACTCGTCGCAGTCACCTACCGTCCAGTAATCCTGTTTTTAGGCCCACCAAAGTGGAGCAGATTTACTTGCCGCTTTGTTGCGCCTGATCTCGTGTGCCTTTTGCATGTAGTTCTCAGTGCAACATTCGCTATGACATCGGCTTAAATGAATCTGAATTCAACGCCCAGCAACTCCTGTCGGATTTAAAACCGATTCTCATGGACGAGCGGTGATACCCTTTTACGGTTCTTTGTCCGCATATTTTCATGACCACACTTCTAAAGGCGTATTACGTGGCTGCCAGAGATATATCACTCCATGTAGACACGTCTGACTGTTCGTGACGTCAAAAAAAGGTCGATTGGATTCAAATATGGTCACAGGAACATCTTACTGTAGTAATGAGCTTGGTGTAAATACAGAGATTCAGATAGGTTAGTATATAATCGTGGGATAAGAAAGTTGAAGGAATGAACTCTTGCATCAGAAAAGAGGCAGCGATGTCTAGTCGGAATATCTTCAGGGTAACTCAGAACATTTAGTTGAGATTACCATAAGTAGTACACTTTTAGGCCATATTAATGTGACCAACGCCTATGTTCGACGTCAAGGTGTAATAATGATTCACAGACGGCAGCTGGCATTACTAGCAGTGGAACGTAAACTAAGTGTGTCGGGTGTGTGGGGGGGTTGGGGGGTGGGGGGCGGCAACTAGTGCATTTGTACATTTCTTGTCGTAATGCGGAAATGGAGAGATTTGTCTCAAGTCCGAAAGGGCATGATCATTGGCATTTCCGAAAAGGCTAACTTTGTTAACTGTTGACGTGACCCGTGTTTAAAGTATACCGTGTATGGAAAAAATGGCGCAAATCAACCGCGGCACCAACGCAGCTGTGGTGCACCATGGGACATAGACGACAGGAGTTAACGACGGCTGTGGAGATTTGTACGGATCAATACCCATGCAACTGTTAAGCAGCAGACCGCCCAAATAAACCAAGGGGCCACCAACAGCGTCTCCTCAAAGGCTCTTCATCGCGTGTTGCTGCGTACGTGTTTCCACAGCAGGCGCCTTTTTCATCCACCTGACTGCAGTCCATCGGGGACGAAGGCCACAGTCTACCTGCCAGTAGCGCAAGTGGACATCTACTGAGTTGGTGACAAGTGGCCTTTTCAGTAGAATCTCTTTTTATGCTCGATCGGGCAGCTGGTAGATGTCGTGCACAGCGTGATGCGTCTGAAAGGGAACATCCTTCAACAATCGTCGGCAGTGACGAAGCCGGAGGAGGGAGCATTATGGTCTGGTGAATGTTTGCTTAGCATTCCCTGGGTAATCTCGTCGTGGCACAGTTAATCAATACAAGTCTGCACCTATCCCTTAGATGTAGTTTGTTTTTCCTCTGCATAAGGGCGTCTACCAGCAGGACAATGCACCGAGCCACAAAGCTTGCAGTGTACTTGAATGGTTCGAAGAGGACTGCGATGAGTTTATCGAAGTCCCCTGGCCATAAAACTCCCCAGATTCTTACCCAATTGAAAATCTGTGGGGTGGCCTCGATCGCCATGGATCTTTAACCGAGAAATGTAGCGCAGCTGTCCCCGGCACTGGTGTAGGGAGGGCTCCTCATCCATGTCAGTACTTTCCAGAATCTCAGTAGCCCTGTTCCTGCTCGTCTCGTAGCGATCCGCTCTGCGTCAGGTGTTTATTCAGGCTTTTGCGAGGTGGTCACGTTAATGTGATTGGGTAGTGTATTACTGTATTATATGAAACTGTTTCCATCTTACCTGACGTCACTTTGTTGGATTCGTTTCAGTTAGCACCTACACCACTTATGCAAGTCGCTATCGTGAGAATGGAATACAACAGCCAGAACAACAACAATCGTGGAGTTACGGCGTCTCTGAGGCTTTGGTTGAGTCTGCCTTGTCGGTTCTAACTGTTGGTGGACTCAGTGAGTCCACAACCTTGCCATTCCTAATTCCTCCAGCTCGCATCAAATCCAACGTACCACAACAAATTCATCCGCCACTAGGCATCAAGCTTGACTTGATCAATTCAAATCACATCAGTCTGATAGAAGATTTGATACTATTTATTCATAGCGGCGTATCGAACGCATAGACGTCTTTGGTTGTTGGCTTGTCCATCATATCACAAGTATCGTAAAACTGCATTCAGCATTACACGATACAATTAGTTCATCATTCTTTCATTTCATACTCGTGACTACTTATCGTGACTACAGATCGGTGGAAGACAAATGGAGCGTTGCTAAAAACAGTAAAGCGTGATTCCGCACATTTCAGGATAGGAACGAATTAAATTTTGGCAAGGAACCAAAGAGGCCTCTTGTTACACGTTTAAACGACTTCGTAAAATATGTCAGGTTTCGTAAGTATTATTCTTGTCGAAGCTAATCAAATAACGGAGGTTCTATAGATAAGTTTGTAAGTAGGCTGTTTAGGTTTTTTTATTGGTAACGCCACGTAGCGCTCCGTATGAAAATCACTGGCTGTGCTGCGTGCAGTCTGTGGCTGGTTTGCATTGTTGTTGGCTATTGTAGTGTTGAGCAGTTGGCTGTTAACAGCGCGTAGCGTTGCGCAGTTGGACGTGAGCCGCCAGCAGATGTGGATGTGGGGAGAGAAATGGCGGAGTTTTGATATTTGTAAAACTGGATATCATGAACTGATATATACACTCCTGGAAATGGAAAAAAGAACACATTGACACCGGTGTGTCAGACCCACCATACTTGCTCCGGACACTGCGAGAGGGCTGTACAAGCAATGATCACACGCACGGCACAGCGGACACACCAGGACCCGCGGTGTTGGCCGTCGAATGGCGCTAGCTGCGCAGCATTTGTGCACCGCCGCCGTCAGTGTCAGCCAGTTTCCGTGGCATACGGAGCTCCATCGCAATCTTTAACACTGGTAGCATGCCGCGACAGCGTGGACGTGAACCGTATGTGCAGTTGACGGACTTTGAGCGAGGGCGTATAGTGGCCATGCGGGAGGCCGGGTGGACGTACCGCCGAATTGCTCAACACGTGGGGCGTGAGGTCTCCACAGTACATCGATGTTGTCGCCAGTGGTCGGCGGAAGGTGCACGTGCCCGTCGACCTGGGACCGGACCGCAGCGACGCACGGATGCACGCCAAGAACGTAGGATCCTACGCAGTGCCGTAGGGGACCGCACCGCCACTTCCCAGCAAATTAGGGACACTGTTGCTCCTGGGGTATCGGCGAGGACCATTCGCAACCGTCTCCATGAAGCTGGGCTACGGTCCCGCACACCGTTAGGCTGTCTTCCGCTCACGCCCCAACATCGTGCAGCCCGCCTCCAGTGGTGTCGCGACAGGCGTGAATGGAGGGACGAATGGAGACGTGTCGTCTTCAGCGATGAGAGTCGCTTCTGCCTTGGTGCCAATGATGGTCGTATGCGTGTTTGGCGCCGTGCAGATGAGCGCCACAATCAGGACTGCATACGACCGAGGCACACAGGGCCAACACCCGGCATCATGGTGTGGGGAGCGATCTCCTACACTGGCCGTACACCACTGGTGATCGTCGAGGGGACACTGAATAGTGCACGGTACATCCAAACCGTCATCGAACCCATCGTTCTACCATTCCTAGACCGGCAAGGGAACTTGCTGTTCCAACAGGACAATGCACGTCCGCATGTATCCCGTGCCACCCAACGTGCTCTAGAAGGTGTAAGTCAACTACCCTGGCCAGCAAGATCTCCGGATCTGTCCCCCATTGAGCATGTTTGGGACTGGATGAAGCGTCGTCTCACGCGGTCTGCACGTCCAGCACGAACGCTGGTCCAACTGAGGCGCCAGGTGGAAATGGCATGGCAAGCCGTTCCACAGGACTACATCCAGCATCTCTACGATCGTCTCGATGTGAGAATAGCAGCCTGCATTGCTGCGAAAGGTGGATATACACTGTACTAGTGCCGACATTGTGCATGCTCTGTTGCCTGTGTCTATGTGCCTGTGGTTCTGTCAGTGTGATCATGTGATGTATCTGACCCCAGGAATGTGTCAATAAAGTTTCCCCTTCCTGGGACAATGAATTCACGGTGTTCTTATTTCAATTTCCAGGAGTGTATTATGACTTTTGAGCACTATTAAGGTAAATACATTGTTTGTTCTCTATTAAAATCTTTCATTTGCTAACTATGCCTAATCCTCAGGGGCGTACATGCTTACTTTGTGTACCATGTGTGTGGCAAGCACAAGGAGCCCTAGCTAATATGGTATTTGCTTATACAACTTTACACATCGGTACCATATTTCTCTAACACAGAAATACACAGCTATCTGATCATTTAACTGAGAGAGACAAACATTTTTTTTTACTACATCAGTGACACATTTACGCAGTTGCATAACTTCACACTTATGAAACTGTATTTTGTCTGTACTTTGTACTTTGTGAACTGTTCATATTTTTTCGGAACCATTGTGATACTATGAGAGCTTTGAATGAAGTATTTGGTAAGGGATCATGATTTTTAAAGTATGTTTGAGGTTGATGACACTATTGAAATGAGTAGAGCATTTTCTTTAGGTTTTGAAATTATTGCAGAAAGCTACGACGTTTTTGAGATTTGACTGATGTGTTATGATATTATTATTACGACGATGATGTGTATTATGCTTTTGTGGTATGTTCATGATCAATGAGATGATGCTATATGAGGAATTTGATTATGCTATGTATTTATTTATGATGAAATATTGAAGAAGTGTCGACGAATATGTATATGTGGAATAAGGTAAGGAATAATGAGTAGTGGTTAGGGACTCTGATTTGTGAAAAAGGATGTTGGAAACCAAGAATCATACTTTAAAAGTTATGAAATGTGTGTAAATGCGTGAATGTATCACAATGCTGGAGAAAATTTTTTGGACACTGTTATATTTATAGGATTTTGTTTCTACAGATTTTCAATGCAAACTCTCGACCTGTGAAATTTTTATATGAGACTGTCACTGTAGTGGAAATTGCTGCCGTAAACATTTCAGTAAAGAAGGTAGATGACCTTCACGCAATGTGCTGTGAAGGCCCATCCGAGCGACAGTCACCTGGAAAAAAGCCATTAGTGTGTGCCTTCCAGAGGCACAGATGGAGAAAAAAAGGAGGCCATTAACCTCGCTATTGACATTCCTTTGAAGAAAGCACTGCAAATACGACATGCTCATTACTTGGAAACATTCTTACATCTGCACACCTGATTATGACAAGTGTCTTTCTACGAGAGTTGAGAGAATTTCTACTGACTTATGAAATGCCACATGACTATTGAATGATATTTTTATGCTTTACTTTGTACATATGCTCATTTCGTTGAATATCTAGTTTCTAGCTGCACTGCAGCATTGGTTAAAATAAAATTTTATAGATGTACTAATATAGATATTTTATGCCTACAGATCCAGTAAATAATAACTTTATGATCTACTTAAAAAAAAACGAAGGAGCACAAAAAGACATTTCCCTTCACAGGAATTGCTTACAGACTTTTCTTTTCAAGTACTTGGTAATTTCTTTTGGTAGAATAACTTCTTGTGGTGCACCACTTTAATTACATAGACATTAAGATGTGAATATACAGTTCCCTTACCTGAGTTGTTGTCGTTAGTGTACTATTTTTTCTGCTTGAGCTACTACAAACAGCATAGTGAACGCATTATTGTGGCCAAGATAGACACAAAGCCCATGCCTACTACAGTAGTACAAGTTTATATGCCAACTAGCTCTGCAGATGATGAAGAAATAGATGAAATGTATGACGAGATAAAAGAAATTATTCAGGTAGTGAAGGGAGACGAAAATTTAATAGTCATGGGTGACTGGAATTCGTCAGTAGGAAAAGGGAGAGAAGGAAACATAGTAGGTGAATATGGATTGGGGGGAAGGAATGAAAGAGGAAGCCGCCTTGTAGAATTTTGCACAGAGCATAACTTAATCATAGCTAACACTTGGTTCAAGAATCATGAAAGGAGGCTGTATACATGGAAGAAGCCAGGAGATACTGCCAGGTTTCAGATAGATTATATAATGGTAAGACAGAGATTTAGGAACCAGGTTTTAAATTGTAAGACATTTCCTGGGGCAGATGTGGATTCTGACCACAATCTATTGGTTATGAACTGCAGTTTGAAACTGAAGAAACTGCAAAAAGGTGGGAATTTAAGGAGATGGGACCTGGATAAACTGAAAGAACCAGAGGTTGTAGAGAGTTTCAGGGAGAGCATAAGGGAACAATTGACAGGAATGGGGGAAAGAAATACAGTAGAAGAAGAATGGGTAGCCCAGAGGGATGAAGTGGTGAAGGCAGCAGAGGATCAAGTAGGTAAAAAGACGAGGGCTAATAGAAATCCTTGGGTAACAGAAGAAATATTGAATTTAATTGATGAAAGGAGAAAATATAAAAATGCAGTAAATGAAGCAGGCAAAAAGGAATACAAACGTCTCAAAAATGAGATCGACAGGAAGTGCAAAATGGCTAAGCAGGGATGGCTAGAGGACAAATGTAAGGATGTAGAGGCTTGTCTCACTAGGGGTAAGATAGATACTGCCTACAGGAAAATTAAAGAGACCTTTGGAGAGAAGAGAACCACTTGTATGAATATCAAGAGCTCAGATGGAAACCCAGTTCTAAGCAAAGAAGGGAAGGTAGAAAGGTGGAAGGAGTATATAGAGGGTTTATACAAGGGAGATGTACTTGAGGACAATATTATGGAAATGGAAGAGGATGTAGATGAAGACGAAATGGGAGATAAGATACTGCGTGAAGAGTTTGACAGAGCACTGAAAGACCTGAGTCGAAACAAGGCCCCGGGAGTAGACAACATTCCACTAGAACTACTGATGGCCTCGGGAGAGCCAGTCATGACAAAACTCTACCATCTGGTGAGCACGATGTATGAGACAGGCGAAATACCCTCAGACTTCAAGAAGAATATAATAATTCCAATCCCAAAGAAAGCAGGTGTTGACAGATGTGAAAATTACCGAACTATCAGTTTAATAAGTCACAGCTGCAAAATACTAACGCGAATTCTTTACAGACGAATGGAAAAACTGGTAGAAGCTGACCTCGGGGAAGATCAGTTTGGATTCCGTAGGAATGTTGGAACACGTGAGGCAATACTGACCTTACGACTTATTTTGGAAGAAAGATTAAGAAAAGGCAAACCTACGTTTCTAGCATTTGTAGACTTAGAGAAAGCTTTTGACAATGTTGACTGGAATACTCTCTTTCAAATTCTGAAGGTGGCAGGGGTAAAATACAGGGAGCGAAAGGCTATTTACAATTTGTACAGAAACCAGATGGCAGTTATAAGAGTCGAGGGGCATGAAAGGGAAGCAGTGGTTGGGAAAGGAGTGAGACAGGGTTGTAGCCTCTCCCCGATGTTATTCAATCTGTATATTGAGCAAGCAGTAAAGGAAACAAAAGAAAAATTCGGAGTAGGTATTAAAATTCATGGAGAAGAAGTAAAAACTTTGAGGTTCGCCGATGACATTGTAATTCTGTCAGAGACAGCAAAGGACTTGGAAGAGCAGTTGAACGGAATGGACAGTGTCTTGAAAGGAGGATATAAGATGAACATCAACAAAAGCAAAACGAGGATAATGGAATGTAGTCAAATTAAGTCGGGTGATGCTGAGGGAATTAGATTAGGAAATGAGACACTTAAAGTAGTAAAGGAGTTTTGCTATTTTGGGAGTAAAATAACCGATGATGGTCGAAGTAGAGAGGATATAAAATGTAGACTGGCAATGGCAAGGAAAGCGTTTCTCAAGAAGAGAAATTTGTTAACATCGAGTATAGATTTAGGTGTCAGGAAGTCGTTTCTGAAAGTATTTGTATGGAGTGTAGCCATGTATGGAAGTGAGACATGGACGATAACTAGTTTGGACAAGAAGAGAATAGAAGCTTTCGAAATGTGGTGCTACAGAAGAATGCTGAAGATAAGGTGGGTAGATCACGTAACTAATGAGGAGGTATTGAATAGGATTGGAGAGAAGAGAAGTTTGTGGCACAACTTGACTAGAAGAAGGGATCGGTTGGTAGGACATGTTTTGAGGCATCAAGGGATCACAAATTTAGCATTGGAGGGCAGCGTGGAGGGTAAAAATCGTAGAGGGAGACCAAGAGATCAATACACTAAGCAGATTCAGAAGGATGTAGGTTGCAGTAGGTACTGGGAGATGAAGAAGCTTGCACAGGATAGAGTAGCATGGAGAGCTGCATCAAACCAGTCTCAGGACTGAAGACCACAACAACAACAACGAGCTTTGTCATGTTTAGATATAAGTTAAGGCATTTTCTGCTGCTGTTTGCCAGGCATAGTGCTACTGAATTTCACTTTGTATTACTCTGTTAAGCCAGTTTTACTACTGATTTATTTTTCTTGTTGCTGCACATTGGCTCATGTTAGTTGTAATGTTGCATTTGCTCTGTTAATTTAGATTTACTGCTGCTTGCTTTGCCAATTTGGATTTTTTGTCATTGCTGTTTGTGTTAATAGTTTTGTGCTGCTGCATTGCCTCGTCCCTTAGTTTATGCATTTGAGCTCAGTAGATTTAAGTTAGCATAAGAGGGAGTAGGCTAGATAAGAGAATGAGTTATGATGAATTGGAAGAAATGCATTGAGACGTTATACAAGAAAAGTCTGTAAAAGAAAAGGTACTGTACAATGAAGAATAATTATTTATAAGAGGATGAATAGGATACAGAAAGCAGGCTTAGAGAGGACTTTTTGGGAATAATGATGAACAAAGGGAGATCTCCACGCAAAATATTGCAGTAAAACAAACCCTGTCCTTTCCTTTTGTGTTATCCCTCTATGTGTTTGTGTACCCTTGTGTATTTGTGTTCTTCCTGTCTTTATGTGTTTAGTTAATAAGATTTATGTTGTAGAATTTTTCTAGTACTAAGCTACATTCACTATGATGAGGAATACTGCTATCCTCAAATATAATTTGCATTAATAATATATTATTTTCTTTGATAATGTTCAACAAGAACCAAATAATAGACTGCGTATGATAGATGATGTTCTGAACGAGAGCAAAAAAAAAAAATATTGTGTGTCAGTTTAAGCACAGTCATGTATAATTTTTCTAAACGGACGTTTCAAGTTCCTTTCTACATAACTGCCATAACGCCATGGAAGATAATAATTGAGAGAAGGGATATGTTCCATTTGCGCACTGTTATCAGAACAATCCTCAACATGAGAACCAACGTTAGTTGTTGATTGTCATTGGTTCTCATTCAGGGTGGTCAGATACAGAGTAAAAAGCTTATCAGGGTATTGTAGGGTAGGTGCTGAGGAATACTTGTTAAAAAAAATTCTATAGGTTGCGTCGATTTAGAGTTAATTAGCATTTAAATTAGCTAATCAGGCCGCTGCAAGCACAAATTCACGTGTCCCGCTAGACCCAAGTAGTGTCAGTTATTCTCATAGTGTACATGAGAGCGCAAGAGACTGCTCCTCAGCTTATGGCTGGGGTTTATTCCTTACTGCCGTTTTTAATTTTTGTATCGTTCTGTGGTTCGGTTTTAAGACACCAAATAAAGAACACGCTTGCGACAGTGTTTATGGCGGGCCGCTTGAATCTGCTCGCGCATCTGTTTGATTGGCTAACTTCGATGTTCATTAACTCGGAATAGGGGCACCGTATTAAATTTTTTTCTGGGCACAGCCAACCCCGCAACAGCCTTACAAGTTCTTCATACTGTTTCTGGCCATCGTGAATGTAAGATTTCCACTAAAGCATACTTTTTATTTTTTTATTTCCAGATTAAAATCGAGCACATACTCAACTTCAGTCACAAAATAAAAATTGCCAGCATATATATATATATATATATATATATATATATATATATATATATATATATGCTGTCAATTTTTATTTTGTAACTTTAACTGAGGTTGAGTATGTGCTCGATTTTAATCTGGAAATAAAATATAAAAAGTATGCTTTATTGGGAATCTTACATTCACGATGGTCAGAAACAGTATGAAAAACTTGTAAGGCTGTTGCGGCGTTGGCTGTGCTCAGAAAAAAATGCAATACGGTGCCCCTATTCCGAGTTAATTAGCACCGAAATTAGCCAATCAGAACGATGCGCAAGCATATATATATATATATATATATATATATATATATATATATATATATATATATATGGAAACCACTGCATTAAAGACAAGTAACGTGTATCCGCAGGACATGTGGCCTGTAATTGAAGAAGTGTCATATCTCTCCATTGGCAAAAGATTCGGGAATAGTCCCCCATTCCGATCTCAGGGAGGGGACTGCCAAGGGAGAGGTTACCATGAGAAAAAGATTGAATAATCAACGGAAGGATAACATTCTACGAGCAGGAGCGTGAAATGTCAGAAGCTTGAACGTGGTAGAGAAACCAGAAACTCTGAAATGGGAAATGCAAAGGCTCAATCTAGATATAGTAGGGGTCAGTGAAGTAGAAAGAAGTCAACGATCTCTGGTCAGATGAGTGTAGGGTAATACCAACAGCAGCAGTAGAGGTAGTAGGATTCGTTATGAATAGGAAGGTAGTGCAGACGGTGTGTTACTGTGAGCAGTTCAGTGACAGGGTTGTTCTTATTAGAACCGACAGCAAACCAACACGGACAACGATAGTTCAGGTATACATGCTAGTGCAGCATGGTCTTTGTTAAAACCAGAACAGAAGAGAATCGAAGCATTTGAGATGTGATGCTACAAACTAATGTCGGAAATTAGGTGGACTGTTAGGTTAAGGAATGAGGAGGTTCTGCGCAGAATCGGAGAGGAAAGGAACATGGGGAAAATACTGATAATGAGAAGGCACAGGATGATAGGACATCTGTAACGACAAGACTTCAATGGTAATACAGGGAGCTGTAGAGGGCAAAAACTGTAGAGGAAGACAGAGAGATTGGAATACATCCAGCAAATAATTGAGGACGTAGATTGCAAGTGCTACTCTGAGAAGAAAGAGATTAGCACAGTAGGGGAATCCGTGATGGGCCGCATCAAACCAGTCAGACGAGTGATGACCAAAAATATAAATGTATGAATATATATATCGTTGATGTCACAAAGAAGACATTACGAAATTTATCTCGTCGATATTTTTTAGCCTCGCATTAAGTTCAATGTTTTTACATGTATTTATTGACACATTAGTACTCAATTCTAAAAAAAACCCTAAATCAGAATATGAGGATTTCCGAGCACTATTAAGTATCACTTTCTTAAAAATTGGTTATTAAACTGAAATGTTAAGTACTGAATACTATACCATACATATCTTTATTAAAAAAATGTGGTCTGAAGCGTCAAATGAAATTTTGTACTAAGGCCAGGATTCATACCGGAATCTCTTGTGCAATGGGCAGATGTGCTAACTACTAGACCTCCATGGCACAGTGTCACTGAACAACTGCACTGACTAAACTAGTATGCCGCTTTCCTTGATCCAAATTCCCTTACACGCTTTAGCCCACTTGGTATTCACCCTTTTATTATAATTAATAACTGCACAGGCATGTGAAACCATCAGAAAATTACGTAGTTTTCTATTTATAGTGAATACGAGTAGATTCAAAAACAAATTTACAAACACCATTATTGATATGTGTATAACTTCCTTAACAATAAGACAGTTTACATTTTTGTAGAAAGTTTTAATGTATTATGAACACTTGCATTTTAATCTACACATCAGAAAAAAGTAGACAGGACAAGGAAACAAGTGCAGGGTTTCCTACCCGCTTCGAGTGTAGATACGGTTGAAAGTGGAAGTCCTGTGCCGCAAATAACTTCCTGGGGACGGCTGAGCTAAATTATGGCTCCCTTCATGGCTAATGCCAGAGGCTTCAGGAGTGTGTCGGTTCAGGCGAAGTTTCATTAGGGCGTACTGAATCGGAGGTAGTTACCCTAAAGCAGCTTAATGCCTTGTGAGCGGTAGGCCCGCGTCATTAGGCAAGAAAGCAGCATTCACAGTTGAAAACATGCATAAACTTTTATTTAAATAAAAGTCTACAACCACGTAACGTCAGTAAAATAGCTTTTAGAAACAAGTAAGAAATTAAACAGTTTGTTGGCTATTAACGAGAAATGAGATTGGCAATTACGTGCATTAATTATGTAGAAGGCACAGTCATTAAACACTATTTTCAAGTTGAAGAAAATTCAAACTCGCAGACTCCTAACACGTTTTGAAGTATGACACTAACTAGCCCAAGTAACGAATCAGACAGCTCCTACTAACGTAAACTTCCCTATTTCAAATAGCTAAGCAACTGAATCTCAGATGTTAAACTGAGTTTACCAGGCTGCTCGTAACAACTACAGTGGGAAAGTACATTCTCATTTTAGCAGAATGTACAAAATCTCAGGGCGGGTCAACTAACAACCCCACCGAAATGCTTTACAAATCCTTAACTAAAATAATTGCAGTGAAAAGGAACTCTAATTAAGTTATACTATTCTGTATTTAAAAGGAAGAACAGAACACAGTT
Source organism: Schistocerca nitens (assembly GCF_023898315.1). Classification (NCBI taxonomy): domain Eukaryota; kingdom Metazoa; phylum Arthropoda; class Insecta; order Orthoptera; family Acrididae; genus Schistocerca; species Schistocerca nitens. The sequence continues at coordinate 538,094,571 of NC_064615.1, forward strand.
CAGCCCTCAACATGGTCCGCGGTAAGCCACTCGAAATAAGGCCAGTTTAAACAAGCAGTTCTTATTAACGTAACTCCACTAGCTCTGTAAGACAGACCACGCAACTTGCACATATTTCACAAGCTGTTGCGACTACCGTCCGTAATAAAACAGAGTTGTTTTCATTAAGATAAATTTCAGTTCTTTCTGAACGGACCCCTCTAAAACAGCAAACACAGCAGACCTTCTAATTAGTCGAAGCACTACGACTTTAACAAAATAAGGCTCAGAAACCACGGAAAAAGTCTCAACAAAATATTTTGTGAATCAATAGCGAAATGGTATTCAAATTCTCCACACGTTCGGCACGGCAAATTTCCAGAGCCCCATCGCCACAACAGCAAACCCAAAACATAGTCTTCGCGAGATGGAGTCTGTGTTCTGCAGAAGCGGTTTACTATTGGCTCCAGACAGCGGAGGTTAACCGGCGTCGCGCCCCGCAAGTTCTCCTTTCACTTCAGCCCGCAAATTCTGTCAAGGCTCCTCTCTACTGCGCTCTAGCGATCGATTGATCGATGCAAGCCAGCACGTCTCAGCTGCCCGCTGGTACGGAAACTGTCAGGAGGCGCCGGGCGGTGCCATATAGCCCGGTAGATGCGAGTCATTATATTGTACATGCAGCGGAAGAGGGGAGCTGCTGTGGTATACATGATCTGATTGGTTCATGTTCCAGCCATAGATGTCCCAGTCTCAGACTAATCTGATAATGTTAAATAAATAAATAAAATAAAATATTCACAAAGTTAGCTTTAAGAATGCCATCACAAAGAAATATTTTCATAAATCGTTTCACCCCGTATTTCCCTACCTTAGGAATTGAATTTCCTAAAACAGTGACATAACTACACTATGTGTTCAAAAAAATCCGGACACGTGCTTGAAAATGACTTAAAAGTTCGTGGTGCCCTCCATCGGTAATTCTGGAATTCAATAAGGTGTTGGCCCATCCTTAGCTTTGATGACAGCTTCCGCTCTCGCAGGCACAAGTTCAGTCTGCTGTTCGAGGTTTCTCGGGGAATGGCAGCCCGTTCTTCACGGAGTGCTGCACTGAGGAGAGGTATCGATGTCGGTCGGTGGGGCCTAGCACGAAGTTGGCGTTCCAAAACATCCCAAAGGTGTTCTATAGGATTCATGTCAGGAGTCTGTGCAGGCCAGTCCATTACAGGGATGTTATTGTCTGTAACCACTCCGCCACAGGCCGTGCATTATGAACAGGTGCTCGATCGTGTTGAAAGATGCAGTCGCACATCCCCAAATTGCTCTTCAACAGTGGGAAGCAAGAAGGTGCATAAAACCAGTAGGCCTGGCTGTGATAGTGCCACGCAAAACAACAAGGGGTGCAAGCCCCCTCCATGAAAAGCACGAACACACCGTAACACCACCGCCTCCGAATTTTACTGTTGGCACTATACACACTGGCAGATGACGTTCACCGGGCATTCGCCATACACCCTGTCATCGGATCGCCACATTGTGTACCGTGATTCGTCACGTCACTCAACGTTTTCCCACTGTTCAGTGGTCCAATGTTTATGCTCCTTACACCAAGTGAGGCGTCGTTTGGCAGTTACCGATGTTAAGTGTGGCAGCCGCTCGACCATGAAATCCAAGTTTTCTCACGCCCCGCTTAACTGTCACAGTACTTGCAGTGGATCCTGATGCAGTTTGGAATTCCTGTGCGATGGTCTGGATACATGTCTACCTATTACACATTACGACTCTCTTCAACAGTCAGCGGTCTGTCAACAGACGAGGTCGTCCTGTACGCTTTTGTGCTGTACGTGTCCCTCCACGTTTCTACTTCACTATCACATCGGAAACAGTGGACTTAGGGATGTTTAGGTGTGTGGAAATCTTGCGTACATACGTATGACACAAGTGACACCCAATCACCTGACCACGTTCAAGGACCCTGACTTCCGAGGAGCGCGCCATTCTGCTCTCTCATAATGTGTAATGACTACTGAGGTCGCTGATATGGAGTACCTGGCAGTAGGTGGCAGCACAATGCACCTAATACGAAAAACGTATGTATTTTGGGGTGTCCGGAAACTTTTGATCACATAATGTACTTTGTGAAATAAATCTCACTGGATAATGTTTCTACAATACTATATCCGTCACTTAATGGTCTTGCGATTTTCTAGCTGTGAGGACGACGAAGAATGTAACCGACGACAATGCTGAGCTACTGGTATTGCTGGTGCTGGTTGAGAACCCCGAGTCGTCTCCAGAGTCACGAATAATTGTGGGACAGGCAATAGTTAGAACTGCAACTTCCTCCACCTGTCCACTCCTATCGTGCTCTCAATGCTCCCGGGTAAATAAATTTGCTGCGCGTACCATGGGGCCATAATAGCTGCATACCGCATCCGCCGGAGTGCCCAAAAAACACCTCCACCCTCTTTCATCACTCAAGCGGCTCTGCCTTACTCGCTGCTCGCAGCGCGACAGAGGCTCTCCATACGCAAAGATAAACAGACGCATAGCTACTGTCATTACGTCGCTGCTATCGATACATCAAAATGAAGTTTCCTTGGCTGTTAACCAGTAATTTACAATACTTACATTATAGTTTCAATCCATTATATTCAGTCAGAAATAAGTATACTATTATGGCCATTACATATTAGATATAGCTTCTGTAATAAAGCTTACATATTCTGAATCAGAAGTACAGTAAAAGTTATCAACGGATATTAAACGGTGAAAAATTATGGATGATGCAGAAGGTACTTTATCTGTATTTTCGGTGTTTATAACATGCTTACGGGGGAAAATAGAACGCCTAATCTGTCTGCCATCGTTCCTCACTAGGGAATGATACAAGAACACTCTGTCCCTTACGTGCACTATTAATTTGCCTCCAGCACAGCGACAATTATTTTACCTACAGCGATGCAATGCATCGGATAAGCGTCCCAATTTGTGTGAGAATGGTTGGAAGAGAACTCTGCAGAAACGAAGGGCCTTGTGTAGTATCCCATCAGCGTACACTCTGGACAAATCTCGAACTAATTTCCGTGAGCTGTGGCCAGTAGCGGAGCTGTGGAGGATCAGAGTGGCTCTTCAGCTCTCTTGGTGTCTCATGCAAGCCCGACACGGCGTCTCTTCCTTCAGAGCAAAATGAGATGCAGTACCTTGACAGGCAAGTGTGTCTAACCCAATTTCTCTGAAGGGTGGACAAATTTCCCTTTAACCTCGTAACACAGTCATTGAGATATGCTCCTGTAGTTACTTCGTTAACTATTACTTGAGAGCGAGTCAAATATTACCGTGAGTCAAAGATGGCCGAGAGTCAAACTGAAGGACAAAGGGATTCTTCGTATTTATGTTTCCTTTCAGCTACATACGGAATAAACAAATGGAAGAAAAGGAATACGAGTAAAGTATTTTGTTTAAAATAATCGTTACGTAAATGATAAGCTGGAGGTTCTTGAATGGCTTTAGAATCCACCGACAAGAACAGTGAACATCTTCTTCTTATCTCTCCTCCATGGGATATGTGACAGTTGAAGTTCTAAGTAAGAGGAGCATGCACAAGCATTTAGAAATGAATTACAACGGCTTCATGGAACTTTCTATGTAAGTCGAAAAGGAAAGAAGGAAGAGTTTATAATTCCACCATTACCTGTGACTCAAAGATAATCGTTGCGTCAGATTTCACCTGTTGCGGGAACAATTCTGGCATGCACCAGGATTACTTTCACGAAATCACAGAAAAGATAAATCTTAATTGCCGTGTATGCATTTTAGCCTCCTCGTTTTAGAAGTAGTGTCTTAAGCCACAGCATCTCATCGGTAGGTATCTGATATGGTGTCCATTGTTTGTTTCCTCTACTGTAGATGATTTTTCAGTCCCGTTCTTGTTATAACATAGCAAACATATCATCAGCTTTATGATGATTTAATTTTTGGTCACTGGGAAATTTTAACTTTTAGCAGATCTTCGGAAATTTCCTCCCGTTTACGAATATTATTTTGGACATTAAGTTACTGTAAGACAGTATTCACTACACCGAGAGGAAACGTTCCCTGACTTATAAGTAGATTCTTCTAGAAGACAAAGGTACCTGCTGCTTTCTAGAAACAACACCAGCTTCACTTTAGATATGATAGTTCTGTCCTTCTGGCATGTACGCTTCCCGCTGAGAAGTTACTGTTATTAGCGCTTCGTGAGGTCTTGCAATCGACAATCGTGCTTTGAATTCTGACAATCCCGTTTTCACACAGTTGTAAAAAATTTGTTGTTTGCAGGGTTAACCGGTTTACTGTTAACAGACATTGCTGTCTGTTTCTCGTATACGTTGAATAATAAAGACCAGTTACCGTTTAAGGACAAGATAGCTACTCACAGGAATCTTGTAGCACTGAGTAGACTAATAAATAGGCCGAACGAGTTAAACGAGACAGTAATTAATTTCTGACTCTGTTTCCACATCATTGTTATCAGTTTCCAGGGAGCACTTTAACGAGAACATGGCACACTACTTAAACATGCAGGAGGAAGTACGAATGTCCTTGTGGAGCACCAGTTTTAGATTTGTCCCTATCGAACATAGGAAAATGTAGTTGTTAAGAAATATTAATTTAGCTAAGCAGTTTTGGGAACCCATTGTCCCTGTAATGAATAACTCCAGAAGTCACTCACGGTGTTCGATGTTCAGTTAAGAAAAAGTCTGCTGTATAAGTTAATCGGAAATCACATTACAATATAGATGTCATTTACAGAATACGTGCGGTTATTGTAATGTGATATGCAAAGAGGGTGATCGTAGTGCCTTAGGCACCTTGCCACGGTTCGCGCGGTTACCCCCGTGGGAGGTTTGAGTCCTCACTCGGTTATGGGTGCGTGTGTGCTCCTTAGCGTAAGTTAGTTTAAGTTGGATTAAGTAGTGTGTAAACCTAGGGACCGATGACCTCAGCAGTTTGGTCCCATAGGAACTTACCACCAATTTCCAAATTTTTCTGATAAACCAACTAGCGAAGGTACATTTTATTCTTAATAAACTGAAGAAAATTGTATAGAAATTACTAAAATGTTCTCTAGTTGTGTACAATTGTGTGAAGTGCAGTCAAATGGTTCAAATTGCTCTGAGCACTATGGGACTTAACTTCTGAGGTCATCAGTCACCTACAACTTAGAACTACTTAAACCTAACTAGGACACCACACACACCCATGCCTGAGGCAGGATTCGAACCTGCGACCGTAGCGGTTGCACGGTTCCAGACTGTAGCGCCTAGAACCTCTCGGTCACGACGGCCGGCGAAGTGAAGTCAAACGTGAAAGTAAACCAGCTACATGAGGGTATGCTATGGCACTATTTAAGGAGCAAATCGAGAATTATGTATTGGAACACACGCCCCCATTCGTAGAGAGTATTACAGCCATTGATGATAGAGAAAATATTAACGTCAGAAACTGTCCTGGTTCACTTTAGGATGTGTAGTTACGAAATATCATTGTTTTGAATGTAATCTGTTAACAAGACAAATGTAAAAGCAGTGACATATTTCGAATAAAAACGAAGTGTCTATGTGCACTTGACAAGACTTGTGAAGATGTGGAGGCTTACACAGATGTAAGAAAAAGGAAAAGAACTCCATCATCGACAGGTCGACCATTCAAGGGCAACAATGCGAAAAGACGGAGAGGAAATAACAAAACGTGAATGCAGCGCACTGAAGTTTTATCTACAAAAGAAAACTTCACTCCAACTGGTATTGTATACCGAAAACGTAAATGTTCTTGCTTTAATTTGGGGTGTCGATGCTTTGGTTGTATTCAAAGGCTCCATGTGGCTCGAATACGAAAGAATAACAGACGAACGACCTGAGAAGACAGAATCCTCTCTTTTAAAAAAATTACATGTTAATCCTACAAAAGATCTGTAGTAAGAGGGAGCATTTCAATGTAGACTCTAAGATTAAAAAAAAGGACGCACCACGAAAGATCTGTCAGAATGAGACGGAAATCAGTACATGTGATGTGCATGTACACACAAACAAATGACTACAATTTCAGAAAAAGAGAAAGTGCTTCACAAATTGAGCACGTCAATAACGCGTTGGTCCGGCTCTGACCCTTAAGCAAACAGTTATTCGGCTTAGCACTGATTGGTAGAGGTGTTGTATATGCTCCTAAAAAAATACCGTGCCGAATTTTGTCCCACTGGCGCTTTGCTGTGTTGGTACTTCGAACGGCTGAAAGCAAAGGGAAACTACAGCCGTATTATTTCCCGAGAGCATGCAGCTTTACTGTGTGATTAAATGATGATGGCGTCCTCTTGAGTAAAATATTCCGGAGGTATAATAGTCCCCCATTCGGATCGCCGGGGACTACTGAGCAGGACGTCGTTATCAGGAAGAAGAAAACTGGCATTCTACAACGGATCGGAGCGTGGAATGTCAGTTCCATCAATAGGGAGGGAGTTAAGAAAATTTAAACAGGGAAAAGGATAGATTAAAGATAGATATATTGGGAATTAGAGAAGTTCGGTGGCAGGAGGAACAGAACTTCTCGTCAGGTGACTGAAGCGTTATAAGTAAAAAATCACATAGGAATAACGCAGGAGTTGGTTTCATAACGAATAAAAATATAGGAAGGTAGATAAGGTACTATTGCGAGGTGCCGGGGCTAGCAGTGTATTTAACACTAAATTCTTTTAGAATCTTCATAAGTAAATGATGCTGTAAGCCCCCCCCCTCCCTCCCCCCTATTCTAACTCCGACTTTTGCTGTTGCACGTGGATTAAGAAGAAACGCGAACTGACTGTAATCGACCCTGCAAGTGGAGTAGAAAAGAGTTTGGCACCTGCAATAATCTAATTTGATAGACATTAATTAAATAAAGGAAAGTTTCAGTAACATAGTGAGAAATGAAAGGGTTGCTCTACCGATTAACAGAATGAAAGTTCTGTCCAAAATAATTTGATTTATTATGACTAAACTCAAAATCATGAACAAAACACATGAAACATTTACAATACATCAAATTGGATACTCAAATAAATGCTGTGAAGGTGAAGTTGTCCATCAATTAGATTGTGATATTTATGACGAAGTGGTATGTGGAGCCAATCCCTTGCCACTCAAATCTTAAGAGAAACACCCAGCCAACCCAACATTAATTGCTGCTACAGTAGTTAGAGCTCAGACAATGAACTTCCAAGACAGAACCACGTAAGAAAAGATGGGAACAGGCGCGCTCTGCTGAGCTCTGATTATCACAGTGCAAATTGCCTAATCTGCCGAAGCTGCGGACGTACATTACCAAGCTGTCTTCTTAACTGCAAGGACACAATCTGGCGTACTGGAAGCGATGGCTGATTGCTCCGACGTCCCGTCGTGGTGATGATAATGTCGCGAGTGTAGCCCGAAACAAATTATCCTGGTCTGGTTGTTCCAGACTAAAGACTTCCTATCAATACAAATGCGCCTCTGAGGGAGACACAATCACTGACGGTACAGTGATTGATTTCAACGAGCGAAGTCACACAGTAACTCCGATACAGTTAACTTTAGCCAAAACTGCTCAAGACAGACAACATAGGCCGCTTGTACGCAAAACGCTCAATTGCCAACTGTACTCGGAAAGTTACGCTGAAATCAAAACTTCAGCAACTTCACAAACAGTTACAATTAAATAAAAGTATATTAGACAGCCAACGGAAGGCAGGCTGTCCAGAGCAGCGAGAGCTCAGTCTTGTAACCTACTCTGACCGAAAGGCGAGAGCCGACCCTCTCAAGAGCACCCATGCAAACCGAACACAGAACATTCCCGTCCCCACGACAGTGGCCGTGGTTAAACATTCCAATCAGCAACTCGAAAACCGGCGGAAAATTCCACTCTATTGCCAAAGCACTACCATTCCACCAATGGAGGTTCTTGGTGCCAATTTCTGCGCCGATTTTGCTACGTCACAGAGCTATGCCCTGAGCAAGCCAATCACAGTAACGATTTTGCTGAAAACGCGGGAGTTTGCCCGCCAAGACTGCCTGGGAATACAAGTCATTCCCACGCCTCGCTGGTAGCCCGCCAAAAAGTGTTTTCGCTAAGTTTCTGCGAAGTAACGGAATCTCTAGCCCAGCCGCTACTTCAGGCCCCTGCAGGCGTGTCTCCGACACTCTTATGACAATGTCGGCGTCTGGAATGCAGTCCGTGTGTGAAGGAATAGTGACTTTTCACCACATGCAATTAGAGAGGAAGATCGAATTACTCAGACGAAGATAGAAATATGAGAGGGGGCTCATGCCACCTCTCACTATAAACAGCATAGTGAACGCATTATTGTAGCCAAGACAGACACCAAGCCCACACCTACCACAGTAGTACAAGTTTATATGCCAAATAGCTCTGCGGATGGCCAAGAGACTGAATAAATGTTTGATGCAAATAAAAGAAATTATACAGATAGTTAAGGGAGACAAACATTTTATAGTCATGGGGGACTGGAATGCGATAGAAGGAAAAGTAGTTGATGAATATGGACTGGGGGTAAGGAATGACAGGGGAAGCCGCCTGTAGAATTTTGCACAGAGCATAACTTAATCACTTGGTTTAAGAATCAAAAAGAGGGTTGTATACGTGGGAGAGGTCTTGAGACACTGGAAATTTTCATATAGATTACATAATGGTAAGACCGAGATATAAGAACCAGGTTTTACATTGTAAGGCATTTCCAAGGCAAATGTGGACTCTGACCACGGTTTATTGCTTATGAACTATAGATTAAAACTGAATAATCCGCAAAAAGGTAGGAATTTAACAATATGGGACCTAGATAAGCTGAAAGAACCAGGTTGTAGAGAGCTTCAGAGAGAGCATTAGGAAACAAGAATGGAGGAAAGAAATGCAGTAGAAGAAGAATGGGTAGCTTTGAGAGATGAAATAGTGAAGGCAGCAGAGGGTCAAGTAGGTAAAAAGGCGTGGGCTAGAATAAATCCTTGGCTAGCAGAAGAGACATCGAATTTAATTGATGAAAGGAGAAAATATAAAAATTCAGTGAACGAAGCAGGTGAAAAGGAATGTAAACATCTCAAAAATGAGGCCGACAGGAAGTGCAAAACGGCTACGCAGGCATGGATAGAGGGCAAATGCAAGGACTTAGAGGTATATATCACTATGAGTAAGCTTGATACTGCCTACAGGAAAACTAAATAGACCTTCAGAGAAAACAAAACCACCTGTATGGATATCAAGAGCTCAAAAGGAAAATCAGTCCTAAGGAAAGAAGGAAAAGCAGAAAGGTGGAAGGAGTATATAGAGGGTCTATAAAAGGGCGATGTACTTGAGGGCAATAATATGGAAACTGAAGGGAACGTAGATGAAGATGAGATGAGAGATATGACACTGCGTGAAGAATTTGACAGAGCACTGAAAGACCTAAGTCGGAACAAGGCCTCGGGAGTAGACAACATTCCATGAGAACTACGGAGAGCCTCGATAAAGCCAGCCATGACAAAACTCTACCATCTGGTGAGCAAGATGTATGAGACAGGCAAAATACCCTCAGACTTCAAGAGTAATATAATATTTTCATTCCCAAAGAAAGCAGGTGTTGACAGGTGTGAAAAATACCGAACTATCAGTTTAATAAGTCACGACTACAAAACACTACTACTAATTCTGTACAGACGAATGGCAAAACTAGTAGAAGCCAACCTCGGGGAAGATCAATTAAGATTCTGTAGAAATATTAGAATGCGAGAGTCAATACTGACCCTACGAATTCTCGTAGAAGATAGATTAAGGAAAGGCAAACCTACGTTTCTAGCACTTGTAGACTTATTGAAAGCTTTTGAAAACGTGGACGCGAATCTCTGTTTCAAATTCTGATGGTGGCAGGGGTCAAATACAGCGAACGAAAGGCTATTTACAATTTGTATAGAAATCAGACTTCAGTTATGAGAGTCGAGAGGTATGTAAGGGAAACAGTGGTTGAGAAGGGAGTAAGATAGGGTTGTAGCCTATCCCCGATATTATTCAGTCTGTAAACTGAGCAAGCAGTAAAGGAAACAAAAGAAAAATTTGGGGTAGGAATTAAAAACCATGAAGAAGAAATTTAAACTTTGAGGTTTGCCGACGGCACTGTAATTCTGTCAGAGACAGCGAAGGACTTAGAAGAGCAGTAGAGCAGTTGAACTGAATGGATAGTGTCTTGAAAGGAGGATATAAGATGAACATCAACAAGAGTAAAACAAGGATAATGGAATGTAGTCGAATTAAATTCCCTCAGCATCAGGTGATGTTGAGGGAATTTCGGTAGGAAACGAGACACTTAAAGTAGTAGATGAGTTTTGCTTTTTGGACAGCAAAATAACTGGTGACAGTCGAAGTAGAGAGGATATAAAATGTAGACTGGTAAGGAAAGCGTTTCTGAAGAAGAGAAATTTGGTAACATCGAGTTTAGATTTAAATGTCAGGAAGCCGTTTCTGAAAGTATTTGTATGAAGTGTAGCCATGTATGGAACTGAAACATTGGACGATAAATAGTTTAGACAGGAAGGGAATAGAAGATTTCGAAATGTGGTGCTACAGAAGAATGCTGAAGATTAGACGGGTAGATCACGGGCCTAATGAGGAGGTACTGAATAAGACTGGGGGGAAGAGGAATTTGCGGCACAACTGGACTAGAAGAAGGGATCGGTTGGTAGTACACGTTCTGACGCATCAAAGGATCACCAATTTAGTACTGGAGGGAAGCATGGAAGTTAATAATCGTAGAGGGAGACCAAGAGATGAGCACAGTAAGATTCAGAAGGATATAGGTACTCAGAGATGAAGCTTGCACAGGATAGAGTAGCGTGGATAGCTGCATCCAAGCAGTCTCTGGACTGAAGAGCACAACTACGACATTAATCTGTGATCTTGCAATGTCAACTACTTAAATATGTTACCTAGACAAATGTATTTTTGAACTTCCATTACTCTACATTAATTATTTTTTGGTGTTGCGATTTTTTCCGTCAGTCTGTTGTACCTATTAAATATCTTCTTCTTTACGTTAATTTCAGTTTTGTACCCGAATAACTCTTTTCTCATTGTTAGGATCATTACTACCAGATAAATCAACTCTGGAGGACTGGAGAGCATAAGGTTTCATCTTTCATTTAGGAGGGAGATTCAACAGTCGATATTTCAAATCCCTTTCATAAACCGAATCAGAAAATGTATTCAGCATGCACTTGCACTGGCAATTAAAAACGAATTTGCACTTTTAGAAACACTCACCCATTCTTGTTTTGTCTCAGTGTTGATAGGTAATTTACGAAATTTTGTACCTAAGTTTTTTCTTTGTCTGCAATGGCACTACAAATCTCTGTTGCACATAAGCAATTATTTTTCACAGAAAACAATATTCATTATTCTGAATATGCTCTCAGAAGTCCTCAGTGCACTGATGCAGTGACTCACTGTAGCATAACTCTGCATTTAATTATCAGTCGCCGATAACAATTCACAATCAAAAAGCAGGCTCGTCTATTCACTCAAAAATGCAATGGCATCACAATAGTTTATGACAGTGGAGGGCTACCGAGCAGCGGCAGAGTTCGCTGTGACGTCGTAGTTGCAGTTTGCTATTGCACACACACCCTTTGGTAACCGTGAGTCAGCCACTTCTAACGAATGAAGAAATCGGAGGCTCTAAGGGCATTTTCCCTGGTCGAGAATGCTTCATTTTAACCTCCTTTCAGTAGCACGGTAGTGACGAGTGCTACGATTGTGCTATATACAAAATACTTGACCTATCCTGTTCTCTTCACAGTAATTATGCCGCAACGAATTGAATTTACATAGGAGAAGTAATTTCCTCATACATTTTTAAGTACGTATCAAAGTAGTAGCTACTTTAAATTCTACTTCGCAAAAGAATGTGTTGCAAAAACATAGTACGATACTCTAGGTGTTTCATACAAAATCACCTGATGGCACAGATTTGACAGCAATAATGACATAGGATCGTGATACAGAATGCCAGAAGTGGATTACTATCACAGCCATATAAAATAGACGTTGGAGCTCTACATGTATAGCATTTGTTGTTTGATAAATTGAGCAAATGAAGTAGCGATAAGTTTAGGGTAGGAGTAATAAGTATGTAAAACTGAATACCTTTTATAATTCCCATCTGGTTTTGTGAAACTTTTTTCGAATGATTTCTGATTCGGAATGACAGAAGGGAATTTAAATTCAGGTACATTACGAGTCGAGTACTGAGCACATCTGAAACGAGGGTTTTGCTTCAAAAGAGTTTGTGATAGGATGAACAATGCGACTAAAGCAGTGAAGACAGTAGGAGCAGTAATTTCCGTCAGAACGCGTATGAACTTCTCATTCGACAAAAGTTCGTAGGGTTTCATGGCCGATTTCATTTTGGAAAAAATAATTTTGGGTCACTGTAACTACTAAAACAGCTAAATTGCCAACATTTCGACTGACTTGCTGTAGTCCTCTGCAGGGCGGTTCGCTGCTGAACACTGGTGACTGTCTTCCTTTATATATTGTCGGTGGACACACCTCCGTAACAGTCTTCTGAAATTGTCCAATGGCATTTCAATATCTGACGTGTGTAGCCACCACGTAGCCGAAAACGACAGTATATAAAGGAAGACATTCACCAGTATACAGCAGTGAACCGGTCTGAAGAAGGCCGCAGCAAGTCGGTCGGAACGTTGGCAATTTATCTGTTTTAGTAGTTACAATGACGCGGCCAAATATCCGTAATTCTCATCCGGTTTTTCGGAACATTGTCCTAAGGCTGGCAGCAGTGTAAGTGGCGTCAATCACTTCCCCAAGAAGCAGGACACATTGCATTACGTGGCTGTAGCGGGTTTCTTCAAGTCGAGAGTAGACGGTTCATTCACACCTCTATTCTCTCCTAAATCTTGTCTGCCTGAAGTCTCACTGACGTAAGAATACATCCTAACGACGACAAGCCCGTACTTTGCTTGTCACGCGCTGCACTTTCCAGAGATTTATGTGAGAAATTACTTAGCCGGCTCTTACGCCACCTGCCACTCCGTCGGCCGGCCGACGCATCCGGACACAATGGGCCGCGCACGTATTTCAGGCGCTATTCTATTAGCGGCGATTGTAAATGAACCGCGGGCCGTAATGCGGCCGCTCTAGTGTCTCCGGCATAAATCGCCGTCGCCACGAGAGGGGGCGTGGCGTGCTGGCGCGCCGCCATTCGTCAGGATAACCCGGCCCGACGCGTACGCCTCCTCTGCCAGAGATTCGCCACAGCCAGAGCAGCGCCGCTCCCCTATTGTACGGCGTCGAGTTATGGCTGCACTCCGCTGGTGACGTCAACGAAAGACGACAGCTCGGCTGGCTTGCTTTGGATTAGCGGCCACACACTGTCGCAGTAAATCCTGCACTTGTTTTATTCACCAGGCATCAGCGGGCCTGTGGGCTGTCGTCTACAGCTCAGGTGGTTTTGTTGTCATTTATTGTGCAGCGCACCGCGGAAATTGTTTTTGCGTTAAATTTGTGGAAAGGAACTGGTGGGGTATGCAAGGTGCATGTGACTCATTGTGCAAAGGACCCAAATTTGTCAAGGTGTCCTAAAGCCCAACTCTTCCAAAATCCAAGAGATACTGTTTGGTCATACTAGGCAAATTAGCCCGAAATATCGGGGATCCGTACAACCTCATCCCTGTATAGGACGGATATCGACGTCTCTCACCCAGTAAACAGTCTACAAGTAATATGAAAGTCTACATTTGGCTGCGCACTTAACTACAGTATGCAAGAAGGCATCAACATTTCTCCATGTCCTACGAGAATATAAAAGTCGCTTCCCTCTTGACCTCAAAAAAAAACTTGTAGAAACTCTTATTCTTCCAACTGTCGATTAAAGCTCAGGAAAGCCCACACCGTCCGGAGATGGTTATGATGCCTTGGTTACATCTAAGATGTTCATCTATTTGATTATATTTCTCCATCACATGCACACCTACCCTGGCTGCATGTTGACCAGTGCAGAGATTTCCGTAGCCTCAGTTTTCCCTACTCTTTTCTCAACGAACACTGTCTCTCATAGCTGTCTCCGACCTTAACGCTCTTGTCTGGAGAACATGGCAAAACACCTACTTCCATCAGAGGAAATTCCTTTCCTTTCTGTCCCACTCCATTGTTCAACCATTTTCTCGAAGTTCTTCTCACAGCAGGAACTGGACTCTGGAATAACCTCGCTTTCTGTATTAGAGAACTGAATAACATCTCCAGTTTCAGAAGACAGTTAATGACATACCTATTAAAGCAGTTATAATGATTACCATTTTCCCTTTACTCGCTCGTTATCCTGTACATCTCTCTTTCCAGCCTGATTTTCCTCATTTCCCAGTATTGTTAGCCGATGAAATCTCCTTAAATTGCCCTTCACCAGGACTCGCTATATCAGAAAACATCTATTTTGTGCACCTATAAATTTGTCATATATCCGCCACTGTCACTATTGTTATTATCGTCATTATTACTATCAGTATTATTATTACTGTTATCACTATGAGTGGCAGCAGCAGGCGTACTTATAGAAGTACTGTCAGTAATAACATTCTTTGATCATAGTCAGTATACGTTACTTACACTGTCACAACAGACACTCAAATCACTTTAATGCTATTTATCATTTTAAAATAGTTATTTCTTAGGTAAACTCGCCATGTAAAAAGAAGGTACTGTATGGGTTAATCCTAGTTCGACGTAGGAGGGAGCCTTATGGCTCTAATGAGATCCGTAAGACGTAAAATAATAAAAATAGCTGCATGCTCATGGGTATATGGACACAAAACTTAACTATGCTATAATTTAATTGAATGGATTAATTTCTCTATATATATGTGTATCGTATATCCTGCTGCTGCCACTTCGGCAGACACCCAGCCAATTTTGCCATCAGATGAGTCTGATCTCCTCTTCTTCCTAATATGATAACGTTTTTTCGCAATCCGTTTCCCAGATAAAGCAAAACGTTTTCAGATATCAAATGCAAGCCCAGCGCACTTTCTTCATTTGACTTACTGCAAACGTGCACTGACACATTTCCTCAAATGTATAACTTTGATACAGAACAAGTTTTCATAGCGGGAACACATATATAAATAAATAAATAAGTACTAAAACGATGACATGTGTGTTAACACCTCATGTCCTAATGCAAAATAGTAAATCTGCTTATCTGTTTTGAAACTGAGAAATTTCTACGTTCCTGGAGTACATGAATGAACTATTCATTAACATTACCTGTTTTATTTTCATTCTCTGTTTTCGAATAATGATAACTGGTAGAATCAAGAACGTTTCAGCCAAACATCACGGCAGCTGGTATTGGGGCACAGGGAATGCCAATTGTCATATTTGGGAAGACATATCCATTACCAGCATTTGCGTAACTGCTATTGGAAATGTCCCAAAATCCTTGGTCATGTGGGAGGTACAGAAATTATATTCAATTTCATTCTGAGGGCCGGCCGGAGTGGCCGTGCGGTTCTGGGCGCTACAGTCTGGAGCCGAGCGACCGCTACGGTCGCAGGTTCGAATCCTGCCTCTGGCATGGATGTGTGTGATGTCGTTAGGTTAGGTTTAATTAGTTCTAAGTTCTAGGCGACTGATGACCTCAGAAGTTAAGTCGCATAGTGCTCAGAGCCATTTAATTCTGAGGAAACATGTTCCAGACAAAAAATATGAAAGCCTAGTGAAAGAGTACTTATTTGTGAGTACACAGTGTGAAGTCGATGCCTTGATTGAGATCTTCAGTGGATCTACGTTGCTTTAATAAGCAGTACTTTTGTAACCAATGAACTGGCACTAACGAGACAGAAACCTTATGACCGTGTGGTTAATAGTATGTTGGTGTGGATCTGCGTGCCATCGATTCGACAGGTGCTCGGTACATTTGTGGAGGTAGCTGGCGTAAGACTCCTAGCACGGTCTGCTCGATTCCCGTAAATCACGGGCCGGTGCTTTGTGGACGCGAAGTTGGCACCCGATAGCGTTACGGGTTAGTTCTGGCGAATTTGATGGCCGAGTGTTCATTAGCACGCTCTTGAAAGCACTGTAGCTCAATTCTGGCCTTGTGGCAAGTACTGTTATCCTCCTGGAAGATGCCACCTCTGTCAGGCAAAACATCAAGCAAGAAAGTACACAGGTGGTCCACAGTTGCGTTCACGTAGTTGACAGCCCTCATGATGCCTTCAGCTACTACCACAGTTCCCATGGAAACCCCATAGCAAAAAACTGCCACAACCAGCCTGCGTCTGTTGCGAACAGCCTTAGCATAATGTTGGTGTTGCTACACTCTCCCTTCTAGAAACGTAAGTCAGCCGGCTGAGAGACACATTTTTGATCGTACATGGTTCAATCTCGACGACCTCCTGCTCACTGCAGTAGTAACAGAAGATTTCGTTGTGTCAATATGGGATCAGTAAGGGTCGCCTGCTGCGGAGCCTCGTCTCCAACTATGTACGCTGAACGGTATTCTACGAAAAACATGCACCTACACAAGCATTGTACTCTAAGGTCTATCCTCTTTGGCAGAGGGAGAAGCCTCCAAACTCCATACATGCTAATGCGGACAGCTGAGCAGTTTCTCCATTTCCTACATAGTTTCCAGGCTATGTTCTATAACGTTTTGCCACTTGCCTACTCTTGCTCATTTCACTGGAACTCCCAGGGGGGCGCAGTAAGCGATGCGCAGAAAGCAACGTGTTTTCTCAGTTGTGCGCATGACGTCACGGTGGAAGCAGCTGTGCCAAACAGTACACAGTTCGAATTGTGTGTGATTGTTGTTGTTGTGTTGTGTTGTGTTTGAAGGAGCATTTTTGATTGAGTTCTTTCTTCTGAGGTACTCAGTCAACAGGGGAAACATTCGGAATTCGGGAGTGTTATGGTTTTTGCTGTAATTGATATTTGATTCGGAACTGAAATAGTTAGTGATAGTGGACAGCGGGATCAACATTGTGTTCGTCAGCTCTATAGTTTAGTGTTCGTCCTGTAAAATTCTTATTGGAGAAACTAGAAGTGAATGGAAAAATTAATTTTTACAATGCCAGGCTGTGCTGTTACGGGCTGTTTTTCCTACAACCGGAGCACAAAGGGAACTGACGTAATGTATCACAGTTTCCCGCGTAATGAAACATTACAAAAACTATGGTTTTCGAAATGTTGTAGGAAAGACAGTGTAAATTTTGCGCATGCACGAATATGCTCTCGACATTTCGCGGAAACAGATTACTTAAGGGATTTACAGTCTGAATTGCTTAATTTGCCCCAAAAAAGAATGCTTAAGCCAGATGCAGTTCCTTCGTGCAATTTGCCGTGCAGTAGTGCGACTGCCAATGTGTCACCCGCAACAGAAGACAGATAGAAATGGTATAAGAAACGAGAACTACATAAGAGATCTCTGGAAAAGCTGTCACCCAGTAAGAAACATCATAATAAGAGCACATGTACAGATGACAGTTTTTTTTCAGACACATATAAAGTTACTTTGATGAATACTATAGCGGCATTAGAAAGAAGGAATGCTGTTCTTACAAACAAGTTTGTGCAACTTCGAGCTCTTAAGTAAATTCATTTCAATGCGATTAAATGAATAGTTTCTGATTTATTTGAGCCGAGGTTTCGAATTCCAAGTATATGTCAGTGTCGTTGTGATATGATATTTTACCGATGTGTAAGGCATAATCTGCGAAAGAATATAACTCATCAGTTGTAACTGTAATATTTTAGCAGCAGAAAAGCAGTTTAGACATCTCAATTCTGGTATAAACAAAATCTTCCGCCGAAAACTTGACGTAAACGCGCATGCCGTGTCGTCTGCTTGTGAGCGCTTGCTTCCACGCTGACGTCACTAGGCCAGCCAATGGCAGAGCAGAGCGCTTACTGCCCAACCTTATTATTTAGTAACCTTGGGAACTCCCCTCTACCAGTGCACATCATCCGTTTCCGCTTACACGGTTTCATAACAGCGTCGCGTACCCACAGGGCCATCAGAGAAAATTCAGCTTTGTGATAAACTGTTAGCGAGTTAATTACCAATAAATTTCCACTGCTTTGGATTATCGGCGTATTATATAAGGTTTAATTTTTAGTATCGCGTGCGAGAGAGTTATTACCAGTCACTGTTCTCATCAAATTAAAGGAAGCAACCTCTCTAATTAAATATTGATTCAAACGTTTAATCGAACTGAGAGATTTACCAGGAGTATTAACGAGTACAGGCTATCTTATTTGCGTTATCCTGTTTTTTTTTATTGGTATTCCTTGAATGACAACAAAGATGTGAATTCCATTCTGCTGCGATATTAAATGAAATGATCACATAAGGCTAGTGTCAGTTAAAACAGATGACAGGTTGAGAGTCATTTGAAGAACTGTGACGAACTACAGTTCTCCAAAGAAGGAAGAAGTTTACTAAACTTTTGTGGGATGTTTCTTCCGTATTGCTTGTCCGCGTGTGACGCTTAAACGGAAGGTTAGCACAGGAGATAGGTTTGGTTAATAAGCGTAAAACAAGAAATGTGAAAATAATCTGTCCGGTTTTCATCATACCACTAAGCGCCCGTCACGTTGTCATCATCTTGGCCGAGTTCTTATACGCCTCTGTTCACAATTTTCGTCCCTTCGGTCAGCTGAAAACTGGTAGTTCTTTCGGTCACTGAAGTTCCAGTTACATCCACTCCACTTTCTCTCACTGCGTTCAGCGGAGGGATAGTATAAGAAACAAACTACTGTGTCTAGCGTCCAAACGAGGTGAAGGTAAACACTATGCCATACGTCAAAGTTCCTGTATGGCAAGGACGTTCTTTTGTTTTTGGAGAATCGCAATATCTTGTACTACTCCCTTGCATACGGTTATTACAAAACTTTTTAACTCGCTGAGAAGGGATAGTATCTGGAACACATCGTATCAAGAGAAAACGATCCGAAAATACTACCACCCGTTCATTTAGAAAATACTGTCCGCCACTGGGGCGAGCCAGTTGTGTGGTATGAAGGAAGGGCGGGATGCGGGCATAACGGCCAATTGAATTTGCGGATCCATGCAGACTGCAATGCACTGTACGGTAACTGTTACTCGAAACCTCCTCAGTTCGGAAGGCATTTGAAGGACCGTCGTTTCACAGTAAAATTTTATATGGCTTTGATACCTTCACGTGATTATTTCAGGTTTACGTAAGAAGTTACGTTTTTCTAACGTAATTGTGTTGAAACTGTTATTATTTAGTGGCAACGTCCTACGTTGACTACTACTTCATCAGAGACCCCCAACTAAGAACAACTTTTTTGGAAATTCTTCTAGGTGGACACAATTGCCAATATGACCGGTGCTGTAATCAGTAGACCCGCACTGAATTAAAATGTTTTTTCATTCTGTTTACTGTTCTTTATGTGAACAATCATTGAATGTAACTGTAATAAATGATGAATCATAATAAATAATACCAGTTTAATGATTAACAATAAATTTAATGCGAGGGGCGTTCAATAAGTAATGCAACACATTTTTTTCTCAGGAGATTTAGATTAAAAAATTTGGTCTTTGTTGTCGGACATCGCGTAATACTCCCGCTTCAGCCCCTACAATTCCAGAAAGTTCCGTTAGGTGGCGGAATAATATGTATACTTCAGAATGACGTCTGCAACTGAGCTTCGTTCCAAGCAGAGAGCTGTCACTGAGTTGCTTTTGGCTGTCAACCAGAGCATCGCGCTTGCAGAATGTCTATGGAGGCCTGGAAGTGAACAAAAGCATGGTGGGTCGTTGGGTGAAGCGACTGTCATAATGGCAATAAACTCTCGCAAACATGTCCTATCTCCAGCGTGCCGGCTGACCCAGGACGTGCCGTCTGCAGTATTGGAACGTGTGGACACTCTCATTCGAGGTGCTGCATGGATCACAAACAGCTCATTCCTCAACTGTAGGTCTCCGTTGCTAATGCTGACACACTCGTCCAACAATTGGGACACTCAAAGGTATGTGCCCAGAGGGTTCCTCGCCGCCTTACAGAAGACCATAAAGAGCAACGAAAGACTATCTGTGCGGAGCTGCTGCGCCTTACGAGACTGATCGTGACAACTTTTTGTCGAATTTCGTCACTGGTGATGAAGCATGGGTTCATCACTTCGAACCGGAAACAAAACGGCAATCCATGGAGTGGCGCCACACCATCTCTGGTCCGAAGAAGAAGTTCAAAGCAGCACTCTCACCTTGTTAATTCATGGGGACTGTCTTCTGGGACTCTGAAGGGGTCATTCTGTTTTATAACGTCCCTCGCGGTGTAACGACCAACTCTGAAGTGTATTGTTCTACCCTCAGGAAACTGCCGAAACGACTCCAACATGTTTGTCGCCACAAAACTGCAAACGAACTTCTCCGTTTCTATGACAAAACATGGCCTGAAAAAAGTCTGCGCACACGAGAAAAGATCACAAAACTTCATGCCACTGTTCTCCCTCATCCACTCTACAGCCCGGATCTTGCATCTTCCGACTTCCAAGCATTTAGCCCAATGAAGAACGCACTCCACAGGAAGTAGTTCGTGGATGATGGGAAGGTTATTGATGAAGCAAGACGGTGACTCCAACGTCGACCAGTAGAGTGGTACCATGCGGCCATACAGGCCCTCACATTTAGGTGGCGTAAGGCCGTCGTATTGAACATACGAGAAATGGAGTTTTGTAGCTAATAGAGTGATGGGGAATAACATGGTGTACTGGGGTATTGAATAACACCAACCTGATTTCAGAAAAAATGTGGTGCACTGCGTGTTGAACACTCCTCGTAATTATCCAACACCAATAAATAATTACAGTTATTAAATAGGAAAAATAATTTACAGGCAATAGAGGACAGGCATTGTATGAGTTTCACAATTACTGCATACACGTGTCGAATCCCAAGTAATACGTCGAAGGGGAGACACTTGAGAAAAATCTATGTCATCTGATAACGATAAGGTATTGGAAAGGTTTCGGTCCGTTTTTACCCTACAACAAGCAAACGAAATGTTGCTGGATTTTTCCGACCTGACAGTTGAGGATCTAAGGTGTGTACCATTTGAAATGGTCCGACAGGAATAATCTCACTTATAACTTTAATGAAGAGACCAGAATTACTGTAAAGGAGTGGACTGCAGTTTCCGGGAAGGGTCTACAACAGTGGGGATGAGATCTAGTGACCCGGATTTGCAGTGTGGACCCACGGACTGTGAGTGGCTATTAGTGATGACGAAAATGGCTACTTGTGAGAGAACCGTGCCTAAAACGTTCGGAGTTACTACTTTTCTCTCTAATAATGAAGAATTTTTTTCTTCAAAAAAGTAATAGTCGCTTTACGCATTTAATATTTCACTATCAACATGTAATTTTTACTATAATTAGGTTCTTTTTTTTACCAGTCAGCATTTCCAAAGTTCGGTTTTCTGTGTTTATTTAACTGTTTTTAGCTATTTGGCAATTGTGTCCTACCTAGTCGAGTAGAATGGCCACTCTGTTGTTTTTCGGATTATTGACTATTTAGGTGTTTTCCTTTACTGCTAGGAGAATTAAAACATCAGACACGCAGGAGGATAGTCCGACTGTACACAATACGATTTCGGAATTTCTATATCGACTGCAAATTAACTACGAAAAATGGTCAAACCTTACGATAGCAGTTAGGCCCGCCCTTGCCGTACATGAATTAGTCGCGAAAATTATTACGGGTCGGCTTTCCAGAATACACTCTTATTTTGGTACACGTTTCATTTCAATAATTAATGGATTTGCTAGAGAAAATGAAAGATTACTCGTAATACATTTTACCAATACATTCTCAGACTTGGTGCGGCCAGTTGACAACAATTTCAACGTCCCACTGACGGCGGTGTAATTAGAGACGGACCACCCAAATATTTGCCTTAAACGATTTAGGGAAAGCACAACAAACCTATAGTCAGTAATGTGTCACATAAAAGGCCCTTTGTATACAAAAAAAAAATGAGGTAGAAGATTTCATTTTTTACCTAGTGTATATAGTTGAGAGTACGTAGAATCCAAGTTTTCGATCTTCAAGACTCTCGGGACAACATATTGCGGCCGAAAAATCAAGAAGATTTGACACGTTTTTCAGATTTTCGCCTGTTCCTCGGAAATTACGTATCCTACTGAAAAAGTTTCCATTACCAGTATTAAAGAGCATTAAATTTTTCTTCGAACAATCTACTTAAATGGCAAAATAGGTGCACCTGTTTGGCCATCATTTGTCAAACTTCGGCCATTTTTACCAACTTGGCTAAAAAGTCGGCTCTAACGAAAGTAACTCAAATGAAAAAAATTGTCGAGTTATGAAAGTTGTAGGGCATGAAATTTCTTGTTACAAAAGCATCCAGCTTTTCATTTTTAGGCAATATTACGCGTTCATACACTTGAAAGCCAAAATAATTCCAGAGGGTATTTTTAATCCGTCGTTGCCACTACAAAATGCGTGATTTTTTCACTAGACGCGTTTCGCTTTACTGAGTTAAAGCATCATCAATGGTCTGTAATTAACTTTATTTACATTATGATTTGCTTTTTAGATCGAAAAAGAGTTCATTACGAATAGCTTGGTTTGTACTTACGGTGATTTTTCTGAACTGTTCAAAATAGCTCTGACCACTATGGGACTTAACTTCTGAGGTCATCAGTCCAATAGAACTTCGAACTGCTTAAACCTAACTAGCCTAAGGACATCACACACATCCGTGTCCGACGCAGGATTCGAACCTGCGACCGTAGCAGGCGCGCCGGCCGCGGTGGCCGAGTGGTTCTAGGCGCTTCAGTCTGGAACCGCGCGACCACTACGGTCGCAGGTTCGAATCCTGCCTCGGGCATGGATGTGTGTGATG